>NC_061509.1:183533504-183624907 GCF_022539505.1 Lolium rigidum
TGGCAAGACAAAGTAAGTTTGGGGGAGGAACCTGATAATTTGTTGATGAAGAAGGGGATGCCTTGGGCATCCCCAAGCTTAGACGCTTGAGTCTTCTTGATATATGCAGGGGTGAACCACCGGGTGCATCCCCAAGCTTAGAGCTTTCACTCTCCTTGATCATGTTGCATCATACTCCTATCTTGATCCTTGAAAACTTCCTCCACACCAAACTCGAAACAACTCATTAGAGGGTTAGTGCACAATATAAATTGACATATTCAGAGGTGACACAATCATTCTTAACACTTCTGGACATTGCATAATGCTACTGGACATTAGTGGATCAAAGAAATTCATCCAACATAGCGAAAGAGGCAATGCGAAATAAAAGGCAGAATCTGTCAAAACAGAACAGTTCGTATTGACGAATTTTAAAATGGCACCAGACTTGCTCAAATGAAAATGCTCAAATTGAATGAAAGTTGCGTACATATCTGAGGATCATGCACGTAAATTGGCATAATTTTCTGAGCTTCCTGCAGGGCAGTGGGCTCAGATTCGTGACAGCAAAGAAATCTGGAACTGCGCAGTAATCCAAATCTAGTACTTACTTTTCTATCAACGGCTTAACTTGGCACAACAAAACTCAAAACTAAGATAAGGAGAGGTTGCTACAGTAGTAAACAACTTCCAAGACACAAAATAAAAACAAAGTACTGTAGGTAAAAACATGGGTTGTCTCCCATAAGCGCTTTTCTTTAACGCCTTTCAGCCTAGGCGCGTAAAGTGTGTATCAAGTATTATCGAAGGGTGGTACTTCTACAGCGGGGTGTGGGCTTTTCTCGACCAGGCATATTATATTAGATACATAAGTTTCAGCATCTCCCTTTTCATTAGTCTTAGGCGTGCTACTCTCGTCAAACAAATTTTCGGGAACAAGCCAAGCATAGTTATTTTCTAGTGCATCATTCATAGCTAGGAGCTTACATGGTATTGGTGCTTTGATCTCCCCTCCATCATCAATATTATTAGTGTATCTTATTCTATCCATATCCATCTTTTCAAGGAGACTAACAAAATTAGTAGGAGAACCAAGCATATTAAATTTAGCAAACACCTTTCTAGCTTCTCTTGCTAGACCACCAAATTCTCTAAGAAGGGTTTCTAATACAAAATCTTTCTTTTCCCCTTCTTCCATATCACCAAGTGTGAAAAACATGTGTTGGATTATAGGATTAAGATTAATAAATTTGGTTTCCAACAAGCGAACTAAATGCGCAGCAGCAATTTCATAAGTAGGCGCAAGATCTACCAAGTGTCTATCTTCAAAATTTTCAATGGTACTAACATGGTTGAAGAATTCTTCTATATTATTTCTCCCAACTATAGACCCACGTCCTACCGGTATGTTCTTTGTGGTAAAATCAAAAGGAAACATGATGAAATAAGTAAAGTAAATGCAAGTAAACTAATTTTTTTGTGTTTTTGATATAGAAAACAAGATAGCAAATAAAGTAAAACTAGCAACTAATTTTTTTGTATTTTGATTTAGTGCAGCAAACAAAGTAGTAAATAAAACAAAGCAAGACAAAAACAAAGTAAAGAGATTGAGAAGTGGAGACTCCCCTTGCAGCGTGTCTTGATCTCCCCGGCAACGGCGCTGAAAAATATGCTTGATGGCGTGTATTTCACACGTTCGTTGGGCAACCCCAAGAGGAAGGTATGATGAGCACAGCGAGCAAGTTTTCCCTCGGAAAGAAACCAAGGTTTATCGAACCAGGAGGAGCCAAGAAGCACGTTGAAGGTTGATGGCGGCGGGATGTAGTGCGGCGCAACACCGGAGATTCCGGCGCCAACGTGGAACCTGCACAACACAACCAAACTACTTTGCCCCAACGAAACAGAGTGAGGTTGTCAATCTCACCGGCTTGCTGTAACAAAGGATTAACCGTATTGTGTGGAAGATGATTGTTTGCAGAGAAAACAAGTAGAACAAGTATTGCAGTAGATTGTATTTCGAGTAAAGAGAATTGGACCGGGGTCCACAGTTCACTAGAGGTGTCTCTCCCATAAGACGAACAGACATGTTGGGTGAACAAATTACAGTTGGGCAATTGACAAATAAAGAGAGCATGACAATGCACATACATATCATGATGAGTATAGTGAGATTTAATTGGGCATTACGACAAAGTACATAGACCGCCATCCAACCGCATCTATGCCTAAAAAGTCCACCTTCGAAGTTATCATCCGAACCCCTCCAAGTATTAAGTTGCAAGCAACGGACAATTGCATTAAGTATGGTGCGTAATGTAATCAACAACTACATCCTTAGACATAGCATCAATGTTTTATCCCTAGTGGCAACAAGACAACACAACCTTAGAACTTTTCGTCACTCGTCCTGGTGTCAATGCGTGCATGAACCCACTATCGAGCATAAGTACTCCCTCTTGGAGTTAAAAGCATCTACTTGGCCGGAGCATCTACTAATAACGGAGAGCATGCAAGATCATAAACAACACATAAGCATAACTTTGATAATCAACATAACAAGTATTCTCTATTCATCGGATCCCAACAAACGCAACATATAGAATTACATATAGATGATCTTGATCATGATAGGCAGCTCACAAGATCCGACAATGATAGCACAATGGGGAGAAGACAACCATCTAGCTACTGCTATGGACCCATAGTCCAGGGGTAGACTACTCACACATCACACCGGAGGCGACCATGGCGGCGTAGAGTCCTCCGGGAGATGAATCCCCTCTCCGGCAGGGTGCCGGAGGCGATCTCCAGGATCCCCCGAGATGGGATCGGCGGCGACGGCGTCTCGGCAATGTTTTCCGTATCGTGGCTCTCGGTGCGGGGGTTTCGTCACGGAGGCTATTTGTAGGCGGAAGGGCAAGTCGAGAGGCGGCACGGGGGCCCACACCACAGGGCCGCGCGGCCAAGGGGGGCCGCGCCGCCCTAGGGTTTGGCTCCCCGTGGCCCCTCTTCGTCTCTCCTTCGGACTTCCGGAAGCTTCGTGAGAAAATAGGCCTCTCGGGCTTTTATTTCGTCCAATTCCGAGAATATTTCTTTACTAGGATTTCTGAAACCAAAAACAACTAGAACAAAGAATCGGCACTTCGGCATCTTGTTAATAGGTTAGTTCCATAAAATGCACGAATATGATATAAAGTGTGCATAAAACATGTAGATAACATCAATAATGTGGCATGGAACACAAGAAATTATCGATACGTTGGAGACGTATCATATATCGATGCATGAGGGATAGCAGGATCTCACAGTTTAAGGCTGTGGTTAGATTTATCTTAATTACTTTCTTGTATTTGCGGATGCTTGCAAGGGGTTTAATCACAAATATGTATTAGTCCTAGGAAGGGCGGTGCATTAGCATTGGTTCACCCACACAACACTTATCAAAACAATGAAGATTAATCAACTATATGAAGCGAAAGCACTAGACTAAATTCCCGTGTGTCCTCAAGAACGTTTGGTCATCATAAGTAAACAAACCGGCTTGTCCTTTGTGCTAAAAAGGATTGGGCCACTTGCTGCAATTATTATTCTCGCATTTTACTTACTTGTATTTTATTTATCTACTATATCCAAATCTCCTGAAAACTTGTCTGTGAGCATTTACAGTGAATTCTTCATCGAAACTGCTAGTCAACACCTTCTGCTCCTCGTTGGGTTCGACACTCTTATTTATCGAAAGTACTACGATACACCCCCTATACTTGTGGGTCATCAAGACTATTTTCTGGCGCCGTTGCCGAGGAGTGAAGCGCTATTGGTAAGTGGAATTGGTAAGGAAAACTTTTACTGTACGTGCTGTTTTTATTTCTGCATGCTGCTATAATTCATTATGGAGAGATCTTCTCTTGAATTCCTATTTGGAAAATCTACTATTACTGCAACGGTAGTGGATGAGGCGCCAGGTGAGAAAGTGATTCCATATAAAATACCTATGAAAATTATTGAACGTGTTGTGGATAACCGCTACGAAGGGGATGGAACTGTCCATCCTGGAGATCATTTACTGTTTTTACATGAATTATGCGGATTATTCAAGTGTGCAGGTATTTCTATGGATGAAGTTAGGAAGAAACTATTCTCTATGTCGATGTCTGGTAAAGCGGCGCATTGGTATAAACTGCTGAAGAATGGGCATTCTCTTGATTGGAATGATATTATGCCTCTATTTTATTCTAAATTCTATCCTCCAAGTGAAATTCACAAAGACCGAAACCGCATATATAATTCTTGGCCTCGTGATGGAGAGAGTATTGCCCAAGCATGGGGGAGATTGAAGTCTTTAATGCTCAAATAACCCATTCATGAGCTTCCTGGTAATATCATCATTGATAATTTCTATGCAAGACTTTCTTTTCAAGATAAAACCTTGCTGGATACTACTTGTTCTGGATCATTCACGCGCAACAAAGAAGAGTTTCAAAGGGACCTGCTTGATCGGATTCAAGAGAATACTGAAGGATGGGAGAACGACAAAGGTACAGAGTCGGGTATAAATTATGATTATGAATGCATTGAAACTTTTATGGATACTGATAAATTTCGAAATATGAGTGCTACTTATGGTCTTAACTCTCAAGTTGTTGCGAATTTTTATAAAGCTTTTGCCTCTCATTTTGAATTGCCTAGGAAGAGTTTTAATAAGTATCATGAACCTTACAAAGATAAAACCGATTCACCTATAGGTAAATCTATTGAAGTTAAAATTGTTGATCACATTCTTCCTGAAGCTTATATTGAAAAAATTCCTTTTCCTGCTAAAATGAAGGAGTATTCTGTTATAACTATTGTGGTTAACAAAAGTGCAAAGAAACCTATAGAACCTGAGGAGCAAATAAATGTTGAACCTCGTCGTTGCAATAGTTAAAGACCTTGTGACTGAAAATGTAGAAGATGGTCACATCATTTTCTGTGAAGATGCTTCTAATATTGTTGCACATCCTAGTAAGTCTAGGAAAGCCAGTGTTCCTATGCTCTCTGTTAAAATTGGTGATCATTGTTATTATGGTTTATGCGATATTGGTGCAAGTTCTAGTGCCATTCCTTGTGAGCTTTACAGGGAAATCGTGCATGAAATTGGTTCTTGTGAACTTGAAGATATTGATGTGGTTATTCGGCTAGCTAATAGAGAAACTATCTCTCCTATTGGTATTGTTCGAGATGTGGAAGTTCTATGTGGTAAGATTAAATATTCTGCTGACTTTTTGGTGCTTGGTTCTGCTGCTAGTAAGACTTGTCCTATCATATTCGGTAGACCTTTTCTAAATACTTGTGGAGCTATTATAGATTGCAAGAAAGAGAAAATTGTGACTAAATTTGCTGGTGAATCTTATGAGTTTAATTTCTCTAAATTTTCCAAAGTTCCTTATGAAGCTGAATTGCCTAATGATGATTTTAGAGTTGAACGAGCTTGCATCTATTGCTCTTGCTCCTAATAATCCTTTGCAGCAATATTTGGAGGATCATGAGAGTGAAGTCTTTAGGGAAGAAAGGAATGAGCTTGATGAAATTTTCCTTCGTCAACCCATTCTTAAACATGACTTACCGGTCGAAGATCTAGGTACAACACCACCACCAAAGGAAGATCCTATTTTTGATTTGAAACCGTTACCTGATAATCTTAAGTATGCTTATATTGATGATAAGAAAACATATCATGTTATTATTAGTGCTAAGCTTTCAGATTTTGAGGAAGAAAGATTATTGGAAATATTGAAGAAACACCGAGGAGCTATTGGCTACACTCTTGATGACTTGAAGGGGATTTCTCCCTCCATTTGCCAACATGCCATCAATATGGAAGATGATGCAAAGCCTGTTGTTGAACATCAGCATCGTATAATTCCTAAGATGAAGGATGTGGTAAGGAATGAGGTATTGAAACTTCTTGAAGCTGGTATTATATATCCTATTGCTGATAGTAGATGGGTTAGTCTTGTGCATTGTCCCTAAGAAAGAAGGAATAACTGTTGTACCTAATGATAATGATGAGCTCATCCCTCAAAGAGTAGTTGTAGGGTATAGAATGTGCATTGATTTTCGAAAGGTTAATAAAGTTACTAAGAAAGATCATTACCCTTTAACTTTTATTGATCAAATGCTAGAAAGGTTATCTAAAAATACTCATTTTTGCTTTCTTGATGGTTATTCTGGGTTTTCACAAATTGCTGTTAGAGCTAAAGATCAAGAGAAAACCACTTTCACTTGTCCCTATGGAACTTATGCTTATAGGCGCATGCCTTTTAGTTTATGTAATGCTCCTGCTACTTTTCAAAGATGCATGTCTGCTATTTTCCATGGCTTTTGTGAAAAGATTGTAGAGGTATTCATGGATGATTTTTCTGTCTATGGAAATTCTTTTGATAATTGTTTGCGAAACCTTGATAAAGTTTTGCAGAGATGTGAAGAAAATAACCTTGTTCTTAATTGGGAGAAATGCCACTTTATGGTTAATGAAGGAATTGTATTGGGACATAAAATTTCTGAAAGAGGTATTGAAGATGATAGAGCTAAAGTTGAAGCAATTGAGAAGATGCCCTATCCTAGGGATGTTAAAGGTATCGTAGTATTCTTGGTCATGCTGGTTTTTATAGGAGATTTATTAAAGATTTCTCTAAAATTTCAAAGCATCTTACTAATCTTCTTCAAAAGGATGTACCTTTTGTTTTTGATGATGATTGTAAGGAAGCTTTTGAAACTCTAAAGAAAGCCTCAACAACTGCTCCTGTAGTTGAACCTCCTGATTGGAATTTACCATTTGAAATTATGTGTGATGCTAGTGATTTTGCTGTAGGAGCTGTTCTTGGACAGCGAGTAGATAAAAAATTGAATGTTATTCATTATGCTAGTATGACTCTTGATGCTGCTCAAAGAAATTATGCTACAACTGAAAAAGAGTTATTAGCTGTAGTTTTTTGCTTGTGACAAGTTTAGACCTTATATTGTTGATTCAAAAGTCACGGTTCATACTGATCATGCTGCAATTAGGTACCTTATGGAAAAGAAGGATGCTAAGCAAAGGCTTATTAGATGGGTGCTTATTTTGCAAGAATTTGATTTACATATTGTAGATAGGAAAGGTGCTGATAATCCTGTTGCTGATAATTTGTCTAGATTGGAAAATATTGCTTATGATCCTGTTCCTTTTAATGATTGTTTTCCAAATGAACAATTGGCTGCAATAAAGGTGAGCTCGCGAGGTAGTCCTTGGTATGCTGATTATGCTAACTTTATTGTTTCCAAGTACTTGCCTCCAACCTTTTCAGCTCAGCAAAGGAGGAAATTCTTTTATGACTTGAGGCATTATTTTGGGATGACCCACACTTATATAAAGAAGGAGTGGATGGTATTATACGAAGACGTGTCCCCGAATATGAACAACAAGAGATATTGAGTAAGTGTCATGGTAGTGTTTATGGAGGACATCACGCCGGAGATAGAACCGCGCAAAAGGTTCTACAGTCAGGATTTTATTGGCCAACTCTCTTTAAAGATGCAAGAAAGTTTATTTTATCTTGTGATGAATGTCAAAGAGTTGGTAATATCTCTAGACGCAATGAAATGCCTATGAATTATACTCTCGTTATTGAACCATTTGATTGTTGGGGATTTGACTTCATGGGTCCTTTCCCTTCTTCGAAGGTAACACTCATATACTTGTTGCTGTTGATTATGTTACTAAATGGGTGGAAGCCATACCCACAAAAAGTGTTGATGGTGAGACCTCTTTAAAAATGCTTTTAGATGTTATTTTTCCTAGGTTTGGAGTACCTAGATATCTCATGACTAATGGAGGTTCTCATTTTATTCATGGTGGTTTTAGAAAAACTCTTGCTAAATATGGTATTAATCATAGAATTGCTTCAGCTTATCATCCTCAAACTAGTGGGCAAGTAGAATTATCAAATAGAGAACTTAAATCTATCTTGCAAAAGACTGTTAATAAATCTAGGAAAAATTGGGCTAGTAAGTTGAAAGAAGCATTGTGGGCTTATAGAACTGCTTATAAAAATCCTATGGGTATGTCTCCTTATAAAATGGTTTATGGAAAAGCTTGTCATTTACCTTTAGTACTAGAGCACAAAGCTTATTGGGCTGTAAGAGAACTTAATAAAGATCTTAAACTTGCCGGTAAGAAAAGGTTGCTACAATTGAGTTGTTTAGATGAGTGGAGAAGTGAAGCTTATGAAAATGCTAGACTTTTTAAGGAGAAAGTTAAGAAATGGCATGATAGAAGAATTATTAAAAGAGAATTTAATGTTGGAGATAAAGTCCTATTGTATCGGTCTCGTCTCAGATTTTTTGCAGGAAAATTACTCTCAAAATGGGAAGGACCATATGTCATTGTGGAGGTGTATCTTTCAGGGGGCAATAAAAATTGCTTCGCTGAAAGATGATGCCACACAAGTGGTGAATGGACAAAGACTCAAACATTATATTTCTAGAGATTCTTATAATGAAGATGTTGATGTTATTCGAGTGGTGACTCCGGAAACTTTCATCAAAGATCAAATTGATAGTTCTGCAGAGTTCGACTTCGAATAGGTAACAATTTTGGTAGTAAAAAGTCCGCGTTTAACTTAGCGAACAATATTTTTGCTATTTTTAGAAAATATGAAAAATTACGAGATCGAATCGGAGTGGAGGAGGCGCACGAGGGCGCGTCCCCATGTGGTGGCGCGGGCCCCACCCTGGCCACGCCGCCATATGGGGACGGCTCCTCGGAGTCCCTCTCCCACTCAGGTTCGACCTGGTGCTTTCCTTCTGTCGTGAAAATTTTCGCTATATAATCCCCCGGATCCCCCGAGGTCCGTATATCGTCTTTTCGTCGTGTTTTGTTTCGAGTTGTTTTCTGCCAGATATTGTTTTCAGATCTAGAGCCACCATGTCTTCGTCGGGAAATCCGAAGGACAGTTTCTTTGAGAACGTCGTCAACCCGTACATGAACGAGCTGAAGATGCATCCCAAAGAATTGCTGCTCGTAGATGGAGAGTTGCAGATAGAAGATGTTCGGGGTCCTAAAGGAGAAGGAAGTTTGGAGGTGACGTGGGCATTACCCTTCGGGTAACCGACATTGCCCTACCTTATACGATCTAGCTGGAGGCCCATGAAGGAACTCAATGACAAGACGGGCCACTTGGATGGCGCAGCAGAAGATTCCTTGGCGGGCAAGACAAGGAAGGAGCCGAATAAGGAAAAATTAGAGATAGAACTACTGTAAACCTAGTTGTACTCGGTTAGATCTCTTGAGACCTGGCCTCCTATATAAAGGCCGGGAGAGGGGCTGCCGAGGGACACGTACAATCTTAGCAATCTTAGCCACCAGAAGTATAGAGCTAGGTCGCCGCAGCACTTAGCCTCTCGACGAGATCTCAGCCGAACCCTTCGGCACCCCATTGTAACCCAATATTCTCATAATCAAGATCAGACAGGCAGGACGTAAGGGTTTTACCTCATCGAGGGCCCCGAACCTCGGGTAAATCGCTCTCCCCGCTTGTCCGTGAACCGATGTCTCGTGTCAGCATACAGGATTCCATCAACCCTAAGCCCCTATCGGAGGGCATTGCCGAGGAGCACCCTCGACAATTGGCGCCATCTGTGGGAACCCTGTCGGCACAAGATTGATCATCTGCAGATCCAGTCATGTCATCGGCAGCTTCATCGACACCATCATCGCCAAGTCTGGGAAGCCCGATTCGATTCAGCTCCTATGAATTCACCCCGCACGGCGACTCGTCTCGCTCGACCTTCTCAGATCTACAAGGAAACATGGAGATGACCTTCGGCAGCGTCCACTACAACGTCAACGCAGAAGGAATCCTTCGACTGCTGGAGCCACTCGCCTCCGGATCAAAAGATCCGAGCACGTCGTCATCAATCGACCTTTCGGCTGGTCTGACGGACTCAACGAACTCGCCCGCCTCATCGACTCCTCGTTCAACGTCTTCCATGTCGGTTGGATCTGACAATCCCGCATCTTCGGAGATGACCTCATACTACTGCTTGCACTGCGATACCAGGCACGGGCTAGGATCAAGCGACACACCGTTCATCTGCAATGCCCAGTACTCGTCGGGAGAGGACAGTGTCGACATCATCGTCCAAGGTACCACCCGGAGAACGGCACACCACCAGGTTTATGTCGCCAATAACGCGGGAAACACAAGGCACAGGGGAGACGGAGATCACACCCCCCGCTCCAGCAGGCGAGCAAGTTTCGAAAACAGCGCCAGCAACAACAACAGCGATTACACCATCGCGGACGAGGAGTGGGCAGCAGCCAAAGCAGCCGTGCTTAACAACACGCCGCTCCCCGCAGGAACCTCGGTTGGAACCCTCAACGCTTATCGCTCTATATTAGAAAAAAACCGGGAGCACCTATTGAAAGAGCAAGCCGCCCTCGAGAGACGCTTAACTGCTGCAGAACAATCTAGGAGAGGTTCGCGAGGAAGCGCCTCTCGAAGCACTCAAGGGGCAGGCAAGCACCAATCAAGATTATCCAGACTCTCGGAAGATGACCCCAGGGAAATAACATCGAACCTGACCAAGTCTTTTATGACCATGGACACCGCGGGCATGCCACGGCCAAAAACCGTCGCAGGAGCAACCGCCAATCTCGCGGCATACCTCATCAATCAGCGCCCTGAAGGTTCTATGGCCCAAGCCCATCGAGGTGCCCTAGAAAGTCTCGCGATACTGGGGGACAACCTGGTCCCGCGGAAGGAAAAGACCACGCTACAGGCCAGTGGCTCAAAGCATCATGCGAGAGATGCTCGAGATGAAATCACTCAAAGCAGAATCGACAAAGCAAGGCGACGACGCGCCGCTAGGGAGGAATATGATAGTGATTCTTCGGATGAAAGCCAGGAGAACGATGGCGAGCTAAGGGGGGCCGATTGCTTAAGCTACAAAATTCGCGAGGCGATGCCACCCAGAAAGTTCAAACCTACTCCTACTGACGCCGCCAAATACGATGGACAGCGAGGAGCCGAGGTCCTAGATAGACGACTACTTGCGGACCGTGATTCCGCACAAAGGAAACCGGATAGCAGACAATGCAATGCTTGCGGCTTTACCTCGAAGGACTCGAGCACGAGCTTGGTTAAGAGGTCTGCCGAAGGGTTCCATCAAATCATGGGACGACCTAGTAGACGCTTTCGTTGCCAATTTCCAAGCAACATACAAAAGGCCCGTCGGGATTGAGGAATTATGGCATTGCCAGCAAAAGCAGAAGGAATCGATGCGCGCATACATCGGGAGATTCACCAAGCTCTTAAATGTTGCTGAAGATGTTTCTGTCGATAGAGCAATCGATGCCTTCAGCGATGGCATCCGACGTGAAAGCTACATAGAGGAACTCGGGCGTAAAAAACCAAAAACTATAACCAAGTTAATGGAAATCGCCAACAGCTGGGCTGATGGCGAGGATAACGTACGAAGGCCACGACAGCGCAGTGATGACAAAGATGACGACCAGCCGAAGCACGATTCGGGTGGACGAAGGGATCGTCAGAAGAAAAGGAAAAACCGCAGTTACGACGATAGTAACCTGGTAGCCGCAGGATACTCCGATTGGCAGGACGATCGGGACGACGACAGACGAGACGATCGGCAGGATGGTAACCGGAACAACTCTGGAAACCGCGGCAACTACAAACCACGACCACAGAGGACTCCCGAGCTACCCTTCGCCGAGCAGATCAACGCTCCTTGCTACTTACACTCGTACATTGATTCTAAGGACAACAAAACAAAGTCAAGCCACCTGCTCAGAGATTGTAGGCAGTTCCTTGACATGGAGAAACTCATCCGGCAGAAGCAACAGCAACCACCACCTCCACCACCACCACCACCGCAGCACCAGGTGCAGCAGGCTCAGCCTCATCAACCCAATGAGACGTTTCCACCACCACGTGGGCAGATGAGCATGATCCACAGGACAGGTGTTTCAAGAAGAGAAATGAAGAAGCTCACCCGAGAAATTAATCTGGCAGAAAGTGTCATGGTGAACATCCCTGAGTATGTCGAGTGGTCGTCTCAGAACATTACGTTCAGCCGAGCAGATCACCCGATGACCATACCAAAACCAGGACACGCTGCCTTAGTAGTCGAGGCACAAATCGGGGGGTTCAAGATGAGCAAAGTCTTCATGGATGGTGGAAGCGGACTAAACCTGATATCAAAAGTATGGGGATCACTGATACGTCTCTGACGTATCGATAATTTCTTATGTTCCATGCCACATTATTGATGATATCTACATGTTTTATACACATTATATGTCGTATTTATGCATTTTTCGGCACTAACCTATTAACGAGATGCCGAAGAGCCGATTCTTGTTTTCGCTGTTTTTGGTTTTAGAAATCCTAGTAAAGTAATATTCTCGGAATTGGACGAAATCAACGCCCAGGGTCCTATTTTGCCACGAAGCTTCCAGAAGACCGAAGGAGAGTCGAAGTGGGGCCACGAGGTGGCGACACACGAGGGCGGCGCGGCCCAGGCCCTGGCCACGCCGGCCTGTGGTGTGGGCCCCTCGTGACGCCCCTTTACCTGCCCTTCCGCCTACAAATAGCCTTCGTCGCGAAACCCCCAGTACCGAGAGCCACGATACGGAAAACCTTACCGAGACGCCGCCACCGCCAATCCCATCTCGGGGGATTCTGAAGATCACCTCCGGCACCCTGCCGGAGAGGGTATTCATCTCCCGGAGGACTCTTCACCGCCATGGTCGCCTCCGGAGTGATGAGTGAGTAGTTCACCCCTGGAATATGGGTCCATAGCAGTAGCTAGATGGTCGTCTTCTCCTCATGTGCTTCATTGTCGGATCTTGTGAGCTGCCTAACATGATCAAGATCATCTATCTGTAATTCTATATGTTGTGTTTGTCGGGATCCGATGGATAGAGAATACTATGTTATGTTGATTATCAATCTATTACCTATGTGTTGTTTATGATCTTGCATGCTCTCCGTTATTAGTAGAGGCTCTGGCCAAGTTTTTGCTCTTAACTCCAAGAGGGAGTATTTATGCTCGATAGTGGGTTCATGCCTCCATTAAATCCGGGACAATGACGGAAAGTTCTAAGGTTGTGGATGTGCTTGTTGCCACTAGGGATAAAACATTGATGCTATGTCCGAGGATGTAGTTATTGATTACATTACGCACCATACTTAATGCAATTGTCCGTTGTTTTACAACTTAATACTCGGAAGGGGTTCGGATGATAACCTCGAAGGTGGACTTTTTAGGCATAGATGCATGCTGGATAGCGGTCTATGTACTTTGTCGTAATGCCCAATTAAATCTCACAATATTCATCATATCATGTATGTGCATTGTTATGCCCTCTCTATTTGTCAATTGCCCGACCGTAATTTGTTCACCCAACATGCTATTTATCTTATGGGAGAGACACCTCTAGTGAACTGTGGACCCCGGTCCATTCTTTACATCCGAAATACAATCTGCTCGCTATTGTTCTTTACTTGTTCTTGCAAACAATCATCATCCACACTATACATCTAATCCTTTGTTACAGCAAGCCGGTGAGATTGACAACCTCACCTGTTTCGTTGGGGCAAAGTACTTTGGTTGTGTTGTGCAGGTTCCACGTTGGCGCCGGAATCTCTGGTGTTGCGCCGCACTACATCCCGCCGCCATCAACCTTCAATGTGCTTCTTGACTCCTACTGGTTCGATTAAACCTTGGTTTCTTACTGAGCGAAACTTGCCGCTGTGTGATACGTCTCCGACGTATCGATAATTTCTTATGTTCCATGCCACATTATTGATGATATCTACATGTTTTATGCACACTTTATGTCATATTCGTGCATTTTCTGGAACTAACCTATTAACAAGATGCCGAAGTGCCGCTTGTCTGTTTTCACGGTGTTTTTGGTTTCGAAATCCTAGTAACGAAATATTCTCGGAATTGGACGAAATCAACGCCCGGGTTCCTATTTTGCCGGAAGCATCCGGAACACACGAGAACCGCCGGAGAGGGGGCACAGGCCCACCAAACCCTAGGCCGGCGCGGCCAAGGGGGGCCCGCGCCCCCTATAGTGTCGGCGCCCCTTCGACCTTCTGACGCCGCCTCTTCGCCTATATAAAGCCCCCAGACCTAAAACCTCGATACGAAAAAGCCACGGTACGAGAAACCTTCCAGAGCCACCGCCATCGCGAAGCCAAGATCTGGGGGACAGGAGTCTCTGTTCCCGGCACGCCGCCGGGACGGGGACGTGCCCCGGAAGGCTCCTCCATCGACACCACCGCCATCTTCATGAACGCTGCTCGTCTCCCATGAGGAGGGAGTAGTTCTCCATCGAGGCTCGGGGCCGTACCGGTAGCTATGTGGTTCATCTCTCTCCTATGTGCTTCAATACAATAATCTCATGAGCTGCCTTACATGATTGAGATTCATATGATGATGCTTGTAATCTAGATGTCATTATGCTAGTCAAGTGGGTTTTACTTATGTGATCTCCGGAGACTCCTTGTCCCACGTGTGTAAAGGTGACGAGTGTGTGCACCGTGTGGGTCTCTTAGGCTATATTTCACGGAATACTTATTCACCGTTATGAATGGCATAGTGAAGTGCTTATTTATATCTCTTTATGATTGCAATGTGTTTTGTATCACAATTTATCTATGTGCTACTCTAGTGATGTTATTAAAGTAGTTTTATTCCTCCCGCACGGTGTAATGGTGACGAGTGTGTGCATCCGTGTTAGTACTTGGCGTAGGCTATGATTATGATCTCTTGTAGATTATGAAGTTAACTATTGCTATGATGGTATTGATGTGATCTATTCCTCCTACATAGTGTGAAGGTGACGAGTGTGCATGCTTGTGTTAGTACTTGGTTTAGTCGTGTTGATCTTTCATGCACTCTAAGGTTATTTAAATATGAACATTGAATTGTGGAGCTTGTTAACTCCGGCATTGAGGGTTCGTGTAATCCTACGCAATGTGTTCATCATCCAACAAGAGAGTGTAGAGTATGTATTTATCTATTCTGTTATGTGATCAAAGGTGAGAGTGTCCACTAGTGAAAGTCTAATCCCTAGGCCACTGTGGTGACCCGGCATACCACTGCATGGTGTAGTATGCAAGTCTGATATAACACCAATGAAACACAATTCCACTAGTATTATATCGCTCAGAGTGGTACAACAGAAACATATGCGGGTCCAAGGCATGTCTATAGAATTACAACATTGACTCTGTTACATAAGATCATCACAGCCTCCTACTTTACAATGAGGTAAAGCTGCAAATAAACTCCAGAAGAACGACTCGTAGTCTAGTCTTATCACGAACTCTATTGTAGAGCATTTAACTAGCTAAAGGGGCTAAGAATAGATTATAGCTAAATAGGAGCTAGGTTTAGGAAGCTAGTTTCCTTCTATGACTAAACTAGGTTTTCTCCTTGTTGGATGTGGTATCTGACTCTTCTGACAAGGTCTTGTCTCGTGAAGTAGTTGTTGACTCTTCGGCCTTCGAGTTGTACTGTAGATCCTCCTTCGATGCCTCCATATCTAAGCAGGGGATTTAAGAGTGGGATGAGTACGAGCGTACTCAACAAGTTCATTATAGGAAAGAGGTGTTTAATGCACTAGCTACGGCACTAGACCAGAAAGTCTAATACCAATGCAGGTTTTCATAATCATTTCTTCAAGAGATTGCTTTTATTCGGAAGAACTATGTCCGTCGGCCTTCACCGGTTTACTAGAACTTCATGGAGCTCCTTTCCGGCCGCGTTCGCAGTTCCATATCCCGGAACGAGGAGTGACAGGTCACGGTTCTTTACACTCTGCGAGAGGTGTGTTGCTTTACCCATAAGAGATCTTAACCTTGGTGCCAACCGGGCGCGCAACCCGTCCACACTTCCTTTGGTGTGAGGCCCGGTATAAGGTCATAGCCAATCATATTCGTCCGCTACCTCATACACCCACCCGTTGATGCATACTCCGACCCTGGGTCCTCGCCGGTGCTCTTATACCAATTAAGGACGGCCCCCGACCACGACAACAGTTCAGGTCTCTACCATGAACTCCTTCGCCGGCAGCTGCAACCCATCATAGACCGCAATTACCGTGGGGACTTCATCGGGACCCCCACCCTACCACTTGTCCTCTCTTGGATCAAGGGTACCACTTGTCCTCTCTTGGATCAAGGGTCTACGGTAAAGCGCATCCGTTGATGTACAAGAGGTGGAAATACAATTGACTATTCCGTCCCACTCCGGATCTTATGGTTAACACGGGTATTACGGCACAAGAATCACTGGCGACATTTGTTGTTTAATCCTAGATGGATATAAACCCGTGCAATGGAACCTCCACCATATCAACACAATCCATGGTTCCATTGCCCACCACATAGTCATATTCATAGTTATGAAAGTAGTGGTTTTGATTTTTATGCAATAGTGATAACCATAATACTTTGCAAGTAATTTGATAGAAATACTCAAATGACATGAGCAAGCGATGAACTTGCCTTTCTTGACTGCAAGATTATGCGGGCAAGGTCTTCGATACGCAATAACTCCAAATTCTGAAATAGCATCATCGTCCGGTAAGGACGATGTTTAAAAGATTGCCAAGGATGCAATAATGCATAAGTATGAGATGCAATCGCTCTAAGCGTGACTTAACCCCGATGATTTAGGATTAGTGAGTGATAATGATTAGTTCAGGGTGTGTTGCACTTTTAGAATGATTCACAAACAAGGTTCTTATTCAGGGTTGTGTTGTTTTAGAATCATAAGCATGTGGTAAAATGAATAGTAATAATCATACACACCCAGGAATAGTAGTTGTATAATAAGTAAAGAGCAGTTGTCAATTTTAAGTCCTATAATGCATGGTTGATGATTACTTATTATATATTTCAAAAGAATAACTTTTGAAGAACATGTTCTTTAATAAAGAACAAGTATAATATTTAGGTTGATGGGGTTCTATGGTTGACTATGGTTTCATTTAGTTTCTGGAGTAAGTATTAGATGGATCACAACATAGTTGGATTCATCAGCAACTAGGGCTTGTATTGTTGGATTAAGTCTAAACATCTTAATTACCAATAGTTGCTATCAAGGTGGTATATCTTGTTGGTGATACCAGGCTAGGGTTTGTAGGTCCATATAAGCAGGGTTGATGATGATTCTTTATTTATTTCAAAAGAATAACTTTTGAAGAACATACTTCTTAAGTAATAAGAAGTATATCAGTTAGGGTTGAGGTTGTTTAGGTTTTCTATTACATTTCCTAAGTAAAGAATTGTTGGATCCTAAATAGGATGGTTCATAATTATGAAGTACTTGTAGGGTTTAGCGGACTATGGTTATGTAGTGATAATTATTGGGTATAGGTGCTATTGGATTTCATCACAATGGTGTGATGCTAAGCATGGTTATTTAAAATTGATATCTCTAAGGATAGGAGCTAGGGTTTGCATTTGGTTGCCCTTATTTGATCATTTAGGTCTGATGAGGATGAACACATGGGATACCCATATATTAGTGATAGGTCTTCTCTATTTTATGTGTTCAGGACAAGTATTTAGTTGCTACTATGGTTCTATGATTTGTAATAAGGTATCATGATCACATGATCTAACCTAGGGTTTAGGTTAGAAGCAAATTAAGGTTCAAAAGAAATAGTGGAGCTAGGGTTCTATTTTGGATTAGGGTTTTAGGAGTACACATGAGTTGATGAGTTCCTAGTTTTCTTCTTTATGGAACTAGGGTTGCATAATTACTACTAGTTCATAAGTTAATAACTTCATTAATAAAATTGAAGTTATTAATAACTTTGAAATATTAATATTGGACTTGGTATTTTATTAATTTTCAAGAATTAATAATTAGGTATTGTTAATTAGGGTTTAAATCCCTCTAATAAGGATTTAACAAAATAATAAATAAAGAAATTTATTTTTTAATGTTTTCTTTATTTATTTACTGGTCTTTATTTAATTTGGACACTTTTCTTAATTACTAAATTTTAATTGCATTTTGAAGAAAAGAAAAGACTTAATTATTAGGTTTAAAACAATTAAATTTTTATTAAAAATAAAAATTTCAGATTATATTTTTGTTGGATAGAGTTTACTTTTATAAGAATTTTGATGTCTTATTTATATTTTTCTAAGCTATATTGAATTTTATACAATTTGGCAAAGTTTCAGATATTAATGAAACTGAAATAAAACGAAACTAAATACTAAGGTTACCCGGATTAGAGCTACACACAGAGGCTGACCAGTGGGCCAGTGGTCCACGTTGGCGGCCACGTAAGCGTGGACTGGTCAAAATTGGAACCAGGTCCAGAAGCTCACAGTGATCGACGGGATTTGGGAAATCGCCGATGATCGAGGCTTGCGCGGGTAGGAGATTTTGCGGGTTTGATTCAGGGTGTCGTGGGGAGTATCTGGGTGGTGGCGCCGCCGTTTTTGAGTCGCCGGAGCTCGGCCGATGGTGAGGGGCGGCGGTGGTGCTCACGGGCTAGATGCCGCGGTGATGCTACGGCGTCTAATCGGACAAACGGGATGCACTGGAAGGATCACGAGCTCACCAGGATCACGATGGTGCGGTTGGCGAAGCTCGGGGAGGTCAGGTTCGCCGGAATTCGTAGCTGCCGGTGCCGGAGAAGATGATGTCGTCGGCGTCGATCTCGGGCACCTCATCCCGATTCCTCCCGTGTACTGGGCTTGTCGAGGACGGCGGTTACGCTAGTGTGCTCAGCTTGGCTTGGGAAGGCTTTCATCGCCGGCGGTAATGGTGACCGGCGGAGCCAGGTTTCGGTTATAGGGGAAATTGAAGCAGAGAGAGGAAAGAACTCGGCCTGGATTCTTCGTAGGGTTTTTATAAGGCGCAGGGCGCGCCTCGTCACGCCGTCGGATGAGGAGGCGTTGACAGCAGCGAGAGGAAGCCAGGCACGGCTTCGTGCTGTCAACCATGCGAGAAGAGGGGATGAGGATGACCCCCCTCCATTCTTTTTTTTGACGAAGAGGTATTTCGGCCAGGCTGGGCTGTGCTGGGCTTGATTACTGGGCTGCTCCTGGGTCGGTTTGGATGGCATGGACGAGCTGCTGCTGGGCTTCTCAGTGGTCAGGTAAGCTCCTTCTCCTCTATTTTATTTCTTTTATCTATTTACTGTTTTATTTCTGTTTTGAATTCAAATTTGAATTCCTTTGTATTTTGCAGGTCTTGCTTACTTTAATCATACAAGGGTTAGTCCAGGGTACTACAAACTCTCGAGTGGTGGATTTGCAATTTTAATATGATATTATAACCTCTGTTTATTAATTGGTATTGGTATGTGGTTTAAATTTCCATATAGACATGAATTGAATAATAACTTTGGAAATATTCTAATTGTTTTCTACATTATATTTTAATGTCACCTTGAATTACTTAGAGTTAATAATACTCTTATCATGGTTTAATTTTGGTTATAATTATGAGTGGTTGATCACCACCATAGTTCTAATCAAATGGTTTAGCACTAGGTTATTCTTAAGTTCCATAATGAATCATGAGCTTTAATTAGTGAACAATTCTAGGGTTCTAATCATATTCACCTAATGGCAATTTGTTTGAATCTCAATTAGGACTTGGTTTTATTTGTGATCACCCAAGTGATACTCAAGCTAGGGTTGAGTTATAATTCTAGGTTATAGAGTTGAGATTACACCATATTGCATGTGCTAGGGTTTAATCTCCCTAACCATGATAAGGTGGTTACTTGCTTAATATTTCATGTACTTCCCTAATTACTAAGGCTTTGAGGATTGGTTTTATCTTGTACCAATTAACTCCTATTATTATCCCCAACTTATCATTAAAGTAACTACATTAATTATAGTTCTTTTTATAGTTAACTTTGGTCATATGGAGGTATGGTTTCTCACCATATAAAGTATGGAGTTTCACTCTAAGGTTTTCTTAGGTACTTTATTTTATGAAATATAGGTATGGTGGGATTCTACTTATGATCACCAAATGGTTCACAAGTTAAGGTTGGAATATAAGCATATGGTTGCTTACTAATGATCTCCCAGTAATTTCATGTGGGAATGAGATCTACTTATCCTATTAGGGTTTATTCTCAATATCTCAAGTTCTTAGGGTTTATGATCATCACTTAATTAATAATGATCAAGGTTTGACTTTCTAGGGATCTCTCATTAAATGGGGTTCTCACTTCCATGATCAAGTGTTGTCTTGATCAATTAAATATAGACTTTCCTTTATGGTTTCTTGAATGGGCATGGTTATAGTTGTCTCAATTATCTTGAGTATAACACCATAGGTTGAGCTTTCTCATTTAAGAATGGTTATTCTAGGGTTTATGTGTACTCCTAATATCTCCTTAGGTATCTATGCTAAGGTTTCATTTGTCTAGCTTAATTGGGTTAGTCTCTTCCTTACCTTATCAATTCAGGGTATAGTATTATTCCATGTGATATTAGGTTATCACACCACTCCAAGGGAAATGGTTTTCAACCTAATACTTTAATTCAAAGGTTGTCCTTTATTCTTAAATAGGTAAAGCTAAGATTGGTATGAGTGGTCTCTCTCTCATCTAGGAAAGGACTTTTAATACCATCTTAAGATTTTGTTCCATAGATAATGAGGTGATCATCAATATCTATGTTTAACATAAAAGGTTCTCTTTCTAGGGATGGTCTTGATTAGTATCCTAAGGTTATGTTCTTAAGATGAGGTTTTGTTTACATGGATGTATATCCAGGGTTTAACTCAAGGTTTGTTATTGCTTCTCTAATAATTAATAGAACTCTCACTTCTCTAGGTTTGATGCTTAATAATTTGGAATAGAGAAGAGTTGTATTCCTTAGTTGGATCTCCTTGTCTTGTTTCCAAGATTAAAGTAGAATGGATATCATAGGGTTTATGATAAGTGCATGGATTAGTTTAAGACATGGAGAAGATAAGTGAAGAATAGTTTCTCCAATTATTGTTACTTGATTTCAAAATAGATTGATGTTCTTAGGTTATGGCAAGGAATTCAATGTTATGATCTTTAATAAGATCCAGTAATTGTTCCTTGATTCATATGTTCTTGTGTTGGTTTTAATTCCATTTGATCTAACCCCTTAGATCAAATCATCTCTACCCAAAACAAGGTTTTAAACAAAGTCACATTGAGGTTTATAACGCTTGACTTGATGAGCTACTTCAATTCCACCAAGGTCAAGTGAAACTTCGATTCATCGTGGATCTGTTTTACTTAAAAGCGCGAAAATTCCCCAGATTTTCTATGCATGAATGCAATGCACACATCTGATTCCTCTATTTTTGTAACCCCATTACCTGGGATATTACAGCCTTGTTCCTAAATACTGCTATCGCTGCTTGTTTACTGTTTTACTGCGTTATTACTGCTGCGTTACTACTGCTCGTTTACTGTCCTGGGCAAAGCACTTTTCTGGTGCCGTTGCCACTGCTCATACTTATTTATACCACCTGTATTTCACTATCTCTTCGCCGAACTAGTGCACCTATTAGGTGTGTTGGGGACACAAGAGACTTCTTGCTTTGTGGTTGCGGGGTTGCATGAGAGGGATATCTTTGACCTCTTCCTCCCCGAGTTCGATAAACCTTGGGTGATCCACTTAAGGGAAACTTGCTCGCTGTTCTACAAACCTCTCGCTCTTGGAGGCCCAACACTCGTCTACAAGAATAGAAGCACCCGTAGACATCAAGCTATTTTCACGGCGCCGTTGTCGGGGAGGAAAGGTAAAAGGCACTCATACTCCGGTCCCGGGTAAAGTACTTTTCTGTTGCCATTGTGTGTGTGCTCGAAGCTATTTCCTTTAGATCCTGCAATTGCATCTTTTTGTTTCTTGTTTACACTAGTTTGGCATAATGGACAACAATGAGCTTCTTATTCTATTTCCTGATTTAAGACATGGATGGTTTGATGCGAAAATTAAAAAACCTATGGAAACTTATTTGCATGCTGGTAGTAATATTAGTATGAACGCTTTGAACACCATTGTTGATAATGATATAGAAAGTTCTAAGCTTGGGGAAGCTGGTTTTCATGATCTTTTTAGTCCCCCAAGCATTGAGGAGAAAATTTTCTTTGATGATACTTTGCCTCCCATATATGATGATTATAATGATAGTGGTCTTTTAGTACCGCTCGTTATGGAGGATAAATTTGATTATGATTACAATATGCCTCCTATATTTGATGATGAGAATAATAATGATAGCTACTTTGTTGAATTTGCTCCCACTACAACTAATAAAATTGATTATGCCTATGTGGAGAGTAATAATTTTATGCATGAGACTCATGATAAGAATGCTTTATGTGATAGTTATATTGTTGAGTTTGCTCATGTTGCTACTGGATATTATTATGAGAGAGGAAAATATGGTTGTAGAAATTTTCATGTTACTAAAACACCTCTCTATGTGCTGAAATTTTTGAAGCTACACTTGTTTTATCTTTCTATGCTTGTTGCATTGTGCTTCTTGAACTTGTTTATTTACAAGATTCCTATGCATAGGAAGCATGTTAGGCTTAAATGTGTTTTTAATTTGCCTCTTGATGCTCTCTTTTGCTTCAAATACTATTTCTTGCGAGTGCATCATTAAAACTGCTGAGCCCATCTTAATGGCTATAAAGAAAAGAACTTCTTGGGAGATAACCCATGTGTTATTTTGCTACAGTACTTTGTTTTATATTTGTGTCTTGGAAGTTGTTTACTACTGTAGCAACCTCTCCTTATCTTAGTTTTGTGTTTTGTTGTGCCAAGTAAAGTCTTTGATAGTAAAGTTCATACTAGATTTGGATTACTTGCGCAGTTTCAGATTTCTTTGCTGTCACGAATTTCGACCTGCCTCCCTGTAGGTAGCTCAGAAAATTAAGCCAATTTATGTGCATGATCCTCAGATATGTACGCAACTTTCATTCAATTTGGACATTTTCATTCGAGCAAGTCTGGTGCCTCAATAAAATCCATCTTTACGGACTGTTCTGTTTTGACAGATTCTGCCTTTTATTTCGCATTGCCTCTTTTGCTATGTTGGATGAATTTATTTGATCCATTAATGTCCAATAGCTTTGAGCAATGTCCAGAAGTGTTAACAATGATTGTGTCACCTCTGAACATGTGAGTTTTTGATTATGCACTAACCCTCTAATGAGTTTGTTTTGAGTTTGGTGTGGAGGAAGTTTTCAAGGGTCAAGAGAGGAGGATGATATACTATGATCAAGAAGAGTGAAAGCTCTAAACTTGGGGATGCCCCGGTGGTTCACCCCTGCATATTTCAAGAATACTCAAGCGTCTAAGCTTGGGGATGCCCAAGGCATCCCCTTCTTCATCGACAACATTATCAGGTTCCTCCCCTGAAACTATATTTTTATTCGGTCACATCTTATGTACTTTACTTGGAGCGTCGGTTTGTTTTTGTTTTTGTTTTTGTTTGAATAAATGCTTGTGTGGGAGAGAGACACGCTCCGCTGGTTCATATGAACACATGTGTTCTTAGCTCATAATATTCATGGCGAAGGTTGAAACTGCTTCGTTAATTGTTATATGGTTGGAAACGGAAACAACCTATTAACAAGATGCCGAAGTGCCAGTTGCTGTTTTCTGCTGTTTTTGGTTTCAGAAATCCTAGTAACGAAATATTCTCGGAATTGGACGAAATCAACGCCCGGGTTCCTATTTTGCCCGGAAGCATCCAGAACACACGAGAACCGCCAGAGAGGGGGCACAGGCCCACCAAACCCTAGGCCGGCGCGGCCAAGGGGGGGCCCGCGCCCCCCTATAGTGTCGGTGCCCCTTCGACCTTCTGACGCCGCCTCTTCGCCTATATAAAGCCCCTGGACCTAAAACCTCGATACGAAAAAGCCACGGTACGAGAAACCTTCCAGAGCCGCCGCCATCGCGAAGCCAAGATCTGGGGGACGAGAGTCTCCGTTCCGGCACGCCGCCGGGACGGGGAAATGCCCCGGAAGGCTCCTCCATCGACACCACCGCCATCTTCATCAACGCTGCTTGTCTCCCATGAGGAGGGAGTAGTTCTCCATCGAGGCTCGGGGCTGTATCGGTAGCTATGTGGTTCATCTCTCTCCTATGTACTTCAATACAATAATCTCATGAGCTGCCTTACATGATTGAGATTCATATGATGATGCTTGTAATCTAGATGTCATTATGCTAGTCAAGTGGGTTTTACTTATGTGATCTCCGGAGACTCCTTGTCCCACGTGTGTAAAGGTGACGAGTGTGTGCACCGTGTGGGTCTCTTAGGCTATATTTCACAGAATACTTATTCACCGTTATGAATGGCATAGTGAAGTGCTTATTTATATCTCTTTATGATTGCAATGTGTTTTGTATCACAATTTATCTATGTGCTACTCTAGTGATGTTATTAAAGTAGGTTTATTCCTCCCGCACGGTGTAATGGTGACGAGTGTGTGCATCCGTGTTAGTACTTGGCGTAGGCTATGATTATGATCTCTTGTAGATTATGAAGTTAACTATTGCTATGATGGTATTGATGTGATCTATTCCTCCTACATAGTGTGAAGGTGACGAGTGTGCATGCTGTGTTAGTACTTGGTTTAGTCGTGTTGATCTTTCATGCACTCTAAGGTTATTTAAATATGAACATTGAATTGTGGAGCTTGTTAACTCCGGCATTGAGGGTTCGTGTAATCCTACGCAATGTGTTCATCATCCAACAAGAGAGTGTAGAGTATGCATTTATCTATTCTGTTATGTGATCAAAGGTGAGAGTGTCCACTAGTGAAAGTCTAATCCCTAGGCCTTGTTCCTAAATATCGCTATCGCTGCTTGTATACTTGGTTCTACTGCGTTACTACTACTGCGTTACTACTTGCTCGTTCATCGTCCCGGGCAAAGCACTTTTCCGGTGCCGTTGCCACTGCTCATACTTATTTATACCACCTGTATTTCACTATCTCTTCGCCGAACTAGTGCACCTATTAGGTGTGTTGGGGACACAAGAGACTTCTTGCTTTGTGGTTGCAGGGTTTCATGAGAGGGATATCTTTGACCTCTTCCTCCCTGAGCTCGATAAACCTTGGGTGATCCACTTAAGGGAAACTTGCTGCTGTTCTACAAACCTCTGCTCTTGGAGGCCCAACACTGTCTACAAGAATAGAAGCACCCGTAGACATCACTGTGCGCATCACACCTTCCTCTTGGGGTTCCCAACGGACGTGTCAACTACACGCATCAAGCAAATTTCTGGCGCCGTTGCCGGGGAGATCAAGACACGCTGCAAGGGGAGTCTCCACAATCCAATCTCTTTACTTTGTTTTTGTCTTGCTTTATTTTATTTACTACTTTGTTTGCTGCATTTTATCAAAACACAAAAAAAATTAGTTGCTAGCTTTACTTTATTTACTGTCTTGCACTCTATATCAAAAACACAAAAAAAATTAGTTACTTGCATTTTACTTTTGTTACCATGTCTAGTTCTGCACTTGTTACTTCTTCACCTGAGGAATTAGTCTTCACTTTTAAACAAGGGGATGAGGAGAGTTTTAAAGATGCTTGGTCCAGAATTTTTACTTCCTATCGTAAAACTGAACCTCAGATGACTCTAAGCTTGCTCCTTAGTAATTTTTATTTTGGTCTTATGATTCGCTATAGATATGCCTTGGATGCTATAGTGGGAGGAGATTTCCTTCATTGCAATGGGGATCAAGCTTTTAATGCCATAAAGAAGTTGGTTGCATCACATGATTCAGCTAATAACTTTGATTCAGCCCTTATCAGCATTTATAATAGATTAAACACTCTTGAGACAAGTGCATCTCGCTTGAATGAAAATTATGGATATGTTCGTAACCGTCTTGATCAAGTTTTAGTGAACTCGAACCTTCATTATGGGATCCTACTTTTAAAATTGTTATAGGTGACCAAACTCTTCATGCTAATTGTGATATTATGACTGAATTTTGCCTAATGCCTAAGAGTATTCATAAATCTTTGAAACTTTGGGAATTCGCTGAAGGGGGAGAAGGAATAACTCTTATTGATAACTCGTTATAATTCCTAAAGGAATAGCTGCGGGTGTGCATACAACCATTCTTGGGAGAACAATATCCATTGATTATCTTGTTATTGAATGTGCAGGAACATGACAAATCACACTCGGAAGATCCCTCACTGAAACTATTGGGAGCAGTCATAGATATGGGAGAAGGTACCCTAAAATTCACCTCCACACCCGGGGGTAGACATATATTCCCTAAACCAAAGAGTAAGAAAAAGAACAAGAAAGGTAAGGGTAAAGCCCAAGGTAATGCCGATGCCTCATCTCTTGATAACACTTGATATACACTTTCTGCGCCTAGCTGAAAGGCGTTAAAGAAAAGCGCTTATGGGAGACAACCCATGTTTTTAATACAGTATTTTTGTTTTATATTTGAGTCTTGGAAGTTGTTTACTACTGTAGCAACCTCTCCTTCTCTTAGTTTTGTGCTTTGTTGTGCCAAGTAAAGTCTTTGATAGTAAAGTGAATACTAGATTTGGATTGCTGCGCGATAATGCATTTCTTTGCTTGTCACGAATTCCGACCTGCCTCTCTGTAGGTAGCTCGGAAAATTATTCCAATTTACGTGCGTGATCCTCGGATATGTACGCAACTTTCATTCAATTTGGGCATTTTCATTTGAGCAAGTCTGGTGCCTCAATAAAATCCATCTTTACGGACCGTTACTGTTTTGACAGATTCTGCCTTTTATTTCGCATTGCCTCTTTTGCTATGTTGGATGAATTTCTTTGATCCATTAATGTCCAAGTAGCTTTATGCAATGTCCAGAAGTGTTAAGAATGATTGTGTCACCTCTGAACATGTTAATTTTTATTCTACACTAACCCTCTAATGAGTTGTTTCGAGTTTGGTGTGGAGGAAGTTTTCAAGGATCAAGAGAGGAGAATGATGCAATATGATCAAGGAGAGTGAAAGCTCTAAGCTTGGGGATGCCCCGGTGGTTCACCCCTGCATATTTTAAGAAGACTCAAGCGTCTAAGCTTGGGGATGCCCAAGGCATCCCCTTCTTCATCGACAACATTATCGAGTTCCTCCCCTGAAACTATATTTTTATTCGGTCACATCTTATGTACTTTGCTTGGAGCGTCGGTTTGTTTTTGTTTTTGTTTTGTTTGAATAAAATGGATCCTAGCATTCATTCTGTGGGAGAGAGACACGCTCCGCTGTTGCATATGGACAAATATGTCCTTAGGCTTTACTCATAGTATTCATGGCGAAGGTTGAATCTTCTTCGTTAAATTGTTATATGGTTGGAATCGGGAAATGCTACATGTAGTAATTCTAAAATGTCTTGAATAATTTGATACTTGGCACTTGTTGTGCTCATGTTTAAGCTCTTGCATCATATACTTTGCACCTATTAATGAAGAAACACCTAGAGCTTGCTAAAATTTGGTTTGCATATTTGGTCTCTCTAAAGTCTAGATAATTTCTAGTATTGAGTTTGAACAACAAGGAAGACGGTGTAGAGTCTTATAATGTTTACAATATGTCTTTTATGTTAGCTTTGCTGCACCGGTTCATCCTTGTGTTTGTTTCAAATAACCTTGCTAGCCTAAACCTTGTATCGAGAGGGAATACTTCTCATGCATCCAAAATCCTTGAGCCAACCACTATGCCATTTGTGTCCACCATACCTACCTACTACATGGTATTTCTCCGCCATTCCAAAGTAAATTGCTTGAGTGCTACCTTTAAAATTTCCATTCTTTACCTTTGCAATATATAGCTCATGGGACAAATAGCTTAAAAACTATTGTGGTATTGAATATGTACTTATGCACTTTATCTCTTATTAAGTTGCTTGTTGTGCGATAACCATGTTTACGGGGACGCCATCAACTACTCTTTGTTGAATATCATGTGAGTTGCTATGCATGTCCGTCTTGTACGAAGTAAGAGAGATCTACCACCTTAATGGTTAGAGCATGCATATTGTTAGAGAAGAACATTGGGCCGCTAACTAAAGCCATGAATCATGGTGGAAGTTTCGAGTTTTGGACATATATCCTCAATCTCATATGAGAACATTAACTTGTTGCTACATGCTTATGCATTAAAGAGGAGTCCATTATCCGTTGTCCATGTTGTCCCGGTATGGATGTCTAAGTTGAGAATAATCAAAAGCGAGAAATCCAAAATGCCGGCTTTCTCCTTAGACCTTTGTACGAGGCGGCATGGAGGTACCCCTTTGTGACACTTGGTTAAAACATGTGTATTGCGATGATCCGGTAGTCCAAGCTAATTAGGACAAGGTGCGGGCACTATTAGTATACTATGCATGAGGCTTGCAACTTGTAAGATATAATTTACATGATACATATGCTTTATTACTACCGTTGACAAAATTGTTTCTTGTTTTCAAAATAAAAGCTCTAGCACAAATATAGCAATCGATGCTTTCCTCTTTGAAGGACCTTTCTTTTACTTTTAATGTTGAGTCGGTTCACCTATCTCTCTCCACCTCAAGAAGCAAACACTTGTGTGAACTGTGCATTGATTCCTACATACTTGCATATTGCACTTGTTATATTACTCTATGTTGACAATTATCCATGAGATATACATGTTACAAGTTGAAAGCAACCGCTGAAACTTAATCTTCCTTTGTGTTGTTTCAATACCTTTACTTTGATTTATTGCTTTATGAGTTAACTCTTATGCAAGACTTATTGATGCTTGTCTTTAAGTACTATTCATGAAAAGTCTTTGCTTTATGATTCGAGTTGTTTACTCATGTCATTACCATTGTTTTGATCGCTGCATTCATTACATATGTTTACAATAGTATGATCAAGGTTATGATGGCATGTCACTCCGGAAATTATCCGTGTTATCGTTTACACTGCGGGACGAGCAGGAACTAAGCTTGGGGATGCCGATACGTCTCGACGTATCGATAATTTCTTATGTTCCATGCCACATTATTGATGATATCTACATGTTTTATACATATTATATGTCGTATTTATGCATTTTCCGGCACTAACCTATTAACGAGATGCCGAAGAGCCGATTGCTTGTTTTCTGCTGTTTTTGGTTTCAGAAATCCTAGTAAAGAAATATTCTCGGAATTGGACGAAATCAACGCCCAGGGTCCTATTTTGCCACGAAGCTTCCAGAAGACCGAAGGAGAGTCGAAGTGGGGCCACGAGGTGGCGACACACCAGGGCGGCGCGGCCTAGGCCCTGGCCGCGCCGGCCTATGGTGTGGGCCCCTCGTGACGCCCCTTTACCTGCCCTTCCGCCTACAAATAGCCTTCGTCGCGAAACCCCCGATACCGAGAGCCACGATACGGAAAACCTTGCGAGACGCCGCCGCCGCCAATCCCATCTCGGGGGATTACGGAGATCACCTCCGGCACCCTGCCGGAGAGGGGATTCATCTCCCGGAGGACTCTTCACCGCCATGGTCGCCTCCGGAGTGATGAGTGAGTAGTTCACCCCTGGACTATGGGTCCATAGCAGTAGCTAGATGGTCGTCTTCTCCTCATGTGCTTCCTTGTCGGATCTTGTGAGCTGCCTAACATGATCAAGATCATCTATCTGTAATTCTATATGTTGTGTTTGTCGGGATCCGATGGATAGAGAATACTATGTTATGTTGATTATCAATCTATTACCTATGTGTTGTTTATGATCTTGCATGCTCTCCGTTATTAGTAGAGGCTCTGGCCAAGTTTTTGCTCTTAACTCCAAGAGGGAGTATTTATGCTCGATAGTGGGTTCATGCCTCCATTAAATCTGGGACATTGACCGAAAGTTCTAAGGTTGTGGATGTGCTGTTGCCACTAGGGATAAAACATTGATGCTATGTCCGAGGATGTAGTTATTGATTACATTACGCACCATAGTTAATGCAATTGTCTGTTGTTTTACAACTTAATACTGGAAGGGGTTCGGATGATAACCTGAAGGTGGACTTTTTAGGCATAGATGCATGCTGGATAGCGGTCTATGTACTTTGTCGTAATGCCCAATGAAATCTCACAATATTCATCATATCATGTATGTGCATTGTTATGCCCTCTCTATTTGTCAATTGCCCGACTGTAATTTGTTCACCCAACATGCTATTTATCTTATGGGAGAGACACCTCTAGTGAACTGTGGACCCCGGTCCATTCTTTACATCCGAAATACAATCTGCTGCTATTGTTCTTTACTTGTTCTTGCAAACAATCATCATCCACACTATACATCTAATCCTTTGTTACGGCAAGCCGGTGAGATTGACAACCTCATCTGTTTCGTTGGGGCAAAGTACTTTGGTTGTGTTGTGCGGGTTCCACGTTGGCGCCGGAATCTACGGTGTTGCGCCGCACTACATCCCGCCGCCATCAACCTTCAACGTGCTTCTTGACTCCTACTGGTTCGATTAAACCTTGGTTTCTTACTGAGGGAAACTTGCCGTTGTGCGCATCACACCTTCCTCTTGGGGTTCCAACGGACGTGTCAACTACACGCATCAATCACCATGAGGATGCTAGAAGAAACAGACACCTGCTTTCATGGGATTCTCCCAACTTCACCGGCGTACTCTCTTGGCAAAGTTTACCTGAACGTCGTCTTTGGCAAAACCGACAACTTCAGGAAGGAAAAGATCGAGTTTGAAGTAGTGAACTGGGAATCACAGTATCACGCTATACTCGGGAGACCAGCTTATGCCAAGTTCATGGCTGTACCGCACTACGCATACCTCAAGCTGAAAATGCCTGGGAACAACGAGACAAACATCACAGTCTATGGAATTTTTCACGCTCAGACAATTGTGATCGCGACTTTAAGAGGATTGCTGCGAAGTTTGGGTTAAAACAAGAAATTGTCGATCTACCGTCCAAGTCATCGTTACGCGATATTAAGGAAGAAAAACACGTCAGGGAAATCAAAAAGAAGCCAGCCGACCTTGCTCCAGAAGCTTCGGCAGCAAAAGCTTCGGCAGTTGATGGCACAACAGTCTTAGGAGACAACAAGACACTGGCAATCGCTGTCGAGACCCCTGGTGAAATCAACGACGCTTCAAAAACCGCTAACGTGGTGGACAAGCCAGAAGATAAGAAGAACCTTTTCCTTGCTTAAAGTAGACAAATAATGTTTAGCTCTCTCTTTATTGTCAACAGGCCCCCCCCCCTTCTTTTTTTCTCGCCCTTTAGTCCCATGCTTGCTTTATTAATGAGAACTTAAGTTTTGATTCCTTGGTAAGAAATGCAGTAATTCGGAGCATCTAACCCGCATCATCGTAAACCTTGCTTACACCCCCTCGGTGAACGATGGTGCAACGTAGTACGTGGCAAAAGATTGCGCTCCGAAAAAAGCCTCTACGAGTGCTAAAGGATGCAAAAACAAACAAGGACAACGACCTTTCCCTCTGCTATAGATGCCTCTACAAGCGCCGAAAATAGCAAGAGTTTGGAAATACATATAATACAACCCACGTTCGATATTTTACTTATGGAAATATCAAAGAACAACGGGCTCACCGGCAGAGTTAACGCTCCCGATATTTTCGGGAGCTGCTGCAGGAACATTCATCGGTTGAAAGCAAAGTTGCGCATACAACGGGTTTAGCAAGACCTGCAACACGAGCTGATCACTCAAACAATTTGCTGACCAACGAGTTCACATACGAGCAATTAAGATTTGCTCTTCCAAAATTTGCCAACGGCATTGACACGGTAGAAGTACATATACATGTATCTACCGAACATAAAGCTTCAAGTATGCAACACAAACGCTCGGATGAAAAATCCAAATTACCTATTTACAATAAGAATTTAACCCTGAATTACTCTCGCAGAGTTTCTCTTTCTTCAGGTATCTTCGAATCCTCTTCAAGCTTGTCAACAATTATATTGGCAGGCAACACTACCTTCGGGTATAGCGTCTTCAAATCGCCAACTGCGTTGGCGATAGTCAGCAGATTCGCCGAAGGATAACGTGCAAGGACAAGGGCAAGTGTAAACCTGGCTCCTGCAAAAACCTGAGCTCGCACCAAGTCTCGAATTTTCTTGGTGTTCCCAAATTCAGACATCAGAGTCAACAGCGTAGGAGGAACTGCGTTCAAGGGGAACATCGTCTTCCAAATTACCCTCAGGGCCTTGTAGCATTTGTCGAAGAAATGGTGGACCTGCTGGACCCGATCTTGGAATTGTGCGACAGCCGAAGCTTTCGAGTGCTCCCTCAAGAAAATTTCCTCGGCTGACGACAGCTGAGTCAATGCGCTCACACGCTCGTGAATCCGCTTGTTCTCTTCAGCACGGTTCAAGGCTATGACTAGCAAAGGAATTGACGAAAGATCAGGGAATATGTTTTTGACAAAGAATAATAAGCACAAGGACCAGGAAACCTACAATTCAAACTTTCAGTGGCCTTATGCAGTTCAGTAAGAGCATAGCGCTCTACGTCGGCCGCAATTTCGCCCTTCTTCCTAACAATGGCGGCCAAGGCATAGGTATTGCGCAGATCTTTTTTCCATCTTCGCAATCCGATCCTTCATACGCTGGATTCGATCATCTTCAGAAAGGGCACCCGAAGAATCATCAACAAACGCAGGCACTGTGAAAACCTGCAAAACACAGCGTCAAAGGCATGACGGATCGGGTGACTTCAGCATCAGAAGTAACTCCCATCGGGAGAATGCAAGCATAAATATCATAACAAAGGTACATTAGCAACATTGCTAGCACGGAATTTATTACAATCACAAGTTTTGCGACAGAACAATGTTTCGCGTCAATTCAAAAAGAAGTTTGTTACAACAATCAAGGGGCTTGAGTCTGTGTGATGACCCGGCGTACCACTGCATGGTGTAGTACACAAGTCGTTGACATAACACAAGTGAAACACCGTTCCACTCATATTACATCTCTCAGAGTGGTACAACAGAAACATATGCGAGTCCAAGGTATGTCTATAGAAGGATACACAATCTGTTTACATAAGATCAACACAACCTCCTACTTTACAGTGAGGTAAGACTTCAAATAAAGCTCCAGAAGAACGACTCGTAGTCTAACTTATTTCTAACTCTAGCTTAGGAGCTACTTGGCTTGCTATAGAACTCTAGCTACTTAGGTGCTAGGATTAGGGAAAGTTCCCTTCTATTACTAGTCTAGGTTTCCATAATAGCTGATGCAGAAGTTGACTCCATTGACTTCTTTGATTGGATTCTTCTTCTTGTTGCAGTTGACTCCTCTGTCTTCGAGTTCCACGGTAGTTTCTCCTTCGGTGCCTTGATCTAAGAAGGGGGTTCAAATGGGATAGAATGAGTACGAGCGTACTCGGCAAGTTCATATTAGGAAATAGGTGTATCATGCACTAGCTACAGCCATAGACCGAGAAAGTCATAGGCCAATGCAAGTTTTCATAAACATTTCTTCAAAAGGTTTATTTTATTCGAAAACTATGCCCGTCGGTCTTCACGGGTTGACTAGAACTTCGTGGAGTTCCTTTCTGCCGCGTTCGCGGTTCCCTTCCCGGAACAGGGAGTGACAGCCACAATTTGATACACTCGGCAGAGGTGCGTTACTTTTCCCACAAGAGATCTTACCCTTTTTGCCATCCGCAGGGACTTGCCCCCGTTCACACTTCCTTTGGTGTGAGGCCAGGTATAAAGATCCAAGCCCACACCGCCTTCTCCGCGACTGCAAACCCACCCTTTTGTCCAACCGTACACCTGTAACACCCCAACTTTTTCAACCTTGATTAGTTGTCCTTATTTCAAAAATCAGGGGGAACAAAAACTTTTTCTATAGACTAATTAAGGTGAATTGCCTTGATCTGTTTGCTATGATGAATTGCCTTGATCTGTTGGTAGATGAATTGTCTTGATTTGCTTGTTGAATTTTGTCTTGAGCTACCTCATAGAACGACACCCCTAGTGGTTAAACAAGCAACTCACCAAATAAAACACATGTGTGGATTAGGAAGAATTGTTTTCCTTCTTACTACATCAAACCTCTCTCCTGATGACAACATGGGTGTGCCATCTTGATTTTTCTCTTTGTGGTACAAGATAGCTCAATCATCCTTAATTCACAACTTGGTGATCTCAATGCATGGATCTCATCTGTGCATCTCCCTCTACAATTTCCTCATCCTGCATGTCTCATTCTACCCTTGCATCACATATATTCAACTTGATCTTATACCCTATCCAATGATTCAACTCTAGATCACTTCCTTCACTTTTACCTCTTGCTTTTATTCAAGTATAATCTTCAGAAAACCAAGAGTGGGAATTATGGATACATTTTGTAGCCACCATCTACCCTTGAGAACACTCCTCCCTAAATTAGTTTCCCTCCTCAAAAATCCTACGGTTTTCCTTCTCTAGTTTTGATCACAAAACTACTTCTAGTTTTATTAAAACTTTCCAAGATTTCTCTTCAAAGAAAACAAGGAACTGAAATAGGTTTTGTTTTTCATCCCATTTCTACCAAGTATTGATTTATAAAACATTATCTCTATTTTGCTTTGTTTTAACAAAAAGCTTGTTTATGGTACCTATACCATTTCTTGTTTCCCTCTTGATTTTTTTTTACCTTTGAGAAAAACTCTACCTTACTTGTGAAAGTAAGTAGAATATTTTGAACCCCTATGTTCCAACTAGTTTTATCTCAACACTTTCAAACTTCATTCCACTTGAGTTCATTCCCAATTGTCCCTAGACAATTGAGGTGTTTCAAATACTTTTCAAACAAGATCTTTTTCAAATGACAACTCTTACATATCTTATGCACATCTCTGATCCACCACATTGTATCCCCTCCATCCTCCAATTCTTGATCATGTAGATGATCATTTGATACTTTCAAATCACTTCCCAATTGACCTCTTATTTGAAGAGAAACTTATATTTCCTCGTACCTATCTCACCCCTCTATTCTCTTCCATCATCATTCTTGACCTCATGAATTGATGAATTGATGTCACCATATTCATCATTGTTATTGTATCATTATATCCATCACTATCCTTCTAAACCTTAGACTCTTTACCACTTGAAGGAACCTATTTTCTTTGCATAACACAAGTGGTGTCGTGTGTCTTGCTTAGGCACTTGGGTACCATGTGTCTCATCTTGTTTGGAATGGCCAAGTCTCAAAATCTTGAGGCGGCCATCTCCAAAATAGCTTGCACATGAAAACTTGTACACCCCCATCACCATCACGCTCTTCCTCCATCTCTAGCTGTTTTATATTTTCCTACACATCATCTAAGCCACCATCTCGGCAAGGAATTATGTAGCTCCTCCATGATCTACATGCATGATGGGAACTCCCTTTTGATGAATCATTTTTGCATGACATAAGAATGGAGCCGGCCATTGTATGTGCATGCAAATTTCGGCCAGCCCTCTTTTCCTCACTTTCTTCCTCCACAAGGCTTACCTCCCAACTACCCCAATCACTAAATGGGCAGCCACCCACCATAGCCAATGAAAAAAGGAGGCAGCCACCCCTCTCCCTCTATAAATTGGCCCTAGCCAGCCACCACCTCCCCTTTGGCTTCATTTCCTTCACTCTCCACTCCCCCACACTCTCCCCCTACCTCTCCCCACGAGCTGCTGCCCCTCCCAAGCTTCATGGCCGGCCATGGCCATGGAAGGCACTCCAAGATGAAGCTCCCTCCTCCCCCAAGCTCCTCCTCACCATGAGAGCCTCCCTCTCCTTCTTCTCCCCAACCCTAGATGGTTTTCTCTCCTCTTCCTCTTCCTCCATTGCTAAGATTGGATCTTGATGCAGGTGCATGTTGGTCCAAGCATGGAGAAGCTTGAGCTATCCTCAGATCTGAAGTTCTTGAGCAAAGTTCGTCCAAATCCTTGCAGTAATTTCTGCTATCTTGCTGTTTCAGATTCTGGTACGAATTTGTAAAATCCACCAAATCTCGTGCGCAGATCCAAATCGAGTGATTCAAAGTTCCGCAGATAGATACGGAAAATATCTACAACTTGGCGTTGGTCTCATCCTCAAATTCGTTACGGATTGTCCGTGGTAAATAAAGTTCTGTAAACATGCAGATTCACTGTTTGTTAGATTTGCTCCGTTTTACGAAACCTTTTTGAGCAAACTCAACTGTAGGTGAAAGCCCTCTTCAATACCTTCATTTTGGCGGTGGTTTAACTTAGATTGACCTCCTGAAACTGAAATGGTTCACATATCAAGATCTGGTCAGATCTGGCTTTGTCGAATTAAACCAGGAGCTTGGAAACGAATTTTGGAGTGAAACAAGTTGGGTAAGAACCACCTATTCAGTACCTTTCAGATGCAGCTTACTTCATATTTTTATGAGTTGTGTACGATTTTTGGTGAATTAAACTTGTTCTGTGTGTTCTGCAGACATGGCTGTTAGCTTTTAAATCATCAAAAATCCATTTTTGAACCTAATTGTGTGATTCCAATTCGGTAGGATTTCTGAATGTTTTCTTAATCATCTCAAACAAGTTTCAAACATTTATCTGTTGTGTAAATCCAGAGAGAAAGAAAATGGTACAGACATGCAGTAAACTTGTAAATCCATTTGTGAGAGTTTCGAAACAATTTGAACCCAAATCCAATTGTGTATGCATCTCTGTTTAATTACCTTTCAAATGCCTGTGGCCTCATATTTTTAGGATTTTTCTACGATTTATGGCTTACAGATCTTGTTTTCTGTACGAGTCAGATTCAAACAAATTCCTAAAATTGTAGCTTTAGTATTTTTGGGTGATTCCAATTGGGTTAGTCTTGTATTAGTACTGGCTATCTAGGAAAAATATTATTAGTCTCTGTTCATACATATTTGTTGCTGTTAGTGATGTTTATGTGTGGCATGCATTGTTGAAGCAGAACTTTTCGGTTTATTTAAAACCCTTGACCAACTCTTTTTAGTAGAGGTGGGCAACCTTTGTTTTATGCTTGCAAAACAAAACCTCTGCAACCTAACTTTAGCTCTTTTGTTGGCTTAAGTTTTCCAATGATGTGGAATATTGTTTACTTCCTATTTTTGTGTAGTGTTATGTGAGCTAAATTAAATTAGAGAAAACTGATTTTCTACTTTTCCAAAAATGTTTGAAAATGTATTATGAATGTATTGTGATGTCAAACTAATGCACTTGTCCTCTTTATGATGTTATCTACCAGGGGATATTTAGTTTATGCCATGGTGATAACCTAGAGAGGCAATTGCTAAGTCATGGTACTCTCATACCTTTATTAGGTAAATAAAATGGGGTTTTCTAAATTAAAAATCTTAGAGTTGCTTTGTAGTATCTATAGGTCCTTAGTATGTTATACCTTAGTAGCAGTGGTTAGTTTGTTGATTGATGCTTGAATGCTTATTGTCTTGTTGATGCAATGTGATTGATTGTGTTCCTTTTATATTTTCCGACGATAGATGCGAACAATTCCGGAGAAGAAGAAGTGGAATCGGATGAGAAGATTATTTATATTGTTGGAATTCTTATATTGATGGAATTGAAGAAGTACAGGGACAAATAAGCCAAGGCAAGCCATTTACTTTGACTCCTTGATTATCCATGTTCTTGGTTGAGATCCTTCTATCCTTGGTCTCTTGATTTCTTGTGTTTCCTTGGGTTTGCGATTAATTTGATTCTTTTACATACTTGCTACCAAGTGTGTAATGTTCCCCTCTCGATATTTTGCATACTTACTCTAAGTATGTGAATCACATTCATCGCCTTTTGACATCTCTAATTCTAGTAAACACTATGGGATAATATCATTAAAATTGCTCCACTTTTTGATTATCTCCATTCGTGCTCAATAAGAGTATGAATGTCTTTGACACCCTTCATGTTATGATGGCAATCATTATGCTATTATACATCTTAGTTCACACATAAACTTTAGGTTGGGAAAACCCTCAAGGTTTTACCTTGTTGTAAAAGTTTTTGTTAAAACCTTGGGTGTAATGTTATGCCCGAGTGAGAATTTGAGAAAGGAAAGGATTTGGTAAAAATGATGGGGATGAGAAAGTGGTTGGGATATTACGAAAACTTTGGCGCCTAAGTACTCACCCATGACAACAAACTAGCGCAACCACATTACTCCAACATGGGCACGGGGCTTAGCTCGACGTTCGTTCTCTTTAGCATGAGGCACCGCACAACTATACAAGGGTACGGTTACCCCCGAGTCCGGATTGTCGAAGTTGGGACAATAGTATAACGGGAGGCCTTCGGGGCTGACCCGTCCGGAAGACACTATGGGTCTCCCGGCTTGGCGGTGGAGCCACGCTCAAAAGGAGGTGAGCTGCCACGGTGCCGGGGAGGTACATACTCCATAGGGTAGGACCTCTTGCTAATTAGAATGGGCGAAAGGCTTCGACCGGTTATCCGATACCCACATACTTTCGTATGATGGCCCGGGGATGATCCCGGCGGATTTATCAGATCTTGTGGGGAAAGTGTGCAAACTCTGCAGAGTGAAATCTATTCGAATAGCCGTGTCCGCGGTCATGGACGGTTGGATTGGCTGTTGCTTAGCCTGATGTGTTTTGTTTGTGAAAATGTTTGACAAAGGAAAGAAACGGGTTTTGTGTTGGAGTACTTGGAGTACTGGTAAAATGGTTGATGACCACAATGAGGTGGTCGGAAAGGAATTGATAAAAATTGGGTCTACCCTTCCTAAGCGTTTATGTCGTGAAAGATCTTCCTAAATTAAGTCTAGTAGTGAGGTCTTAGATATATTCTCTCATCTCCTTCACCCATGAAGTTGAGATGCTAACTCCACTAAAACACTTCTTCTCTTCTACATAACATATTCTTGTTATATAAGTGGTCATTCCCTCTTGATCTCCTAGTTAGTCCTCGGTACCTTGTTCTCCTTGATATGTTACTTTGTAAATGGTTTGCGAGTACAATTCCAAATGTACTCACGGCTTTGTCCCTGGCTATTTACTTGGCCAGACTTGAAGGAGTTCGACAGATGAAGAAGGAGTTGGCGACGTCTATGCGAGCTAGGAACGTCTTCCCAGTCAGTTGCCTGTAGGGTTATGGCAGATGACTTGGGTACTGCGCTGTTGAAGTGATGATGCTACTCTGATGTTTAGTTAGGCCCTTCGAGGCTATTATGTAATTATCGGTCATGCGACCATGTTGTAATTTTCTTATTCCGTTTTGTAATGGATGGTGTAATTTGATATCAGTTCGGTTATGTGTTCACGACACACTGATCATGGGATCGTGAACTGTATACATAACAGGGTATTTCGGACCGTTAGTCCGGGGTCCCCACAGAGCTGGTATCAGAGCTATCCTGACTGTAGGAGACCTTAGTTAGCATGGACGTTAGTTAGGAAACAATTACTTGGGGAAAATATTTATGAATCAAATTGTTTCTTCAGTCGGAAGTATAGCTTCTACTCCTCTTATTTATTCAAAGCTTCTAAATTCTTATCTCTCCGCTTTATAAAAAGGTTTGAAAATTCTTGCTCTATTGTCTCATCCACTTCAAACCTACATATTGGACGATGTCCCCGACTCAGACCGGAGACTCGAAGTCGAAGATGGATCAACCTTTTATGAAGTCTCACGTATCTCCAACAGCAGCTATTGAAGGTTGGATGCCGACTTAGTCGTGCTCATGTAGGGATGATAACATCATGTCTTTGGTTTTCACCAAAGAATGTCAAAGATCTGACCTTGTTCCTCCGTGGACTTGCACTTTTTGCAGTCGTCAGGGATCAAGTCCTCAGTTCTTGACTAGTAATTTTTAGGCCAGCCTCAAGAAGTTGCCGACTTTGGGAGTACCTCAACAACTACCCCTCTGAAGACCTCACATCCCCGAGATGTTGAGCAAGAAGACTACACATTTTTAGCCTCTGCCTCAACAACAACAACTCAACACCAAGCCGCAGCACCGCCCTCTGCTGTGGGAATTCTTGTTGAACGATGTCAAGAAGATGAAGACGCCAACACATGTGACCAGCCCCAAACCTATAGGATGGATAGGACAAACTCAATCGCTTTGATTGAGCTACCCCGCGCATTAGGAATTTCTGGGTACTTAGAGTACCATGTCTGGTTTGATGATTGCTTGTGGTTCCCTAGTGTGCTGCCTTGAGTGTTTGTATCTGTTTGTTGTGTGCATGTATGTCTTGCTATTTAGACGTTCCCGCCCTTTTTAATTGTTTGAAATTTGTGAAACAGAAATTAAAAATGGAAATCTGCCGAGTGTACTTGTTTTGCTAATAAAAATAGTTTGGTAGCTCCGATTGATGTGATTCCAATTGCACTAGAACCAGTATGAAATTATCTTTCAGACGCCACTGACCTTGTATTTTTAGGATTTTTGTGCGAATTTTAATAAATAAAACTTGATCACTATTTCTGGTTAGTATTTTGAGTCTCAAAAATTGAAAAATAAATATTTTTGAATGATTCCAATTGTGTTGATCTTGTTTTGTTACTGTGCATCTAGGAAAAATACCAGTAGCCTCTGTTAGTGGTATTTTGTCTCTGGTTATGATTGTATGGGTGTCGCATGCCATGATAGGATTAAAGTTTGCCTCGCCGATGTATTGCTAACTGCTAGTTAGTTGGGTAGATTAACGAAAGACTCTAACTCTAAACCCGTTAACAGTTGTTTTTCGACCGTCAGAAAAACTAACCCCAAACCCCTATCTACACTGGCTACCTTCAAGATCAGCTGGAGCGTCTCTACTACGCCAAGAAAATAGAAGCCCCTACCTTCAAGAGTGACTGCACCTCTGCGAGAAGACATACTAACTTAGTCTAACCTTGGAGTAATCGCGCTAACCTCGAGGATAACTTCTTGAAAACCACTCTCTAACACACCGTCTAACAAGCTGAGAGAACAATAGTGTCAAAGCCAAGCTACATCGCATGGTTCATCTCGTCATCATCAAGTGAAGAATCTTGAAGATACCTCAAGACTCAAGATTAGGTGTAGTTTACCCGCTCACTTCTTAGCTGGTATAAGTCAACAATGACCCTCAAGCTGAAGATTGCCTCCGACGACCTTTGTTGCTGCTTCATATGGATGCCCACCAGGAATTTCATCAACTTACTAACTTACTGCGCGTCATATGGTTTAGTTAACACCGTGAGTGCCTCTTGAAGTGGTGGTCTGCACGTCGCCCCCGAAGATTCTTCAGCTGAACAAGGAAGACCGATGACTTCTTCCGAAGCCCCAGACAGAACTACAAGGCAGAAGCTTTGAGTTTTTCCGAGAACCCGATGAAAAAAAAATCTTAAGGGTGGAAGACTTCGTCTTCCACTAAAATCAAGCTAACTCTAAAAAGGTTTTCAACCCTGCTCAGGCACCGTTGGGTGCACTAACCCTCCCCCAGTCTTGAACCTCCGCCAGGATCGTGAAGAAGCTACAGATCCAACACCTGCATGGAGTAGTCAACCTCTTCATGAAGCTCGCCATCGACCGAAATCCATCATGTCTGCTAGAAGATGAAGCAACGACCTTCTCTACAATGGTGCATCTACAGAAGGATGGAGTCTAACTTTCGTTAAGCTTTACAACCCCTCTTGTTCTGCGCTCACTAATCTCGGGACGAGATTATTTTAAGGGTGGAAGATCTGTAACACCCCAACTTTTTCAACCTTGATTAGTTGTCCTTATTTCAAAAATCAGGGGGAACAAAAACTTTTTCTATAGACTAATTAAGGTGAATTGCCTTGATCTGTTTGCTATGATGAATTGCCTTGATCTGTTGGTAGATGAATTGTCTTGATTTGCTTGTTGAATTTTGTCTTGAGCTACCTCATAGAACGACACCCCTAGTGGTTAAACAAGCAACTCACCAAATAAAACACATGTGTGGATTAGGAAGAATTGTTTTCCTTCTTACTACATCAAACCTCTCTCCTGATGACAACATGGGTGTGCCATCTTGATTTTTCTCTTTGTGGTACAAGATAGCTCAATCATCCTTAATTCACAACTTGGTGATCTCAATGCATGGATCTCATCTGTGCATCTCCCTCTACAATTTCCTCATCCTGCATGTCTCATTCTACCCTTGCATCACATATATTCAACTTGATCTTATACCCTATCCAATGATTCAACTCTAGATCACTTCCTTCACTTTTACCTCTTGCTTTTATTCAAGTATAATCTTCAGAAAACCAAGAGTGGGAATTATGGATACATTTTGTAGCCACCATCTACCCTTGAGAACACTCCTCCCTAAATTAGTTTCCCTCCTCAAAAATCCTACAGTTTTCCTTCTCTAGTTTTGATCACAAAACTACTTCTAGTTTTATTAAAACTTTCCAAGATTTCTCTTCAAAGAAAACAAGGAACTGAAATAGGTTTTGTTTTTCATCCCATTTCTACCAAGTATTGATTTATAAAACATTATCTCTATTTTGCTTTGTTTTAACAAAAAGCTTGTTTATGGTACCTATACCATTTCTTGTTTCCCTCTTGATTTTTTTTTACCTTTGAGAAAAACTCTACCTTACTTGTGAAAGTAAGTAGAATATTTTGAACCCCTATGTTCCAACTAGTTTTATCTCAACACTTTCAAACTTCATTCCACTTGAGTTCATTCCCAATTGTCCCTAGACAATTGAGGTGTTTCAAATACTTTTCAAACAAGATCTTTTTCAAATGACAACTCTTACATATCTTATGCACATCTCTGATCCACCACATTGTATCCCCTCCATCCTCCAATTCTTGATCATGTAGATGATCATTTGATACTTTCAAATCACTTCCCAATTGACCTCTTATTTGAAGAGAAACTTATATTTCCTCGTACCTATCTCACCCCTCTATTCTCTTCCATCATCATTCTTGACCTCATGAATTGATGAATTGATGTCACCATATTCATCATTGTTATTGTATCATTATATCCATCACTATCCTTCTAAACCTTAGACTCTTTACCACTTGAAGGAACCTATTTTCTTTGCATAACACAAGTGGTGTCGTGTGTCTTGCTTAGGCACTTGGGTACCATGTGTCTCATCTTGTTTGGAATGGCCAAGTCTCAAAATCTTGAGGCGGCCATCTCCAAAATAGCTTGCACATGAAAACTTGTACACCCCCATCACCATCACGCTCTTCCTCCATCTCTAGCTGTTTTATATTTTCCTACACATCATCTAAGCCACCATCTCGGCAAGGAATTATGTAGCTCCTCCATGATCTACATGCATGATGGGAACTCCCTTTTGATGAATCATTTTTGCATGACATAAGAATGGAGCCGGCCATTGTATGTGCATGCAAATTTCGGCCAGCCCTCTTTTCCTCACTTTCTTCCTCCACAAGGCTTACCTCCCAACTACCCCAATCACTAAATGGGCAGCCACCCACCATAGCCAATGAAAAAAGGAGGCAGCCACCCCTCTCCCTCTATAAATTGGCCCTAGCCAGCCACCACCTCCCCTTTGGCTTCATTTCCTTCACTCTCCACTCCCCCACACTCTCCCCCTACCTCTCCCCACGAGCTGCTGCCCCTCCCAAGCTTCATGGCCGGCCATGGCCATGGAAGGCACTCCAAGATGAAGCTCCCTCCTCCCCCAAGCTCCTCCTCACCATGAGAGCCTCCCTCTCCTTCTTCTCCCCAACCCTAGATGGTTTTCTCTCCTCTTCCTCTTCCTCCATTGCTAAGATTGGATCTTGATGCAGGTGCATGTTGGTCCAAGCATGGAGAAGCTTGAGCTATCCTCAGATCTGAAGTTCTTGAGCAAAGTTCGTCCAAATCCTTGCAGTAATTTCTGCTATCTTGCTGTTTCAGATTCTGGTACGAACTTGTAAAATCCACCAAATCTCGTGCGCAGATCCAAATCGAGTGATTCAAAGTTCCGCAGATAGATACGGAAAATATCTACAACTTGGCGTTGGTCTCATCCTCAAATTCGTTACGGATTGTCCGTGGTAAATAAAGTTCTGTAAACATGCAGATTCACTGTTTGTTAGATTTGCTCCGTTTTACGAAACCTTTTTGAGCAAACTCAACTGTAGGTGAAAGCCCTCTTCAATACCTTCATTTTGGCGGTGGTTTAACTTAGATTGACCTCCTGAAACTGAAATGGTTCACATATCAAGATCTGGTCAGATCTGGCTTTGTCGAATTAAACCAGGAGCTTGGAAACGAATTTTGGAGTGAAACAAGTTGGGTAAGAACCACCTATTCAGTACCTTTCAGATGCAGCTTACTTCATATTTTTATGAGTTGTGTACGATTTTTGGTGAATTAAACTTGTTCTGTGTGTTCTGCAGACATGGCTGTTAGCTTTTAAATCATCAAAAATCCATTTTTGAACCTAATTGTGTGATTCCAATTCGGTAGGATTTCTGAATGTTTTCTTAATCATCTCAAACAAGTTTCAAACATTTATCTGTTGTGTAAATCCAGAGAGAAAGAAAATGGTACAGACATGCAGTAAACTTGTAAATCCATTTGTGAGAGTTTCAGAAACAATTTGAACCCAAATCCAATTGTGTATGCATCTCTGTTTAATTACCTTTCAAATGCCTGTGGCCTCATATTTTTAGGATTTTTCTACGATTTATGGCTTACAGATCTTGTTTTCTGTACAGTCAGATTCAAACAAATTCCTAAAATTGTAGCTTTAGTATTTTTGGGTGATTCCAATTGGGTTAGTCTTGTATTAGTACTGGCTATCTAGGAAAAATATTATTAGTCTCTGTTCATACATATTTGTTGCTGTTAGTGATGTTTATGTGTGGCATGCATTGTTGAAGCGGAACTTTTCGGTTTATTTAAAACCCTTGACCAACTCTTTTTAGTAGAGGTGGGCAACCTTTGTTTTATGCTTGCAAAACAAAACCTCTGCAACCTAACTTTAGCTCTTTTGTTGGCTTAAGTTTTCCAATGATGTGGAATATTGTTTACTTCCTATTCTTGTGTAGTGTTATGTAAGCAAATATAAATTAGAGAGAACTGATTTTCTACTTTTCCAAAAATGTTTGAAAATGTATATTGTGAATGTATTGTGATGCCAAACTAATGCTCTTGTCCTCTTTATGATGTTATCTACCAGGGGATATTTGGTTTATGCCATGGTGATACCTAGAGAGGCAATTGCTAAGTCATGGTACTCTCATACCTTTATTAGGTAAATAAAATGGCGTTTTCAATTAAAATCTTAGAGTTGCTTTGTAGTATCTATATGTCCTTAATATGTTATGCCTTAGCTAGCAGTGGTTAGTTTGTTGATTGATGCTTGTTGCTTATTGTTTTGTTGGTGCAATGTGTTTGATTGTGTTCCTTTTATATTTTCCGACGATAGATGCGAACAATTCCGAGAAGAAGAAGAAGTGGTTCGGACAAGGATTTTATTTATATTGTTGGGATTCTTATATTAATGGAATTGAAGAAGTCCAGGGACAAATAAGCCAAGGCAAGCCATTTACTTTGACTCCTTGATTATCCATGTTTTTGGTTGAGATCCTTCTATCCTTGGTCTCTTGATTTCTTGTGTTTCCTTGGGTTTGCTTAATTTGATTATTTTACATACTTGCTACCAAGTGTGTAATGTCCCCTCTCGATATTTTGCATACTTACTCTAAGTATGTGAATCACATTTCACCGCCTTTTGACATCCTAATTCTAGTAAACACTTGGGATAATATCATTAAAATTGCTCCTACTTTTTTGATTATCTCCATTCATGCTCAATGTGGAGTATGGATGCCTTTGGCACCCTTCATGGTATGATGGCAATCATTATGCTATTACATCTTAGTTCACACATAAACTTTAGGTTGGGAAAACCCTCAAGGTTTTACCTTGTTGTAAAAGTTTTTGTTAAAACCTTGGGTGTAATGTTATGCCCGAGTGAGAATTTGAGAAAGGAAAGGATTTGGTAAAAATGATGGGGATGAGAAAGTGGTTGGGATATTACGAAAACTTTGGCGCCTAAGTACTCACCCATGACAACAAACTAGCGCAACCACATTACTCCAACATGGGCACGGGGCTTAGCTCGACGTTCGTTCTCTTTAGCATGAGGCACCGCACAACTATACAAGGGTACGGTTACCCCCGAGTCCGGATTGTCGAAGTTGGGACAATAGTATAACGGGAGGCCTTCGGGGCTGACCCGTCCGGAAGACACTATGGGTCTCCGGCTTGGCGGTGGAGCCACGCTCAAAAGGAGGTGAGCTGCCACGGTGCCGGGGAGGTACATACTCCATAGGGTAGGACCTCTTGCTAATTAGAATGGGCGAAAGGCTTCGACCGGTTATCCGATACCCACATACTTTCGTATGATGGCCCGGGGATGATCCCGGCGGATTTATCGGATCTTGTGGGGAAAGTGTGCAAACTCGCAGAGTGAAATCTATTCGAATAGCCGTGTCCGCGGTCATGGACGGTTGGATTGGCTGTTGCTTAGCCCGATGTGTTTTGTTTGTGAAAATGTTTGACAAAGGAAAGAAACGGGTTTTGTGTTGGAGTACTTGGAGTACTCGGTAAAATGGTTGATGACCACAATGAGGTGGTCGGAAAGGAATTGATAAAAATTGGGTCTACCCTTCCTAAGCGTTTATGTCGTGAAAGATCTTCCTAAATTAAGTCTAGTAGTGAGGTCTTAGATATATTCTCTCATCTCCTTCACCCATGAAGTTGAGATGCTAACTCCACTAAAACACTTCTTCTCTTCTACATAACATATTCTTGTTATATAAGTGGTCATTCCCTCTTGATCTCCTAGTTAGTCCTCGGTACCTTGTTCTCCTTGATATGTTACTTTGTAAATGGTTTGCGAGTACAATTCCAAATGTACTCACGGCTTTGTCCCTGGCTATTTACTTGGCCGGACTTGAAGGAGTTCGACGGATGAAGAAGGAGTTGGCGACGTCTATGCGAGCTAGGAACGTCTTCCCGGTCGGTTGCTCGTAGGGTTATGGCGGATGACTTGGGTACTGCTGCTGTTGAAGTGATGATGCTACTCCGATGTTTAGTTAGGCCCTTCGAGGCTATTATGTAATTATCGGTCATGCGACCATGTTGTAATTTTCTTATTCCGTTTTGTAATGGATGGTGTAATTTGATATCAGTTCGGTTATGTGTTCACGACACACTGATCATGGGATCGTGAACTGTATACATAACAGGGTATTTCGGACCGTTAGTCCGGGGTCCCCACAACACCTCCAGTAGACTTCCCCCGATAATACGACTTTACTCATGGTGTACTCCGGACAATCCTTCATAGATGGTAGAGATTAACATCACTAATGGATGGGGATTTAAAAGGATTTCCCAACCTATTGCGGCAGTGCCTCCAGCACCCCACCGTCTCTACCAATCCGTTGGCGTGCAGAAGGGAAAAGATACGACTGGCTTCCCAGAGCCATTATAGATCTCATGGTCAACGCGGTTTGTACGGCGCTAGAATCACTGGACGGCATTGGTAATTTAATCCTAGGGTGATATAACCCATTGCAATGGAACCTCCACCATATCAACACATACCATGGTTCCATTGCCCACCACATAGTCATATTCATAATTGTAAAATAATACTTTGCTTTTCAATGCAAGAGTGATAAGTATAGTACTTTGCATATAGTTTGATACAAATAATCAAATGACATGAGCAAGCGATGAACTTGCCTTTCTTGATCTGCAAGATTATGCGGGCAAAAGCTTCGATACGTGAGAACTCCAAATGCTGAAATACCATCATCGTCCGGTAAGGACAATGTTTAAAGAACTGGCAAAGATGCTATAATGCATAGTATGAGATGCAATCGTCCCGAGCGTAACCTAACCTCGATGACTTAAGATTGATGAGTTGTAAAGATTTCTTTAGGGTGTGTTGCACTTTTAGAATGGTTCTCAAACAAGATTCTTATTAGGGTTTGGTTAGATTAGCATCATAATCAAGTGATATAAGACATCATAACAAGTACACACATAAAGAATAGTGGTGGAACAATATGTAAAGAACGAGTGGTCAATTTTAAGTTCTACGGGACATGGTTGATGATTATTTATATTATACTTCAAAATAATAACTTTTGAAGAACATGTTAATTAAGAACTAGCAAGTATTACAAATAAGAACTATGGCTTCTATGGTTTGATTAACATTTGTACTTCAAAAGAATAACTTTTGAAGAACAGATTAAATAAGAAGATGAACTACTATACATAGGAGCTATGGCTTTCTAGGGTTTACTATTGGATTCATTTAGTTCACTAATAGGAACTAGTTGGGTTCTTTAAGTAGAATGGGTTTATATGTAGCAAGTATTGATAGGGTTATTACCATGGTTTCCCATATACACCATATTAAAGGATGGTTATTAAGATAGTTCTATATGTTTGCTATTAGTTTTACTATGGCTTCACATTTGCTTTACTAAATAATCTCTAATGGTTTCTAAGCTAAGTGGCTTATCATTTCCTAAGTAGGGTTTTGTGTAATAGGAGCATGTGATGTGAATTGATACACAAGGTTGGTACTAAGGTTTATCATTATGGTTCTACCAGGGTTTGATGGTTGAGGTTAATTTTAATGGTATGGTATATAGGATAGTGGTTAGTGGTACTAATTAAATTAACTAGTTAGGGTTTATATCTAGGTGGCACTAGTGGATCATATAGGTTTTACTAAAAAGTAAAGATATGAAATGATGATCACATGTGAATTGGTTTTATGTTGATGGATCATGATTATGCATTTATTGGTTACTTATCAAGGTTCTACAAGTAAAGTTAAAATTCACATGATCACATGTGATTAAGCAATTAGGGTTTTAGGGTTAAAGCATTTTCAAATGATCACATAAAATAATGGAATCAAAGTTTTACTAAATTGAAACTAGGGTTTCTAAATTATGGTACAACTCCTAAAATGATAATTGGTAATAGAGTTGTGGTTACTAATTACTTTGAATCAAAATTAGTAATGGTTTAACATTTTATTAATTTTCCACAAGAATTAATAATTAGGGTAACTCCTATTTTGGTTTAATTAAGAATCAGGGTTTAATAATTGTTATTAGGGTTTAAAATAATTAACTTGTTAACTAAAGATGTTTAAGTAAATAAGTTTTGATTTACCAAAATAATATTGGCTTTTACTATTTTCTTGAGTTATTACTATTTACAGAAAATGGTAAATGGTAATTTGCAAATTAGAGTTTATGAATTACCACTAATAATTAAGTTAATGCAAATATGATAGATAAAATTAATCCTAACATTTTACTTAGTTACTGAATAGTTAAAATTTAATTTTTAACTTCACTAATTATTGAATTCAAATTGTATTTTAAATAAATGAAATACATAATTAACAAAATTAAAAATAAGTGAATTTTTATTTTGACACTCATTTTTGTTATATATTTTATTTGAATAGAGTTTATTTGTGTGAGAATTTTGATATATTATTCATAATTTTCTGAGTTGAAATGATTTTTCTATGATTTTACAAAGTTTCAACTATTTACTGGATTTTGAAATTAAGTAAAAATACTAAACATACCGATTCGAGCTGTACCCATAGTCACTGACTGGTGGACCTGTTGACTGGGTCAATTGCCACGTGGGCAACGACCGATCAACGAGCTTAGAGTGGCGATGCCACGTTGATCTCGCCGGAGTGGACGCCGGCGGACGCTCCGGCGGCGACGGAATGGGTTCTAGAGACCCCGGTGACTATCTAACCTAGCGCGTTCGAACCAGGACTCGATACTGAGCTCGCGAGCATCAACGCCACCACCCAAAGGTCACCGGAGCATCGCCGGTGAACTCGTCTGCGGCGGCGCGACTCGGCCAAAATGGAAAACGAGGCTAGGATGCATGCTAGGAAGCGAGAGTTGGTCCAACAGACGCGCAATCTCACCATGAACATGCTGGTGTGGTCGATGGCGTCGATGACCGCCGGGGACGACGGCGATTGACCATGTTCCGGCGAACCCGAGTGAAAGGGAACGGCTTGATTCCGGCGATAGGGACCTCCCTTGATGCGGGCTCCTCCCGGATGCTCTCCTCGACGATGCGCACCTCCACGACCAAGCGACGAGCCTCGGGGTGACTCCGATCGACGGCACCGTGGTGGTCACCGGCGATAGCTCTCGGATGATTGGGGGATTTTTAGGAAGCGAAAAGGAAATTGAAAAGGCCTCGGAGGATCAGGGTTCTTCGGCGGTTCTCCGCGTGCTTTTATAGGCTCGGAGAAGCTTCGAGGCCTCGACACGGCGACGACCATGGTCGGGATGTGGCGGTGCCTGGTGGGTTCATATTGACGAAGATCTTTTCCTCCAGGATAAGCTCGGACGCGAATCGTTTAGGTAGAGCTCTGAGTGTGCCTGCAGCGTCCGGCGGCGTTCTTATCCTCGTCGAAGACAGCGTCTACTGGCGCCTCCGCGCTGTCGAGCTCGGAGACGACGATGACGTCGTTTTTCCTCTCGCACGAATTTTAAAGCAATCGAATCGGTATGTGGCTTTGGGCTGGGCCGCGTCTGGGCTGCGTTGGCCTGCTTCGGCGGGTGCGGTGCTGGGCTGCGACGAAGAGGTAAGCCTGGTAAGCCCCCCTCTCTCTGTTTTCTATTTTCTTTTCTATTTTCTGTTTTTATATTCTGATTTGAATTTGCTATTTGAATTCAAATTGATTTCTGGTTTCTTATGCAGGTTCTAAATTATTTGAATATCAAAACAATTTGATAATGTTTCTCACTTGTATTGTTTTGTTTTTAAACAACCATTTTATAATTGATTAATTTTATGTTCTCATGAGACACAACTCAAAATTTTAAATAGTTATAGATTTAGGGTTCATCTCAATTGCCTTTTAAATTTAGGAATCAATTCTGTTCTAAAGGATTTGAAATTGAGAACATGTGAAGGTGAACATATTCTATTGTGCTAGTGCTTATTCATAGTGATTACTCACATATAATTTAATTATGGCTAGAGTCTCACATTATTGGTAATGAGGTTGGAATTGTGTTATGATTGTAGGTGAAGAATTATTCCTAAGATTTTAAGAAGATGGTTAAGAAAGTTCTATAATCACTAATCTGGTTTTAGTAAACTTTAGCTTGAACTAATTAAGATGGATCCTATGTTTATAATTAGCAATGCATTTGCTAATGATGGTTTAATTTATAGAACACTACTTCATTTGGTCTACTAGGATGGAAAGGTAGGGTTTAATATTTTATGTGAAGTGATTCTTATGTGAAAGGTTTAGGGTTTTGGTGATGCTTCACTAATTGAAGTATAAAATAGGCATGAGGCATGGCAGGGTTATAATTATAATCCAAAGTAATCCATGGGTTGGAATTCACATGTAGTTTAGGGTTTAAGTTGTGATCACCAATATGATACACAACTAGAATTAGGATATGGCATAAGCTTTGGTTATGTTTTACTAATGGGACATGGCTCTCACCTCCAAGATTAAAGGTTGGTTTGAACAAGTAGAATTTAATACTACTCTAATATTCTCTAGGATAGACATGGATATGGTTAGCATCTATAATTTCTCTCACTTATCAATGTCTTGGAATATCCTAAGGTCCTACTCAAGAGATGATGATATGATCCTCTAAATATATGGTTTGCCTAGGAATTCTACCTTGCAATCTTATGTAGCTTGTTCTTCAGGAAATCTGATAAACCTGCATCTTGTGGTATGCCTCCACCTCCTAGCTTCTTCATCTTGATCCTAGCTAATTCACATGGAAGGTCTCAAGTGTTTGGTTTCCTTGTAGCATGGTACAAGGTGTCCAAATGGATGAAGGGTGTGGCTCTATTTATAGGCTTGGGCAAGCTCTAGTGTCATGACACATAGGTGGTGACTCTTGTGTTGGTTTGATGAGTAAGGTGCTTGGTTGTCATGCCCTCATCCATAGCAATCCTTTGAGCATGAGGTGGCAAGGTTTAGGATGCAAGTCATGTAGATATTTTCATCCCATGTGGCAAGATCATTATCCCCTCATATGATTTATTTTGGATAGCCAAGTGGCATTTGCTACTAAATATCTTGTGGATGGTTTTATTATTGTTGATGAGTCACTATATTATATTTGATTGGATTTATATTATAATATTGGTGAAAAGGTCAAAGTTGAGGGTTATTCCTCAAATTTGGATAGTTGGATTTGATTTCACCAAGGCATGATCATATGAGTTTCAAAATACTCATAGTTAATTTTATTCAAATAGTTTGAACTATAATTTGTAATGTAAATGGATTTAGTTTTATGATATTCCATGTATTTAATAAGTTATGATTTAAATAAGAATGTGTGGCTTTTATGTACTTTAGACCCGGTGGTTTACCTTATTTGGTAATAAGTTTAGAAGTGAATTAATTTACACACAAAGGTAGTTACTAACTTTTAAGTGTTAATAAGTTAGAGTTTGATTCTTGAAGAATGTGTTGTTGTAAATCTAATTCCATTTGATCTAATCCATAGATCAAATCATCTCTACCCAAGACAAGGTTTTAGCAAAGATCACAGTGAAGTTTATAGCGCTTGACTTGATGATCTAGTTCAATTCCAGCAAGTCAAGTGAAACTTCAGTTACTGTGGTAAGTTTTATTTGAAAGCGCGAAAATTCCCCGGATTTTCTATGCATGAATGTAATGCACACTTTGGTGTTCTCTCATTTTATTGCCTCTAAACCTGGGATATTACAGCCTCTCCCCCTTAAACTGAACTTCGTCCCGAAGTTCAAACGCTCTCATGTTTCGGAATGTTGAAATGTCTTGAACAGATCACCATCCTTCAACTCCATGGTGATCACACTAGATATAATTGAATATATCCCTTGTCCAGATTCTTCTTGGGAGTCTTCGGATGTCTGGCACTGATACTTTCTTCAACTCTATGATTTCTTCCAACACTCTAAGCTTATAGGCTTACTGTCCAAAAATTCTTGGATTAAGACATCTTATTGTGTTAATGGACTTTCCTAATGGTTGTGGTGACATCTTCCTATTTGGGTACTCAAAGCTTGGTTCTACCAGCTGCGGTCATCCAGCTGCGGTGTAATATGGCAGTACGATTTACCAGTTGTGATACTCAAACCTTAATTTTAAAAGATTTATTTAAGGTAGGGTATTGTTTTCCCTTACTACCATAACGACAGTAATGGTACTTGGTAAGGTATTGCGATAGGCATGGTCCTGGTTGTTTAGTCCTACGAATGGATTAGACTCATTTAATCCATCCAATCATGGCTCTAGTTTTAAGCTAGTTATCTTCCTTTTGGGTTCTTTAGGTTCCATGAAAGGAATCTTTCTAATAATCATTAGTTTTGGTATAGTCAAACCCTTCGATCTTTTGTTTTCTTAGGCTTCGATTGTCCTCCGATATCTTCTTCATCCAACTTCATTTTCTAATACTTACTTAAGTTCTCTTGGTTTTGAGTAATTACGATTACCCACTCAAGTTAAGGTCTAACCCTTACTTCCTCGAGATATGAACCTCGGCTTCTGGTCTGACAACCTCCTGAGAGTACTTTTATATGGATAGTTCCCAACAACCTTATAAAAATAAGATCGGACTTCCTCTCAGTTCAGACCTTCTTCTTGGTCCATCATACTCCAAATAATATCTTAATACTTCTCCTTCAGCCTTCCTCTCCCCCTTGGAGTTTACTAATGATCTTCAACATTCCTTTCTTCTAATCATTAAACTCCAAGGTTAGAAGATTAGTCTTGGTCTGGCTTATAGTTTGTACTTTTCAAGAGTCTCACAAGAATTCTTTCCGGTGTATCCACACAGTTGTGGATATCAGATGTGAATCCTCCAACTAAATATTTACCAGCTATGGAATACCAGCTGCGAAATACTAGCTGTGGAATCCCCTTTTCTTTTAGGTAAAGAAATGTTCAGGCTGTGGCTATTTGGTACCAGCTGCAGACTACCTAGTACCAGATGTAGCTTATTGGATACCAGCTGTGGCTATGTTGTGGTTGTCAATATCTACGTACCAGCTGTGGCTACTTACATAGCTTTAGTTAAGATATACCTCACTTTACATTCTTTCTCTTCATGGTTATCCTATATCAGTCTGCGGTCCGATGATACCAATTGCGACTTCACTTGTCTATTTTCCTTCTTCTAAGGTTTGTTTTACAAGATAACCACTTGTTTACACTATGAAAATAGTATTGTAAGTGACTTCACTTGCATTCCCTTCTTCCATAATGAATATGGCTCTACTTCTACTGCTCCATATTCACTATTTTTCTCACTTTCATGGTACTTCATGTTGAAGTACTCCTTGGTTAAGGATAAAAGTGAGTTTGATTGGTCCTTCCATCAGATTGTTGTGGTTACTTCCCACAGTTTTACTTGCTTCTACAAGTGAACCTTCATCTTGTCTTCCAAAATCTTCAGAATTTGTCACTTCCTCACACGAATACCTTTACCCTCTAGACCTATAACATCAAGTAAGAGCTTGATATTGCAACATGCATTTGCATATCAAAGTCAAACTTCATGTATGGATCTAGTCAAACAATGAAAATCCAATAAAATCCAAGAAATCCAGCTTTGTGCCTATAATACACATCCTTATATGCCTGAATAAGATAGTTGGGTAAGACATCCCTAAACATCAGGTTCAGATGTGCAGTATATAACACCACATAAGATAGGTTTAGGTTGTGATACTTAGCACAATACGTGAGTTTCTACTATTTGTCTCAACATTTATCTTAATTGCACATTTGCAATGAGACAAACTTGAAACAAAATGGCCTGGGATAGTTGAAGTTAACCTAGTTTTCTTTAGAAGTACTAACAGAATAGTATACCATATATATGTGCTATTGAGGACTACTTCCTATAATACAATTAGTTCTAACATGTCTACTCTAAACACATGATTGTTTAGAATATACCACCTATAACTCTAGGATTTCTCTATGTGATATGCTCTAATTAAGCCTTCTTTAAATTAAGGACTATGGTTCTAACATACTTGGTACAGTTATTAGGATTTTAAGGCCTAAGCTTTCGAACTATTCCGTAAATCCTACTCCTCATCATACTTCTGTTAACTCACTTATGATGTTCTACTCCCTCACATCATGATTCTCAAGTGAATCATATATGATTACCAACTTTACCATGAAAAGTAGACTTAAACACTCCTATCACTCTTCCTTACCTCCTATGATTGACTCATCATAGACATATACTATCTTATATATCTTATCTCCTTTACTTAATATCAGTCATTTGACATTTTAAATTACTCTTATTTAACCATACTTGTATTGGTATACTTCTTCCAATAGGATATCTTCCTTATGGTTGTATCCTCTCTTTGGACTACCATGTGTTGTATACCAACTGTGGTCTACTACCACCCTTTATCTTAAGCTCCAATGGTGTTCTATTTGTTTGGAATGAAGCAAGATAACTAACTAATTTTACTTAAGAAAGATAGATAAGAAGAATTGACTCAAGTGTGTCAGGATTATTCTCAAGTGAATACCCATCTCAAGTCAAAAGAATATTTGGTTTAGCATAGTTGACTTAGCTAATACCACTTCCTATAGACACTACCCAACCTATAGGTCTCCTTTAAAGGGTTTTAATCCTAGGGTCAAAGCATTTGCTCTGATACCAGCTGCGATGACCCAGCGTACCACTGCATGGTGTAGTAGACAAGTCGTTGACATAACACAAGTGAAACACCGTTCCACTCATATTACATCTCTCGAGTGGTACAACGGAAACATATGCGAGTCCAAGGTATGTCTATAGAAGGATACACAATCTGTTTACATAAGATCAACACAACCTCCTACTTTACAGTGAGGTAAAACTTCAAATAAAGCTCCAGAAGAACGACTCGTAGTCTAACTTATTTCTAACTCTAGCTTAGGAGCTACTTGGCTTGCTATAGAACTCTAGCTACTTAGGTGCTAGGATTAGGGAAAGTTCCCTTCTATTACTAGTCTAGGTTTCCATAATAGCTGATGCAGAAGTTGACTCCATTGACTTCTTTGATTGGATTCTTCTTCTTGTTGCAGTTGACTCCTCTGTCTTCGAGTTCCACGGTAGTTTCTCCTTCGGTGCCTTGATCTAAGAAGGGGGTTCAAATGGGATAGAATGAGTACGAGCGTACTCAGCAAGTTCATATTAGGAAATAGGTGTATCATGCACTAGCTACAGCCATAGACCGGAAAGTCATAGGCCAATGCAAGTTTTCATAAACATTTCTTCAAAAGGTTTATTTTATTCGAAAACTATGCCCGTCGGTCTTCACGAGGTTGACTAGAACTTCGTGGAGTTCCTTTCTGCCGCGTTCGCAGTTCCCTTCCCGGAACAGGGAGTGACAGCCACAATTTGATACACTCTGCAGAGGTGCGTTACTTTTCCCACAAGAGATCTTACCCTTTTTGCCATCCGCAGGGACTTGCCCCCGTTCACACTTCCTTTGGCGTGAGGCCAGGTATAAAGATCCAAGCCCACACCGCCTTCTCCGCGACTGCAAACCCACCCTTTTGTCCAACCGTACACCTCCAGTAGACTTCCCCGATAATACGGCTTTACTCATGGTGTACTCTGGACAATCCTTCATAGATGGTAGAGATTAACATCACTAATGGATGGGGATTTAAAAGGATTTCCCAACCTATTGCGGCAGTCCCTCCGAGCACCCCACCGTCTCTACCAATCCGTTGGCGTGCAGAAGGGAAAAGATACGGCTGGCTTCCCCAGAGCCATTATAGATCTCATGGTCAACGCGGTTTGTACGGCGCTAGAATCACTGGACGGCATTGGTAATTTAATCCTAGGGTGATATAACCCATTGCAATGGAACCTCCACCATATCAACACATACCATGGTTCCATTGCCCACCACATAGTCATATTTATAATTGTAAAATAATACTTTGCTTTTCAATGCAAGAGTGATAAGTATAGTACTTTGCATATAGTTTGATACAAATAATCAAATGACATGAGCAAGCGATGAACTTGCCTTTCTTGACTGCAAGATTATGCAGGCAAAAGCTTCGATACGTGAGAACTCCAAATGCTGAAATACCATCATCGTCCGGTAAGGACAATGTTTAAAGAAGCTGGCAAAGATGCTATAATGCATAGTATGAGATGCAATCGTCCGAGCGTAACCTAACCTCGATGACTTAAGATTGATGAGTTGTAAAGATTTCTTTAGGGTGTGTTGCACTTTTAGAATGGTTCTCAAACAAGATTCTTATTAGGGTTTGGTTAGATTAGCATCATAATCAAGTGATATAAGACATCATAACAAGTACACACATAAAGAATAGTGGTGGAACAATATGTAAAGAACAGTGGTCAATTTTAAGTTCTACAGGACATGGTTGATGATTATTTATATTATACTTCAAAATAATAACTTTTGAAGAACATGTTAATTAAGAACTAGCAAGTATTACAAATAAGAACTATGGCTTCTATGGTTTGATTAACATTTGTACTTCAAAAGAATAACTTTTGAAGAACAGATTAAATAAGAAGATGAACTACTATACATAGGAGCTATGGCTTTCTAGGGTTTACTATTGGATTCATTTAGTTCACTAATAGGAACTAGTTGGGTTCTTTAAGTAGAATGGGTTTATATGTAGCAAGTATTGATAGGGTTATTACCATGGTTTCCCATATACACCATATTAAAGGATGGTTATTAAGATAGTTCTATAGGTTTGCTATTAGTTTTACTATGGCTTCACATTTGCTTTACTAAATAATCTCTAATGGTTTCTAAGCTAAGTGGCTTATCATTTCCTAAGTAGGGTTTTGTGTAATAGGAGCATGTGATGTGAATTGATACACAAGGTTGGTACTAAGGTTTATCATTATGGTTCTACCAGGGTTTGATGGTTGAGGTTAATTTTAATGGTATGGTATATAGGATAGTGGTTAGTGGTACTAATTAAATTAACTAGTTAGGGTTTATATCTAGGTGGCACTAGTGGATCATATAGGTTTTACTAAAAAGTAAAGATATGAAATGATGATCACATGTGAATTGGTTTTATGTTGATGGATCATGATTATGCATTTATTGGTTACTTATCAAGGTTCTACAAGTAAAGTTAAAATTCACAGGATCACATGTGATTAAGCAATTAGGGTTTTAGGGTTAAAGCATTTTCAAATGATCACATAAAATAATGGAATCAAAGTTTTACTAAATTGAAACTAGGGTTTCTAAATTATGGTACAACTCCTAAAATGATAATTGGTAATAGAGTTGTGGTTACTAATTACTTTGAATCAAAATTAGTAATGGTTTAACATTTTATTAATTTTCCACAAGAATTAATAATTAGGGTAACTCCTATTTTGGTTTAATTAAGAATCAGGGTTTAATAATTGTTATTAGGGTTTAAATAATTAACTTGTTAACTAAAGATGTTTAAGTAAATAAGTTTTGATTTACCAAAATAATATTGGCTTTTAATATTTTCTTGAGTTATTACTATTTAAAGAAAATGGTAAATGGTAATTTGCAAATTAGAGTTCATGAATTACCACTAATAATTAAGTTAATGCAAATATGATAAATAAAATTAATCCTAACATTTTACTTAGTTACTGAATAGTTAAAATTTAATTTTTAAACTTCACTAATTATTGAATTCAAATTGTATTTTAAATAAATGAAATACATAATTAACAAAATTAAAAATAAGTGAATTTTTATTTTGACACTCATTTTTGTTTTATATTTTATTTGAATAGAGTTTATTTGTGTGAGAATTTTGATATATTATTCATAATTTTCTGAGTTGAAATGATTTTTCTATGATTTTACAAAGTTTCAACTATTTACTGGATTTTGAAATTAAGTAAAAATACTAAACATACCGATTCGAGCTGTACCCATAGTCACCGATCGGTGGACCCGTTGACTGGGTCAATTGCCACGTGGGCAACGACCGATCCAACGAGCTTAGGTGGCAGTGCCACGTTGATCTCGCCGGAGTGGACGCCGGTGACGCTCCGGCGAGCGACGGAATGGGTTCTAGAGACCCCCAGTGACTATCTAACCTAGCGCGTTCGAACCAGGACTCGATACTGAGCTCGCGAGCATCAACGCCACCACCCAAAGGTCACCGGAGCATCGCCGGTGAACTCGTCTGCGGCGGCGCGACTCGGCCAAAATGGAAAACGAGGCTAGGATGCATGCTAGGAAGCGAGAGTTGGTCCAACGGACGCGCAATCTCACCATGAACATGCTCGGTGTGGTCGATGGCGTCGATGACCGCCGGGGACGACGGCGATTGACCATGTTCCGGCGAACCCGAGTGAAAGGGAACGGCTGATTCGGCGATAGGGACCTCCCCTTGATGCTGGGCTCCTCCCGGATGCTCTCCTCGACGATGCGCACCTCCACGACCAAGCGACAGCCTCCGGGGTGACTCCAGTCGACGGCACCGTGGTGGTCACCGGCGATAGCTCTCAGATGATTGGGGGATTTTTAGGAAGCGAAAAGGAAATTGAAAAGGCCTCGGAGGATCAGGGTTCTTCGGCGGTTCTCCGCGTGCTTTTATAGGCTCGGAGAAGCTTCGAGGCCTCGACACGGCGACGACCATGGTCGGGATGTGGCGGTGCCTGGTGGGTTCATATTGACGAAGATCTTTTCCTCCAGGATAAGCTCGGACGCGAATCGTTTAGGTAGAGCTCTGAGTGTGCCTGCAGCGTCCGGCGGCGTTCTTATCCTCGTCGAAGACAGCGTCTACTGGCGCCTCCGCGCTGTCGAGCTCGGAGACGACGACGTCGTCGTTTTTCCTCTCGCACGAATTTTAAAGCAATCGAATCGGTATGTGGCTTTGGGCTGGGCCGCGTGCGGGCTGCGTTGGCCTGCTTCGGCGGGTGCGGTCTTGGGCTGCGACGAAGAGGTAAGCCTGGTAAGCCCCCCTCTCTATGTTTTCTATTTTCTTTTCTATTTTCTGTTTTTATATTCTGATTTGAATTTGCTATTTGAATTCAAATTGATTTCTGGTTTCTTATGCAGGTTCTAAATTATTTGAATATCAAAACAATTTGATAATGTTTCTCACTGTATTGTTTTGTTTTTAAACAACCATTTTATAATTGATTAATTTTATGTTCTCATGAGACACAACTCAAAATTTTAAATAGTTATAGATTTAGGGTTCATCTCAATTGCCTTTTAAATTTAGGAATCAATTCTGTTCTAAAGGATTTGAAATTGAGAACATGTGAAGGTGAACATATTCTATTGTGCTAGTGCTTATTCATAGTGATTACTCACATATAATTTAATTATGGCTAGAGTCTCACATTATTGGTAATGAGGTTGGAATTGTGTTATGATTGTAGGTGAAGAATTATTCCTAAGATTTTAAGAAGATGGTTAAGAAAGTTCTATAATCACTAATCTGGTTTTAGTAAACTTTAGCTTGAACTAATTAAGATGGATCCTATGTTTATAATTAGCAATGCATTTGCTAATGATGGTTTAATTTATAGAACACTACTTCATTTGGTCTACTAGGATGGAAAGGTAGGGTTTAATATTTTATGTGAAGTGATTCCTATGTGAAAGGTTTAGGGTTTTGGTGATGCTTCACTAATTGAAGTATAAAATAGGCATGAGGCATGGCAGGGTTATAATTATAATCCAAAGTAATCCATGGGTTGGAATTCACATGTAGTTTAGGGTTTAAGTTGTGATCACCAATATGATACACAACTAGAATTAGGATATGGCATAAGCTTTGGTTATGTTTTACTAATGGGACATGGCTCTCACCTCCAAGATTAAAGGTTGGTTTGAACAAGTAGAATTTAATACTACTCTAATATTCTCTAGGATAGACATGGATATGGTTAGCATCTATAATTTCTCTCACTTATCAATGTCTTGGAATATCCTAAGGTCCTACTCAAGAGATGATGATATGATCCTCTAAATATATGGTTTGCCTAGGAATTCTACCTTGCAATCTTATGTAGCTTGTTCTTCAGAAATCTGATAAACTCTGCATCTTGTGGTATGCCTCCACCTCCTAGCTTCTTCATCTTGATCCTAGCTAATTCACATGGAAGGTCTCAAGTGTTTGGTTTCCTTGTAGCATGGTACAAGGTGTCCAAATGGATGAAGGGTGTGGCTCTATTTATAGGCTTGGGCAAGCTCTAGTGTCATGACACATAGGTGGTGACTCTTGTGTTGGTTTGATGAGTAAGGTGCTTGGTTGTCATGCCCTCATCCATAGCAATCCTTTGAGCATGAGGTGGCAAGGTTTAGGATGCAAGTCATGTAGATATTTTCATCCCATGTGGCAAGATCATTATCCCCTCATATGATTTATTTTGGATAGCCAAGTGGCATTTGCTACTAAATATCTTGTGGATGGTTTTATTATTGTTGATGAGTCACTATATTATATTTGATTGGATTTATATTATAATATTGGTGAAAAGGTCAAAGTTGAGGGTTATTCCTCAAATTTGGATAGTTGGATTTGATTTCACCAAGGCATGATCATATGAGTTTCAAAATACTCATAGTTAATTTTATTCAAATAGTTTGAACTATAATTTGTAATGTAAATGGATTTAGTTTTATGATATTCCATGTATTTAATAAGTTATGATTTAAATAAGAATGTGTGGCTTTTATGTACTTTAGACCCGGTGGTTTACCTTATTTGGTAATAAGTTTAGAAGTGAATTAATTTACACACAAAGGTAGTTACTAACTTTTAAGTGTTAATAAGTTAGAGTTTGATTCTTGAAGAATGTGTTGTTGTAAATCTAATTCCATTTGATCTAATCCATAGATCAAATCATCTCTACCCAAGACAAGGTTTTAGCAAAGATCACAGTGAAGTTTATAGCGCTTGACTTGATGATCTAGTTCAATTCCGAGCAAGTCAAGTGAAACTTCGATTCTTGTGGTAAGTTTTATTTGAAAGCGCGAAAATTCCCCGGATTTTCTACGCATGAATGTAATGCACACTTTGGTGTTCTCTCATTTTATTGCCTCTAAACCTGGGATATTACAGTCTGGGTCGATAAACTTGGGCCAGCCGATGTTCTCTTTGATGAAACCAGTTCAAGGAGTTGACGTGCACACGTAAGAGCTGACGTTTTGAAGGTGCTTAAATCAACGAACTGCCCATCTTGATCTTTCGGAAGCTCCTTAGACATCTTCTCAATATCGTCCTTGAAGCCTGTTGGAGATATGCCCAAGAGGCAATAATAAAAGTGGTTATTATATATCTTTGTGTTTATGATAATGTTTACATACCATGCTATAATTGTATTAACCGAAACATTGATACATGTGTGTTATGTAAACAACAAGGAGTCCCTAGTAAGCCTCTTGTATAACTAGCTTGTTGATTAATAGATGATCATGGTTTCGTGATCATGAACATTGGATGTTATTAATAACAAGGTTATGTCATTATATGAATGATGTAATGGACACACCCAATTAAGCGTAGCATAAGATCACGTCATTAAGTTATTTGCTATAAGCTTTCGATACATAGTTACCTAGTCCTTTCGACCATGAGATCATATAAATCACTTATACCGGAAAGGTACTTTGATTACATCAAACGCCACTGCGTAAATGGGTGGTTATAAAGGTGGGATTAAGTATTCGGAAAGTATGATTTGAGGCATATGGATCAACAGTGGGATTTGTCCATCCCGATAACGGATAGATATACTCTGGGCCCTCTCGGTGGAATGTCGTCTATATTAGCTTGCAAGCATATGAATGGTTCATAAGAGACCAATACCACGGTACGAGTAAAGAGTACTTGTCAGGAGACGAGGTTGAACAAGGTATAGAGATACCGATGATCAAACCTCGGACAAGTAAAATATCGCGTGACAAAGGGAATTGGTATCGTATGTGAATGGTTCATTCGATCACTAAGTCATCTTTGAATATGTGGGAGCCATTATGGATCTCCAGATCCCGCTATTGGTTATTGGTCGGAGAGAGGTCTCAACCATGTCCACATAGTTCGCGAAGCGTAGGGTGACACACTTAAGGTTTGATGTCGTATTAGTAGATATTGAATATGGAATGGAGTTCGAAGTTTTGTTCGGAGTCTCGGATGGGATCCCAGACATCACGAGGAGTTCCGGAATGGTCCGGAGAATAAGATTCATATATAGGAAGTCATTTTCTAGGTTTGAAAATGATCCGGTATTTTTTCTGGAAGGTTCTAGAAGAGTCCGGAAGAAATCAGCATGGAAGGTGGAGTCCCAGAGGGACTCCACCCACCTTGGCCGGCCAGCCTAAGGGAGGAGGAGTCCCAAGTGGACTCCTCCCCATGGTGGCCGGCCACCCCACCAAAGGAAAAGGGGAGTCCCACTCCCCCTAGGTTTGGTCATATGGAAGGTTTATGTTGGGGTCTTATTCGGAGACTTTTGACCTAATCCTTGGGGCTTCCACCTATATAAAGATGGGAGGGGAGGGGCTGGCCGGCCACACCAAGACCACCATGGCCGCACCCCCCAAGAGCCCCCTCTCCCTAGAAACCCTAGCGGTTCCCTCCTCCCTCTCTCTCCCACATAGCTTAGGCGAAGCTCTGTCGGAGATCTCCACCACCACCGCCACCACGCCGTCGTGCTGCCGGGATTCCGAGGAGGATCTACTACTTCCGCTGCCCGATGGAACGGGGAGAAGGACGTCGTCTTCATCAACACCGTACGTGTGACCGAGTACGGAGGTGCTGCCCGATTGTGGCACCGTCAAGATCTTCTACGCGCTTTTGAAAGCGGCAAGTGATCGTCTACCGTAGCAACGAGAGCCTCCTCTCGTAGGTTTTGGAAATCTTCAAGGGTTAGTCTCGTTCATCCCCTCGTTGCTCCATCTTCTAGATTGCATCTTGGCTTGGATTGCGTTCTCGCGGTAGGAATTTTTTTGTTTTCTATGCTACGAATCCCATCAATGGTATCAGAGCCGTGTCTATGCATAGATGGTTGCACGAGTAGAACACAATTGTTTTGTGGGCGTTGATGCTTATGTTGTATTTAGTTTGAGTACTTTGCATCTTTGTGGCATAGTGGGATGAAGCGGCTCGGGCTAACTTTACATGACCGCGTTCATGAGACTTGCTCCACGTTCGACATGCAACTTGTATTGCATAAGTGGCTTTGCGGGTGTCTCGTCTCTCCCACCATAGTGAAGATTCAATTTACTCTTTCTATTGACAACACTAGTATCACCGTTGTGGTTCATGTTCGTAGGTAGATTGGATCTTACTCGAAAACCCTAAACCACGTAAAATATGCAAACCAAATTAGAGACGTCTAACTTGTTTTTGCGAGTGGTTTGGTGATGTGATATGGCCATAATGTGATGATGAATATGTATGAGATGATCATTATTGTATTGTGGCAACCGGCGGAGCCTTATGGTTGTCTTTAAATTTCATGTTGAGTAGTATTTAAAAGTAGTTGTAATAGTTGCTACATGAGGTGAACAACCATGAAGACGGCGCCATGGACCTTGACGCTACGCCGACGATGATGGAGATCATGCCCGTTGATGATGGAGATCATGTCCGTGCTTTGGAGATGAAGATCGAAGGCGCAAAGACTAAAGGGCCATATCATATCACATATGAATTGCATGTGATGTTTGTAACGGCCCAGGGTAGCACCCATATTAGATTTTGTTTGTTGTTTTCCTTTTATGCATCATCATGGCATCAAGCATCATATCATTCATGTTTTAATTAACAAAATAAAATTATTTTATTAAACCCTAACTCTTTATTTTGCCCTCTCATATGGTTTTTATAATAAACCTCCTCTTTCTATTTCATTTAACAAAACCCTAAAACAAAACTATTTTTATTTTTGATATAAAACCTCGACCTCTTATTTATCTTTATGTCCACCTCTGCATTCAACATTCAAAACTTTTGTTTGTGTTGATTCAAATTAATTTACAAAACAGTTTCTAAAACAAAAAGAAAAGGGAAAACCCTTCTTCCCCTCCTCGGGCCTCTTCTCTCTCTTTTTCTGGCCTGCTCCTTCTCCTCCCGGCGGCCTTTTTCCTCTTAGCCCATCGACAACCGACCGGCCCTTGCAACCTAGCCCAGCCCAGTGGCACATACCGGTTCGAGCGGAGACGCTCCTGCTTGTCGTCTTCCCCGCAAGCACGAGCTCGGCGTGAGGCAGTGGTCCTCTCCCAACCACCGCGGCCACCTCGCCTCACCTGCCCCCTTCTTATCCCCTCACATCTGCAAACCCTAGCTCCTTCCCTCTTCCCTCCCTGCCGCCGCCATTCCCTTTCTCCCTTTCTTCTTCGTGTTTTCCCCACCATCACCGAGCGCCACCTCACAGTACCGCCGTCGACCGGCCACCTCCGGCAGCCCCTCGCCACGCTGAGGCTACCACTAGAACCGCCTCGTTCTCCTCTGCCTTCCCGTGCAAGGAATCGAAGCGTGATGCTACCAATCGAGCAGCAATTCGCCGTTCCCTTCTTTGGCCCGAGCAACATTTTCTTCGGTTCCGGCCACCGTGGACCTTCCCCGGCTCCGATGAGTGGGCTTCGAGCTTTGGGGTACGGTTTCGCACCCCCTGGACATCCTTTCCCCCTCCCTCTCTTCCGTATCCCTCCTCTCACCGTTGATGCCGACGCTTTCCCCGCAGAACCTCGCCGTCGGCAGCGCTCCGGCGACCTCCTTGAAACGGCGCCACCTCCTCTTGATCTGCGTCGACGCGGCGCAGCCAACGCGCCCACGCACGCATCCAGGAACGCCTCCAGTCGCCCGCGCGCTCGCCTTGCCGCCGCGGTGACCACGTCTTCTGGAACACGCAAGGCATCGAGCATCTTCCGTGCGCCCCGCACGCTTCGCCAGCGTGGCATCCACCTCGTCACACGGGCCCCACCCGTCGGCCCGCTCGGGCTAGGTTCTGTCCGGTGAGAAAAGGCTCCAGATCCAGATCTGATTCTGTTTTGCACTGAGCCCCCTGACACTTTTGATTCCTCACCCCGCGGTCCGTGGCTCTGCAGGTTTTCTGGAAAACCCCCTGCACGTCTAGGAAAGCAACCCGGGCCCCTCCGCCTTGTCAGCTGCGTGCCAGCGCCCCTGGGCCCGCTCGTCAGCCTCTTTGACTAGCTCTTCCCGGGTACAAACCGTTTTCCTCTATTTCCCGTTAATTCCGGAAAATGCTCATATTTTGTATAATTCATATCTTCCAAAATATAACTCGAAATAAAAAGTGTTCTATATGAAAATTGATCGGAAAAACATGAGGATCATGAATATGCCATCCATATGCTTGTTTGCATCTTGCATCATGTCGCACGATGATAGTTATGCATGTTCACCTCACATATATGCGGTGTATTTCGAATATCCAACTAAGATTTCCCCGCTCCGTTTAATATTGAAGTAGCGCACCCTTGCCATGTTATGCCATGCTAATCAACATTTAACTTTGGCGGTAGAAATGCAACTCCAACCTAATTTGATTGTCCGGGGTTCCGACTCCGATTAATATGGATAAGTGCATTGCATCATTGTTGTCATGTCATGCATGCTTGCATCTTGCTCATGCCGGTTCTTTATCCGTAGTAGTAAGACTTGCATGCGTTGTGTGTTCCGAGCATTTGCTTCTTCTCGGGATAGGATCACGAAGTGTTGATGTGAGATACGACGAGTTCTCCGACAAGTTCCTCTTCGACTTTTCACGGGCGAGCCCTCTCTCTTCACCTATTTTACTCTCTCCCTCGCACTTGCTATCCTTATGTTGCGATTCTTTATCGAGTCACGTGTCCTATTCCACTTGTTTACCATAATAATCCTATATGTATCATTCCTTAACCGTAGCCGTTGCTTGATGTTTGAGCCTTGCGAGTCGTAGGCGTGTTTAGGCTCTGTTGTTTATCTCGATCTGTTATCGGGATATGTTGGGTTGTTGGGAGGTTATCACATGCTATATCAGTTGTTGGAGATACACATGCTTTACTTAATTGTTAACAACTAAAATTGTAAGCGAGAGGCATCGCATGAGCCCCTTTGCGAAAGCATCGGAACTTTGACTCGCTAATGTCCCCTAGGACCCGAGTTCTTGTTATCCGTTCCGAGATTGAGCGCTCTACCCGTACGTGGGGACGATTATTGGGACCCCCTCACCCATTACCTTTTCTCAAGTCAGTTGAAAAGGGGGCCACAACCTTGGTTTTATTTGCCTATGCCATGTATGCCATGCTTTACTTCCTGTTGCCTTCGGGTGTTTACTTCCTGTTGCCTTCGGGTGTTTATATTCTGTACTGTACCCCGCGGAACGTTTAGCGAAGCGTGTGGTTTGCACGCCTAGCCGTTAACGCAAACCCTGAGTCCGCTTCGGAGTACGGCCGGACTTCGTCACGGGTAGCTTAGTTGGGTGGCCCCCCTAGACTTTCTTGTTGAACTGGGAACGGTCTTGTTGTGAGACATCCACCTGTCGTAAGTGGGTCGAGCATGCGTATGGTTACATTTGGGCAACCCTCGCGGGGTGTACATCTTATCGATAAGCCGTGTCCGCGGTTATGGACGACTTGGAATTGTATAGCTTGATCATAGAACAACTTACACCATTATCTTGTTGCTAATAATCTGATAATAACTCGCGTAGTAATATAGCATTACTACAACCGATACCCAATAAAACTTGTCCACCGTTGAGTGCCTTTTACATTGCCTCTTCGCAATTGTTGAAGGGGATATGTGTATTTGGCTGGGTTATGTTTGTGTAGTATTTATCTCGTTACCTTGTGCGCTCTCTTATCTTCTCCGAGTAGACGGATGTTGTAGCGTGTCTCTATTGGTTATAGTTTTGCTGCCGCTAAACCTACCATATAGCCCCAGGCGATATATATTTATACTCGCTCGGCGAGCATAGCCATTTCTAGTCTCGCTAAGTACGTGCCGGAGTTCGTTCCTTGGTACTTACTCTCGCCTTTTCCCCTTTCTCTTTTGCTTCCTCCCTTTTGTCGGCAACCGATGGCCCGACTTTGACGAGTACGAGATGACGACGTTAGCAAGGTTACCCTTCCGGCTTGGCACTGGGCAGGGTTATGGACGCCATCGGTTATCTTCGGGACTCTTAGTCCAATTTGTATCTTGTCCGTACTCGGACGTATTCAATCTTCTGTATGAGTTGGATCTTTGTATTGTATATTTGTATCTTGACTCGTTAGAGTCGTTGTTGTAATATATGTATCTTGTGGGCTCTATTGTAATCCTGTTGTAATGTTACCGCTCGTGTTAATTCCTCTGGCATCACGTGTGTGATTCGTCGCGCACGTCGTGTCGGAGGGCGTGTCGGAATCGATATCGTGCGGATTTCGGCGGGATCGCTGGAATCCTCAGGATACCGGTTCCGGGGCGTCACAAGTTGGTATCAGAGCTCAGGTTAACGGTACCCCACTAGTCCAGCCTGTAGGTTAACCTTGCCAACGGACGTGTTGTGTCTAGTGTCAAAACTATTTTCTAAAAATCGTTGGATAGATCTGATTAGCTCTGATTTTTCTCCTTACCTATATTCTTTCTCCTCTTATCTTTGCGAGTTTTGAATCTTCTCTTATCTGCTTCTCCGAGTCTTAGGTTCCGACGTGGGTTGGACGATCTCTGCCTTAACCTAATAGGATCGATCTTTGAAGACCTTCCGACAGAAGAACATCACCGGCGGCTAACCTTCGTCTTCTCCATGGATGTCATCTATGCCTCTCTAATCTTTCTACAATTCTTTGTTCTTTGACTCCGTCGAATCTTCGCTGACAATGCTTGTCGATATCGTCAATCAGAATTCTGGGAGCTGTTACACGACTCTCCCATTCATGTGCAGAGTAATACTTTGAGTGCGGGATGGGCTGATCACCATACCGACTACTCTTATTATTCGCTCCTGTTACCTGAATTGGTGGATCTGTGTGACTGTTACTCCTTCCTACGTTTCTCCGGAGTCATCATCGTCATCGGAACAACGACTTCTTGTTAGTGGTGTCGACCGACCAGCATGGAGCAAGAATTCTTGTTAGTGGTGTCGAGGAGATCGACATGTCGCCAGAAGATCCGATAGTTCACCTCTCTCCCCCTTGGCTTGACGTGGGATCTCGGGGCGCGATCCCTTGTTAGTGGTGTCGATTGTAACGGCCCAGGGTAGCACCCATATTAGATTTTGTTTGTTGTTTTCCTTTTATGCATCATCATGGCATCAAGCATCATATCATTCATGTTTTAATTAACAAAATAAAATTATTTTATTAAACCCTAACTCTTTATTTTGCCCTCTCATATGGTTTTTATAATAAACCTCCTCTTTCTTTTTATTTAACAAAACCCTAAAACAAAACTATTTTTATTTTTGATATAAAACCTCGACCTCTTATTTATCTTTATGTCCACCTCTGCATTCAACATTCAAAACTTTTGTTTGTGTTGATTCAAATTAATTTACAAAACAGTTTCTAAAACAAAAAGAAAAGGGAAAACCCTTCTTCCCCTCCTCGGGCCTCTTCTCTCTCTTTTTCTGGCCTGCTCCTTCTCCTCCCGGCGGCCTTTTTCCTCTTAGCCCATCAGCAACCGACCGGCCCTTGCAACCTAGCCCAGCCCAGTGGCACATACCGGTTCGAGCGGAGACGCTCCTGCTTGTCGTCTTCCCCGCAAGCACGAGCTCGGCGTGAGGCAGTGGTCCTCTCCCAACCACCGCGGCCACCTCGCCTCACCTGCCCCCTTCTTATCCCCTCACATCTGCAAACCCTAGCTCCTTCCCTCTTCCTCCCTGCCGCCGCCATTCCCTTTCTCCCTTTCTTCTTCGTGTTTTCCCCACCATCACCGAGCGCCACCTCACAGTACCGCCGTCGACCGGCCACCTCCGGCAGCCCCTCGCCACGCTGAGGCTACCACTAGAACCGCCTCGTTCTCCTCTGCCTTCCCGTGCAAGGAATCGAAGCGTGATGCTACCAATCGAGCAGCAATTCGCCGTTCCCTTCTTTGGCCCGAGCAACATTTTCTTCGGTTCCGGCCACCGTGGACCTTCCCCGGCTCCGATGAGTGGGCTTCGAGCTTTGGGGTACGGTTTCGCACCCCCTGGACATCCTTTCCCCCTCCCTCTCTTCCGTATCCCTCCTCTCACCGTTGATGCCGACGCTTTCCCCGCAGAACCTCGCCGTCGGCAGCGCTCCGGCGACCTCCTTGAAACGGCGCCACCTCCTCTTGATCTGCGTCGACGCGGCGCAGCCAACGCGCCCACGCACGCATCCAGGAACGCCTCCAGTCTCCCGTGCGCTCGCCTTGCCGCCGCGGTGACCACGTCTTCTGGAACACGCAAGGCATCGAGCATCTTCCGTGCGCCCCGCACGCTTCGCCAGCGTGGCATCCACCTCGTCACCTGGGCCCCACCCGTCAGCCGCTCAGGCTAGGTTCTGTCCGGTGAGAAAAGGCTCCAGATCCAGATCTGATTCTGTTTTGCACTGAGCCCCCTGACACTTTTGATTCCTCACCCGCGGTCCGTGGCTCTGCAGGTTTTCTGGAAAACCCCCTGCACGTCTAGGAAAGCAACCCGGGCCCCTCCGCCTTGTCAGCTGCGTGCCAGCGCCCCTGGGCCCGCTCGTCAGCCTCTTTGACTAGCTCTTCCTGGGTACAAACCGTTTTCCTCTATTTCCTGTTAATTCCAGAAAATGCTCATATTTTGTATAATTCATATCTTCCAAAATATAACTCGAAATAAAAAGTGTTCTATATGAAAATTGATCAGAAAAACATGAGGATCATGAATATGCCATCCATATGCTTGTTTGCATCTTGCATCATGTCGCACGATGATAGTTATGCATGTTCACCTCACATATATGCGGTGTATTTCGAATATCCAACTAAGATTTCCCCGCTCCGTTTAATATTGAAGTAGCGCACCCTTGCCATGTTATGCCATGCTAATCAACATTTAACTTTGGCGGTAGAAATGCAACTCCAACCTAATTTGATTGTCCGGGGTTCCGACTCCGATTAATATGGATAAGTGCATTGCATCATTGTTGTCATGTCATGCATGCTTGCATCTTGCTCATGCCGGTTCTTTATCCGTAGTAGTAAGACTTGCATGCGTTGTGTGTTCCAGCATTTGCTTCTTCTCGGGATAGGATCACGAAGTGTTGATGTGAGATACGACGAGTTCTCCGACAAGTTCCTCTTCAGCTTTTCACAGGCGATCCCTCTCTCTTCACCTATTTTACTCTCTCCCTCGCACTGCTATCCTTATGTTGCGATTCTTTATCGAGTCACGTGTCCTATTCCACTTGTTTACCATAATAATCCTATATGTATCATTCCTTAACCGTAGCCGTTGCTTGATGTTTGAGCCTTGCGAGTCGTAGGCGTGTTTAGGCTCTGTTGTTTATCTCGATCCGTTATCGGGATATGTTGGGTTGTTGGGAGGTTATCACATGCTATATCGGTTGTTGGAGATACACATGCTTTACTTAATTGTTAACAACTAAAATTGTAAGCGAGAGGCATCTGTGAGCCCCTTTGCGAAAGCATCGGAACTTTGACTCGCTAATGTCCCCTAGGACCCAAGTTCATGTTATCTGTTCCGAGATTGAGCGCTCTACCCGTACGTGGGGACGATTATTGGGACCCCCTCACCCATTACCTTTTCTCAAGTCAGTTGAAAAGGGGGCCACAACCTTGGTTTTATTTGCCTATGCCATGTATGCCATGCTTTACTTCCTGTTGCCTTCGGGTGTTTACTTCCTGTTGCCTTCGGGTGTTTATATTCTGCTCTGTACCCCGCGGAACGTTTAGCGAAGCGTGTGGTTTGCACGCCTAGCCGTTAACGCAAACCCTGAGTCCGCTTCGGAGTACGGCCGGACTTCGTTACGGGTAGCTTAGTTGGGTGGCCCCCTAGACTTTCTTGTTGAGCTGGGAACGGTCTTGTTGTGAGACATCCACCTGTCGTAAGTGGGTCGAGCATGCGTATGGTTACATTTGGGCAACCCCGCAGGGTGTACATCTTATCGATAAGCCGTGTCCGCGGTTATGGACGACTTGGAATTGTATAGCTTGATCATAGAACAACTTACACCATTATCTTGTTGCTAATAATCTGATAATAACTTGCGTAGTAATATAGCATTACTACAACCGATACCCAATAAAACTTGTCCACCGTTGAGTGCCTTTTACATTGCCTCTTCGCAATTGTTGAAGGGGATATGTGTATTTGGCTGGGTTATGTTTGTGTAGTATTTATCTGTTAGCTTGTGCGCTCTCTTATCTTCTCTGAGTAGACGGATGTTGTAGCGTGTCTCTATTGGTTATAGTTTTGCTGCCGCTAAACCTACCATATAGCCCCAGGCGATATATATTTATACTCGCTCGGCGAGCATAGCCATTTCTAGTCTCGCTAAGTACGTGCCGGAGTTCGTTCCTTGGTACTTACTCTCGCCTTTTCCCCTTTCTCTTTTGCTTCCTCCCTTTTGTCGGCAACCGATGGCCCGACTTTGACAGGTACGAGATGACGACGTTAGCAAGGTTACCCTTCCGGCTTGGCACGGGCGGGGTTATGGACGCCATCGGTTATCTTCGGGACTCTTAGTCCAATTTGTATCTTGTCCGTACTCGGACGTATTCGATCTTCCGTATGAGTTGGATCTTTGTATTGTATATTTGTATCTTGACTCGTTGGAGTCGTTGTTGTAATATATGTATCTTGTGGGCTCTATTGTAATCCTGTTGTAATGTTACCGCTCGTGTTAATTCCTCTGGCATCACGTGTGTGATTCGTCGCGCACGTCGTGTCGGAGGGCGTCTCAGAATCGATATCGTGCGGATTTCGGCGGGATCGCTGGAATCCTCAGGATACCGGTTCCGGGGCGTCACAATGTTAATCCTTTATGCATCTTATTTTGCTTAGAACGCGACGGTAGCATTATAAGATGATCCCTCACATTAATATCAAGATAATAAAGTGTTCCCCCTCGTATGCACCGTTGATATAGTTCGTCGTTTCGAAGCATCTCGTGATGATCGGATGTGATAGACTCAACGTTCACATACAACGGGTGTAAGCCATGTTTGCACACGCAGAATACTTGGGTTTGCTTGACGAGCCTAGCATGTACAGACATGGCCTCGGGACAACGGAAACCGAAAGGTTGAACACGAGTCATATGGATGATATGATCAACATGTTGATGTTCACCATTGAAGCTACATCATCTCACGTGATGATCGGTTTTGGTGTAGTGGATGTGGATCGTGTACCACTTAACAACTATGAGGGATGTTGTATTAAGTGGGAGTTCATTAGTAATTAGATTAAAACATGAACTAATTATCATGAACCTAGTCTGAGTAGTATTTTGAATTAATTTTGTAGTATTGGCATCCATTTTTCTACCATGCACTAGTCTTGTAATTGAGATAGAAATACTGTTAAAATCTGACAAGAAACTTTACGGACTGGTACCCTATTGTTAAAAAAATCAAGAAATGATTAAGTCCTATTGCAAACTTTTAGTAAACCTCACATTGTTGATTCAAAGAGCTATGGTTTCAATTAGTACCTAAAGTTATCTTGTCTCCGTGAAACTTGAAGTTCAAATATGTTTGAAAAATAAGGAGCTGAAAATTTTGTTTTCAGAAGTAAGCAAGGTATGAGATATATGTGATATCTAAGACCTTATTGCAAGATTATAGAATATAATTTGGTGAGACTACATAAACTCATAAGTTTTATGGGAATGTACGAAGGTTGAAGACGCCAGGCGTCCCAATCCTCCAAATATTGGGGCACTAACGATATTTGCATATCCATGAAGTGATCGTCCTTAGTATGCACCGTTGCTAAGACTCGTCGTTTCGAAGCATCACGTGATGATCGGGTGTTATAGATTCTACGTGTGCATACAACGGGTGCAAGCCAGATTTGCACATGCGAATACTAAGGTTAAACTTTACGAGCCTAGCATGTACGTACATGGTCTCGGAAAGTCGTCATGAATTGATGGATAAAATTATGAGTGAAATTATTCATCATATTACAAAGTTACTAATAGTGAAATCTGCAACACTTGTCATATGATGATCAACTTCAGAACCTCAACGTTATTGGTATTTGACCAACAAACCTAGAAGTTATTGATGTTGAAGTGTTTTTTTTGAATAATGAGGAAAGCTAAAAGAGAAACTACAAAAGATATTTTGGCAGAAAGAAAAGAAAATACTAGAAAGTCTAGCTCAGGTGTATATAAATGATATAAATGTTATGGTTGTATTCCTAGTTTGATCACACAATGAAATTGTTGGGTATAAGTACCATATTGGTTGGTATGAAGTGTCATACAAAACAACGCAATACAAGAATACAATGGCCTAAGTGACTGATAAGGAATATGATAGGAATGCACTTCTGGAACAAAAATAAAGTGTTATATGTTCGTCGTTGGCATTCTATCTAGCCCTTAGAATTTATAATAAAGAAATTAATAATTGTTATTTTTCTCTGGTCAAATGAAAACAATGAGTTGTTCAAATTATGACATTACTCCATGTACGATGGATAAGTTATTATAAATCTTAATGGTGAAACGCACATACATAAACACTGACGCTAAAATGCCATAAGGCAAATGATTTGAATTCCACTTATTTGTGGAACCGCAATTTAGGTCATGTTAGAGAGGAACGCATGAAGGAACTCCATGCAAATGGATTTTTGGAGTCATTCGACTTTTGAATCGTTTGGCGCTTGCAAATCTTTTCTAAAGAGAATGACTAAAATACCGTTCATAGGCCAAGAGTTGTGCGGTCAACTAACTTAGTGGAAAAATACATGATGATGTATGTGGTTCACTGGGCATAGGTGTGTGCGGGAGATTCTTCTACTTCATGAAAACTTCCAACAATGAATTGAATATATTTATGTGGATATATTCAATAAGGAAGAAGTTTGAAACATTTGAATGGATTCAAATAAATTTCAGCATGAAGTGGAAATCATCGTAATAGAAAAGTCAAATATCTATGATTGGATCATGGTGGAAATATTTGAATTACAATTTTTAGCGAACATCTAAGAGAGTTATGAAATTGTTCTACAACTCACATTTCTTGGAGTATCATAGTGATGATGGAGTATCCGAGAGATGTATCCAAACCTTGTTGGATCAATAATGAGATAAAATATTGATGCCATTATATTTTTGTGGATTATGCTTTAGAGACTACCGCTTTTACACTGAATAGAGCCTCATCATGATCCGTTGAAATGACACCATACGAGTTATGGCATGGGTATGAACCCTAATAGTCCTTTCTTAAATTTTGGAATGCATAGCATAAAGTAAATAAGTTTACAACCAAAATCGGATGAATGTCTTTGTTGGTTATCCCACAGAATTGATTGGGAATTCTTTCCACTATGGAGACAAAAACAAAAGTGTTTGTTGATGTTTCTTACTTATTTCCAAGAAATTGTTTTTAGCGAAGTATTTGAGTGGGAGGACAATAGAACTTGATAAGGTTTATGAACCTGAGCATAATGATCAGAGTAGCGCAGCATCGGAATTGGTTCCGGAAGCGGCCACGACAATCATGGCTCCCATGTCTACAAAATGTTATAGTCATGGAGATCGAAGTACTTATTGAACCTTGTAGGTATGGTTTACTTTGTGATCAAATAAATGATTTGTGAATAAAGGATTGTTTTTTGAACAATGATAAACCAACTACATACAAAGAAGTTATGATGGGCCCTGACTCCGTTAAAATGGCTATACGCCATGAAATCCAAGATAGATGAACACTTTTTGAAAGTAAATGGATCTATAAAATTTATGGACTTGGATGGAATATCCTTGAATAAGCTCGACTTGTCGAAAAGTTGTTTACGACAAAATTCAAAGAGTTGACTACGATAAGATTAGATCTTCCGTAGCAATGCTTATAGTCTATGTGGATTATTCTAGTAATCGCTACATATTTCTTTCATGAGATATGATAGTAGGATGGCAAAATACATTACTTAACAGAAGTGTGTATTTAAGGTGTATACAAGATACAACCAATTGTTTTTCTAGTACGTGGAATACTAGATAGGTATACGAACTTCAATTGGATGAAGTGAGTATCGCGGAGTTAGAATCTTCACCGGATAAAATAGTCAAAGAATTTTTGATTTCATCAGAAGCGATGAAGATGCTTGCATTTGCAAGAAATTAAGTGGGAGCGCTGAGACATATTTATAATACTTTATGTAGATACATATAGTTGGTTATAAATGATGTAATTATATACTTGATTATAAAAGGTTTCATTGAGAATTAACTTTAATGAAAGGATATGGACTGAAACATTGTTAGTGTCAAGATCTATGAAGATAGATTGAGACACATAATAAGTTTAAGTCATAGTACATAGAATGGATATTGAAGTAGTTCAATATAGAAATATTAAGAAAATGTTCTTGTCATGTGAAGGTTTAACAAGACTTGAGTGTATCTGACACTCAATAAGTAAAAACACATGAGTGATTATAGATCACGAATAATATGTACACAATCGGATGTCCTGTGTTCTAAAAAGTTAGGAGCATATACCAGAATGATACATGTGATGATCAATGGACAAACAGTAAGAATATCCCTGTGTGCTTTAGAAGAACCAAGGATATATATATATAGTTTTATATGGGGTAATGACAAACAAATCGCTGTGGTGTTGCACCGATATTTGTTTGGTCACATATAAAATTAATTTCAAATCTCAATTGGGCTAAGTGTTGATTAAAAGGTAGCACAATGCTAGATTTAGAAGAGTTCTAAAATATTGTGACGGATTCTACAAAAGAATGCAGAGTATGTCATTGTTTTGACAATGATTGAGGATGTTAAGTCAAGAAGTTCTTTGTGAACTTGGTGTAGTTCCGATAGTGTCAGAACTTTGAAGCTATATTGTGTATGACAATATTAGTGACATATTTCAGACCGCGGAATTAAGGTTCCACCGAGAAGACCAAACATATTTAATGCCGACTCATTTGGAAAATGAGTGATGCGTGAAGACGCTAATGAATTGAAAAATACATACGTTTCTGAGTGTGTCAGAATCGTTGACTAAAACCTCTCCCGTGAGCAAAACATGATAAAGCACCAGAAGGCCAAGGTGTTATATCTTTACAAATGTAAACTAGATTATTGACTCTAGTGCAAGTGGGAGACTGTTGGAGATATGCCCAAGAGGCAATAATAAAAGTGGTTATTATATATCTTTGTGTTTATGATAATGTTTACATACCATGCTATAATTGTATTAACCGAAACATTGATACATGTGTGTTATGTAAACAACAAGGAGTCCCTAGTAAGCCTCTTGTATAACTAGCTTGTTGATTAATAGATGATCATGGTTTCGTGATCATGAACATTGGATGTTATTAATAACAAGGTTATGTCATTATATGAATGATGTAATGGACACACCCAATTAAGCGTAGCATAAGATCACGTCATTAAGTTATTTGCTATAAGCTTTCGATACATAGTTACCTAGTCCTTTCGACCATGAGATCATATAAATCACTTATACCGGAAAGGTACTTTGATTACATCAAACGCCACTCGCGTAAATGTGTGGTTATAAAGGTGGGATTAAGTATCCGGAAAGTATGAGTTGAGGCATATGGATCAACGAGTGGGATTTGTCCATCCCGATGACGGATAGATATACTCCGGGCCCTCTCGGTGGAATGTCGTCTATATTAGCTTGCAAGCATATGAATGGTTCATAAGAGACCAATACCACGGTACGAGTAAAGAGTACTTGTCAGAGACGAGGTTGAACAAGGTATAGAGATACCGATGATCAAACCTCGGACAAGTAAAATATCGCGTGACAAAGGGAATTGGTATCGTATGTGAATGGTTCATTCGATCACTAAGTCATCGTTGAATATGTGGGAGCCATTATGGATCTCCAGATCCCGCTATTGGTTATTGGTCGGAGAGAGGTCTCAACCATGTCCACATAGTTCGCGAAGCGTAGGCTGACACACTTAAGGTTTGATGTCGTATTAGTAGATATTGAATATGGAATGGAGTTCGAAGTTTTGTTCGGAGTCTCGGATGGGATCCCAGACATCACGAGGAGTTCCGGAATGGTCCGGAGAATAAGATTCATATATAGGAAGTCATTTTCTAGGTTTGAAAATGATCCGGTATTTTTTCTGGAAGGTTCTAGAAGGTTCTAGAAGAGTCCGGAAGAAATCAACATGGAAGGTGGAGTCCCAGAGGGACTCCACCCACCTTGGCCGGCCAGCCTAAGGGAGGAGTAGTCCCAAGTGGACTCCTCCCCATGGTGGCCGGCCACCCCACCAAAGGAAAAGGGGAGTCCCACTCCCCCTAGGTTTGGTCATATGGAAGGTTTATGTTGGGGTCTTATTCGGAGACTTTTGACCTAATCCTTGGGGCTTCCACCTATATAAAGAGGGGAGGGGAGGGGCTGGCCGGCCACACCAAGACCACCATGGCCGCACCCCCAAGAGCCCCCTCTCCCTAGAAACCCTAGCGGTTCCCTCCTCCCTCTCTCTCCCACATAGCTTAGGCGAAGCTCTGTCGGAGATCTCCACCACCACCGCCACCACGCCGTCGTGCTGCCGGGATTCTGAGGACTGAGGAGGATCTACTACTTCCGCTGCCCGCTGGAACGGGGAGAAGGACGTCGTCTTCATCAACACCGTACGTGTGACCGAGTACGGAGGTGCTGCCCGATTGTGGCACCGTCAAGATCTTCTACGCGCTTTTGAAAGCGGCAAGTGATCGTCTACCGCAGCAACGAGAGCCTCCTCTTGTAGGTTTTGGAAATCTTCATGGGTTAGTCTCGTTCATCCCCTCGTTGCTCCCATCTTCTAGATTGCATCTTGGCTTGGATTGCGTTCTCGCGGTAGGAAAATTTTTGTTTTCTATGCTACGAATCCCATCAAAGCTATGACCCATCATAAGTTGGAAGGCTAGGAGAGCACCATAAGTACGTGAAGTACGTTTGAATACCTCGATAACCTCCTTGGTGTCGACTGCGAAGGCATCGATTAGCTGCCCCAGAGTCTTGTCTTGATTGATCTTGGGGAAGATCATCGAGTGCATCCGTGCCATGGCACCTTTACCATTATCAAGGAGCTCACGTGTAAGCTGGTGTGCGGCAAGAGTCATTGACACACTGTTTGCCGGAGAGTTGTTTGGGACTTTATCCAAGGCATCGACAGGGATGTCAGCGGCTTCTGCAAGGGAATGAAATGGGAAAAGTTATTATCAAAGACTTGAATTTCCAAAGTGATAATCGACAGGGAAGCATAAAAATAATTACCAAGCAAAGCCAAGGAAGATTGGCGAAGAAGTTCATCCTTTTCAGTCACCCGAGCTTCGGCGACCAACCTAGACGCCTCCTCTTCCTTCAGCTTTTCCTTCAGCTTGCTGAGTTCCTCCTTCAGGGAGTCGACCTCTTGGCGAGCAGCAGCGGCTATTTTGTTTGCGCCTTCCAACTTCAAGGAAGAGGAGTTAACTTCCCTCTGCAGCCGAACCTTGTCCGCTTCCAGAGATGTAAATTGGGAGGCGAAGGCCTCCAAGGAAGATATAACGCCTTGCAGATCCTTAAGAAAAGGGGAAAATAGATGTTTGACGAAGAATCATTAATCAAGGCACATTCAGGAAAGTTAGCGGTACGAGCGAGAAAGACTTACAGTTTTTCCTGAAGGAGGAGTTGCGGCGGCGGTAGTCGAAGGAATATCCTTCCCCTTAGAAAGGGAGGAGGCAGTCGATACTTGAGCCGCGGGGGTTGCAGTAGGAGCCGAAGCTTCGGAAGCTGCGACGTCCGGCAGAGCGGTGTCAGATTTGGCCTTCGTAGGCGGAGGCTCGATGAGAACTTCGTCACTGCGAAAGAAAATGGTTAGCAAAAATTATGAGAAAAATTCGAATGATGAAAGTAAAATACAAATTCTAGGAAAAAGGCGCTTACAGGTCGAAGAGATCGTCTTCATCGGCAAAGCCGCCGGTTGACCTCTTCACAGGCAGAGCTCTAACTTCCTCCACAACTGCATTAATAAAGGCATCATGATCAGCGTCATCATCGCGCACTGATCCCGCCGTGTCACAAGTATCGTTGGCTGGGGGAGGAGGATCGGCAGAGACAGCTTCAGAATCTATCGGATCATTATGTTTGGCAGTATGAAAATCGACAGGAGTTGAGGAACCTCTTCCTTCGGAAGTGTCGTTTGGTAAATCATGCAAGTTTTCAGAAACTATGGGAATCTGGCAAAGAAAGGAGTAAATGAGAACAATAATAGTCGTGACAGCAAAGTGAAACGGGGTCATAAGAATATGAGGAAAAATATTTACCTCTGTCAGCGGATGATCGGCATCAAGAGGAGTATAGGAAGATATCAACGGGTTCGAGTCTTCCTTGCTAAGGAGAGTGAGGCGACGAACTTCGTCAAGCAGTTCCTTTTCCGATAGTTCAGCGATGTTTATCCTGGTCTCATCCTTTGGACCTGAATACAACCACATCGGACGAACCCTGGCTATGATTGGCTGGACTCGACGTTTCAAGAACACCGCAGCCACCTCTGTACCGATCATGGTTTCGCCATCGGTCTCTTTGATCCGAAGAAATTTGGCGAATAATTCGTCGGATGTTGCCTTTTCGTCGAGAGAAAGAATATTCTTCCAAGAATGCCTAGGCTTGGCTTCAGGAACGTCGGCAAAGCGAGGAAGCTGGGACTCGGTTGTTGAGGAATCCTTAACATAAAACCATTTCAGTCTCCATCCTTGCACGGATTCTCTCATTGGGAAACTGAAATAGTTGACCTCTGAACGAACAACAAACCCCACTCCCCCAATGACAAAGGGTCCGTTGCTACTACTGTATCTCTTTACGAAGAATATTGTCTTCCACAACCCAAAGTGAGGCTCGATGCCAAAAACGCTTCACAAAGGGTGATGAACACGGCGACGTGGAGGATTGAGTTGGGAGTGATTTGCCACAGTTGGATTTCGTAAGTCCGCAGAAGACGATGGAGGAACTCGTGAGCAGGAAGCGAAAGACCCCGATACAGGAACGACAGGAACATCAGGATAAAACCAGCAGGATGATTGGGCTGAGAAATCGCACCTGGGAGAATCACATTCTCCTCATCGGAGGAGATTAGCCCAAGGCTTCGGGCCCTCTTCTCATCACGCTTTGTGATGGAGGACGCTAGCCAGTCTCCGGGTTTGGCCGCGGCTACCAAACTTGGCGGCGCCGACGGCGTCAGAGCTGGGGGAGGAGCATCTGGCGCGCTTTTCTTCGGAAGGTTCGAGGAGGCCTTGGCAGCGGCGCCACCGCTCGTGGAGCTGGCGGCGGCGGCGAGGTTCTTCTTCTTCACCATCGCGAGATCTGGAGAAGATCTAAAAACGGTGGCGGCGGCGTGGCGGTTGTGAAAGAGAAAGGTAGAAGAAGAACAGAGGAAGCAGCGATGAATATGAGAGAATGCTAAGGATTTTCTTTTTCCTAAGAGATTTTAAGAAGAGGAAAACTTGAGGATTGCGTGGGCACGTGTCATTATTGCCAGTTTATTAAAAGGACCCGTTCTCCATCGATTGCGGAAATCGAGGAGGCACCTTGGTAACTGTACGAGGAAAGCGGATATTACTTAAAAACAGATCCATGCAGAGGTAGAATGGGCCTGATACGTCCCAAACGTATCTATAATTTCTTATGTTCTATGCTACTTTTATGATGATACTCACATGTTTTATACACATTATATGTCATTATTATGCATTTTCCGGCACTAACCTATTGACGAGATGCCGAAGAGCCGGCTTGTTGTTTTCTCGCTGTTTTTGGTTTCGTAAATCCTAGTAAGAAAATATTCTCGGAATTGGACGAAATCAACGCCCAGGGTCCTATTTTTGCACGAAGCTTCCAGAAGACCGGAGGGGAGACGAAGTGGGGCCACGGGGCGCCGCCACACTAGGGCCACATTACCCTATCCTGTATTGACTAATTGGAGGCCCATGAAGACACCTGAAGGCGAGATGGGCCACCAGGACGGCGCACCAGAAGGTTCCTTGACGGGCAAGACAAGGAAGCGATCGAACAAGGAAAGATCGGATCTAAAGCTACTGTAAACCTAGTCGTACTCGGTGAGACCTCTTGAGACCTAGCCTCCTATATAAAGGCCAGGAGAGGGGCTACCGAGGGACACAATCAATCTTAGCCATCTTAGCCAGAGAAAGCTTAGAGCTAGGGCATCTTAGCAACAGCCATCTCGAAGAGATCTCAGCCGAACTATTCGGCACCCCATTGTAACCCATTATCATCATAATCAAGAACAGACAGGCAGGACGTAAGGGTTTTACCTCATCGAGGGCCCCGAACCTGGGTAAATCACTCTCCCCGCTTGTCTGTGAACCGATGTCTCGTGTCAGCTTACAGGATTCCGTCAACCCTAAGCCCCTATCGGAGGGCATTGGCGAGGAGTACCCTGGACAATTGGCGCCGTCTGTGGGAACCCTGTCGGCACAAGGCAGAGCATCGGCAGATCCGATCATGACACCGGCGGTTTCGCCGGCAGCTTCATCGACACCATCGTCACCGACCCTGGGAAGCCCGATCCGATTCGGCTCCTACGAGTTTACTCCACACAGCGATTCCTCCCGCTCGAACTTTTCAGATCTACAAGGAAACATGGAGATGACCTTCGGCAGCGTTCACTACAACGTCAACGCGGAGGGAATCATTCGACTGCTGGAATCCCCCACTTCCGGGTCGGCGGGATCAAGCGCGTCGTCATCACTCGACCTGTCGGCTGGACTGACGGGATCGACGTGCTCCCCTGTGCCTTCAACTCCCCGCTCGGCGTCCTCCATGTCGGTAGGATCGGATGATTCCTCATCCTCGAAACTAACTTCATACTACTGCCTGAACTGTGACACCAGGCACGGGCTGGGATCAAGCGACACACCGTTCATCTGCAACGCCCAGTATTCATCGGGAGAGGACAGTATCGACGACATCATCCGGGGAACCACCCGAAGGGCGGCACACCATCAGGTTTATGTCGCCAATAACACGGGAAACGCAAGGCGCGGAGGAAACGAGGACCATACCCCCCGTTCCAGGTAGAAGGGCAAGTTTTGAAAACAGCGCCGAGCAACCGCGACAGCGATTACACTATCGCGGATGAGGAGTGGGCGGCGGCAAGGGAAGCAGTACTCAACAACACGCCGCTCCCCGCAGGAACTTCAGTTGGAACCCTCAATGCTTATCGCTCCATACTAGAGAAAAACCGAGAGCACCTGTCGAAAGAGCAGGCTACCCTCGAGAGACGCCTATCCGCGGCGGATCGATCCAGCGAACGGCGAAGGGGCTCGCAAGGGAGTGCCTCCCGAAACACTCACGGAACAGGCAAGAACCGGTCAAGACTATCCAGGGCTTTCGGAAGATGACGCCGGAGAAATAACGTCGAATCCGACCAAATCCTTTATGACTATGGATACCGCCGGCATGCCACGGCCGAAGACCGTCGCAGGAGCAACGGCTAACCTCGCCGCTTACCTCATCAACCAGCGCCCCGAAGGATCCATGGCTCAAGCTCATCGAGGTGCCCTGGAGAGTCTCGCAATACTAGGGAACAACCTAGCCCCGCCAAAAGAAAGGACCACCATCCAAGGCAGTGGGTCGAAACATCATGCGGGAGACGCTCGAGACAAAATCACCCAGAGCAGGATCGACAAAGCAAGGCGGCGACGCGCCACCAGGAAGGACGACGACAGCGATTCTTCGGATGAGGACCAGGAGTACGACGGCGAGCTCGGGGAGCTGATCGTCTAAGTTACAAGATCCGCGAAACGATGCCACCCAAAAAGTTCAAGCCTACCCCTACCGACGCCGCCAAGTACGATGGGCAGCAAGAACCAAGATCTTGGATAGACGACTACCTGCAGACTGTGATCCTGCACAAAGGAAACCAGATAGCAGCAATGCAATGCTTGCAGCTTTACTTGAAAGATTCAGCACGGGCCTGGCTAAGGGGGCTGCCGAAAGGCTCCATTAAATCATGGGACGACCTAGTAGATGCCTTCGTCGCCAACTTCCAAGCAACATACAAGAGGCCCGTCGGGATCGAAGAGCTGCGGAATTGCCGCCAGAAGCAGAGGGAATCGATGCGTTCGTACATCGGGAGATTCACAAAACTCCTAAACGCCGCCGAAGATGTATCTGTCGACAGAGCAATTGACGCTTTCAGCGACGGCGTTCAGCAGGAAAGCTACATAGAGGAGCTTGGGCGCAAAAAGCCTAAAACCATAACCAAGTTAATGGAAATCGCCAACAGTTGGGCCGATGGCGAAGACAACGTTCGAAAGCCACGACAGCGCAGCGACGACGAAGAGGATGATCAGCCGAAACATGATTCGGGTGGTCGAAGGGATCGCAACAAGAGAAGGAAGAACCGCGGGTACGATGACAATAACTTGGTGGCCACGAGCTACTCGATCGGCAGGGCGACCGGTATGATGACGAGGCGAGACGATCGACAGGATGGTAATCGGAGCAACTCGGTAACCGTGGCAACTATTAACCACGACAAGCGAGAGAACACCCGAACTACCCTACGCTGAGCGGATCAACGCCCCATGCTACCCGCATTCATATACCGACTCCAAGGACGGTAAAATAAAGTCTAGCCACCTGCTCACGGACTGTCGGCAGTTCATCGATATGCATAAACTCATCCAGCGGGCGGAGCCAGCAGCAACTACCACCACCACCACCACCTCCACCGCAACATCAGGTCCAAGCAAGCTCAACCTCATCAACCCAACGAGGCATTTCCACCACCACGTGGGCGGATGAGCATGATCCATAGGACAGGTGTCTCGAAAAGAGAGATGAAGAAACTCACCCGAGAGATCAACTTGGCAGAAAGCATCATGGCAAACATCCCTGAGTACGTCGAATGGTCCTCTCAGAACATTACGTTTAGTCGAGCAGATCACCCGATGACCATACCAAAGCCAGGGCACGCCGCCCTGGTCGTCGAAGCACAAATTGGGGGGTTCAAGATGAGCAAAGTTTTCATGGATGGTGGAAGCGGTCTAAACCTGATTTTTGTCGACACAATTAGAAGTATGGGGATCACCATGAACATGTTGGAAGAAATAGACACCTGCTTCCATGGGATCCTTCCAACCGCACCGGGCTACTCTCTTGGCAAAGTCTACCTGAATGTCATCTTCGGCAGGGCCGACAACTTCAGGAAGGAGAAGATCGAGTTTGAGGTGGTGAACTGGGAGTCACAGTATCACGCTATACTCGGAAGACCAGCGTATGCCAAGTTCATGGTTGTGCCGCATTATGCATACCTCAGGCTGAAAATGCCTGGGAATAACGGGACAAACATCACAGTCTATGGAAGTTTCTCACGCTCGGACAATTGTGATCGCGACTTTCAGAGGATTGCTGCAAAGTTCGGGTCACAGCGAGAAATCATCGACCCTCCGCCCAAGCTGTCCATACGAGAAATTAAGGAAGAAAAAGATGGCAGGGACGCCAAGAAGAATTCAGCCGCTCTCACCCTTAAAGCTTCGATAGCAGAAGCTTCGGCAGCAGAAGCTTCGGCAGTAGAAGCTTCGGCAGCAGGAGCCTCGGCAGCAAAGGGATCGGCAGCTGATGGCACAGAAGGCTCCGGAGATGTCAAGACAATGGCAATTACCGCCCAAACCCCCGACGAAACCAAGCAACGCTGCAGCAATCACTGACACAGTGAAGAAGCCAGAAGAGGAGAAGAACCCCTTCCGTACCTAAGCAATCTACTAGTCTTTACTGTTTTTCCCCTTTACTTTAAAACAGGGCTTCCCCTTTTCCGCCCTCTAGCATCGTGCTTACCTTATTAATAAGAACTTAAGCTTTATTCCCTTGTTAAGCATTGCGATAACGACAAACTTCTAAGCCCCATCACTATGTAAACATAGTACAAGGCAGAAGATCGCGCTCCAAAAGAAAGCCTCTACGAGTGCTAAAGGACGTCCACCTTTTCCTCCGCTATAGATGCCTCTAAAGAGTGCCGCAAATAGCAAAACTTTATAAACAACAACCCACGTTCGATATTTTACATATGGAAATATCAAAGGAACAACGGGCTCATCGATAGAATCATTACACCCGAAAAATTCGGGAATGACTGTCGAAATTCACAAACGGTTGAAAGCAAAGTTGCGCATACAACAGGTTTAGCAAAACCTGCAACACGAGCTGATCACTCATAATGATTTGCTAACCAACTAGTACTCATACATCCAACGGGCAACTAAGCTTCGCCCCTTTAAATATTTGCCAACGGCATGGTAAAAGTACACATTCATGTACCAACCAAATAAAAAAGTTTTTGGCCCAAAAATCCGAGCACTCGGATAAACTAGCCAATACAATTTACAAAGGTAACTGATACGTCCCCGACGTATCCATAATTTCTGTCGTTCCATGCTTGTTTTATGACAATACTTACATGTTTTGCTTGCACTTTATGATGTTTTCATGCATTTTCCGGAACTAACCTATTAACAAGATGCCACAGTGCCAGTTCGCTTTCTGCTCGTTTTTGGTTCCGTAAAGGCTGTTCGGGCAATATTCTCGGAATTGGACGAAATCAACGCCAAACCTCCTATTTTCTCCGAAGGCTCCAGAACACCGAAGAAGAGTCGGAGAGGGGCCAGGGGGCCACCACACCACATGGCGGCGCGGGCCAGGCCTAGGCCGCGCCGGCCTAGGGTGTGGCGCCCCGAGTGCCCCCCGCGCCGCCTCTTCGCCTATAAAAGCCCTTTCGACCTAAAAACGCAGTACCAATTGACGAAACTCCAGTAAAGACTCCGGGGCGCCGCCACCGTCGCGAAACTCCAATTCGGGGGACAGACTCGTCCCGGCACCTGCCGGGACGGGGAAGTGCCCCCGGAAGCCATCTCCATCAACGCCATCGCCTCCATCATGCTCCGTGAGTAGTTCCCCCATGGACTACGGGTTCTAGCAGTAGCTATGTCGGTATACTCTCCCCCATGTACTTCAATACAATGGTCTCATGAGCTGCCTTACATGATTGAGATTCATCTCGATGTAATCGGTGTTGTGTTTGTTGGGATCCGATGGATGATACATTATGATTAGTCTATCTATAAAGTTTGTGAAGTTATTGTTGCTGCAATCTTGTTATGCTTAATGCTTGTCACTAGGGCCCGAGTGCCATGATCTTAGATTTGAGCTCTATAATTGTTGCTTAGATTGTATCTACAAGTTGTATGCACATGTCACTGTCCGGAACCAATGGCCCCGAAGTGACAGAAATCGGGACAACCGGAGGGGATGGTAGTGATGTGAGGATCACATGTTTTCACGGTGTGTTAATGCTTTGCTCCGGTGCTCTATTAAAAGGAGTACCTTAATATCCAGTAGTTTCCCTTGAGGCCCGGCTGCCACCGGCTGGTAGGACAAAAGATGTTGTGCAAGTTTCTCATTGCGAGCATGTACGACTATATACGGAAAACATGCCTACATGATTAATGAATTGATGTTCTTTCTTAATGCTTTATCAATCCTGTCAATTGCCCAACTGTAATTTGTTCACCCAACACTTGTTACTTGTTATTGGAGAGTTACCACTAGTGTAGATCGCTGGGAACCCCGGTCCATCTCTCATCATAATATACTTGTTCTACATGTCAACTGTTTTCTGGTGCTATTGCTCTCATATTACTATTACTACTGCTGTGTTACTATTACTATTGCTCTCATACCACTGCTACTTTCACATCACCCCTGTTGCTAGTGCTTTTCCAGGTGCAACTGAATTGACAACTCAGTTGTTAAGGCTTATAAGTATTCTTTACCTCCCCTTGTGTCGAATCAATAAATTTGGGTTTTACTTCCCTCGAAGACTGTTGCGATCCCCTATACTTGTGGGTCATCAAGACTATTTTCTGGCGCCGTTGCCGGGAGGCATAGCTCTACTCATAAGTTCACCTGGGGAGTACACTCTACATCTCTCTCTGTTTTTATTTTGTTTAATTTTGTTTTGCTTAGTTTACTTTTGTCTAGTTTATTTGTGCTTAGTTTATTTCTGTCTAGTATTAGTTTGCTTAGTTTACTTTTGCTTAGTTTATTTTTGTCTTGTTTTATTTGTCTCATATACCCAAAAATCCATAAAAATTTGTAAAACCAAAAAATTAAAAACTGCTGTTATGGGAGAACCAACAACCTACTTGGAGCTTATAGAATGTTATAATTGTTATAGAGAATCAAGAACTGGTAAAATAATGAGTGCTATGATAGAAAAATTGAATACAATTGCTAAAATCTTGCTTGAACGCCATAATATAAACTGTTGCTCTCAACAGGATACTAAACATCTTAAATTTCAATGTGGCTTTAGTGAGGAATTTTTAATTAAGAACTATAATCGGAATTGTTATATTCATTATGGGTTCGAGGAGGTAGAACAATTTGTCTTATTTATGGGAGCCTCCGAGATAGAATCCTTCATGGTTGAGAATTATGAAACTTGTGTTGTTTGTAAGGGCCTTAAAGATTATGTCTCTACTATCCTTAATTCTTGCATAGAATGCTACAAGTAGGGAATCCTTATATCCTTGATTATAAAGAGAGACACATTAATGCACAAGAATGCACTCACAATTTGCAGGAACCGATGGAAGAAGAAATTAATGAACCTGAAAGCTCATTGGATGAAAAAGAAGAGGAGAGCGACGAACAAAAGGAGGAAGAATGGATTAGCTACCCATGCCAACCTTCTAATGAGAGTAACTCTTTATCTCTTACACTATTTGATTGTCCTCCATGCTTACCGGAAGAGGTTGAATGTTATGTTCCCGTGGATTCTCTTGAAATAGTACCTATGAGTAAAACTTGTGAGAATAATTATGCTACTGTTATATATGATAATCCATGCTACTTTGATAAATCTTATGATAATGCTTTGTTTGTGCCTCGATGTCGAAATGCATGGTACTAAAGAATTTTGTTTGGCAAATGTCTATGATAAAGCTCTAGATGATGGTCCTATGTTACTTGATAATATTAATTGTACTACTAATGAAAATGGGATTGGAGAGTTCTTGACTTATTCTATGAGTCCCATATCTATTGAGATTGATCAACTACGTTGTTATATTATTAATAAAAGTAAGTTTGAAAGTTTTAATTCCACTATTCTTGAACTTGATAAAAATTATGTGTTTGGAAATCATGAAAAGTATGCTGCATGTGATAGCTATATTGTTGAGTTTGTTCATGAAGCTACTGAAAATTATTATGAGAGAGGAAAATATGGTTGTAGAAATTTTCATGGTACTAAAACACCTCTCTATGTGCTTAAAATTTTGAAGCTACACTTGTTTTATCTTCTTATGCTTGTCACTTTGCTCTTCATGAATTTATTTGTGTACAAGATTCCTATGCATAGGAAGCATGTTAGGCTTAAACTTGTTTTGAATTTGCCTCTTGATGCTCTCTTTTGCCTCTAATACTATTTCTTGCGAGTGCATCATTAAAACTGCTGAGCCCATCTTAATGGCTATAAAGAAAGCAACTTCTTGGGAGATAACCCATGTGTTATTTTGCTACAGTACTTTGTTTTATATTTGTGTCTTGGAAGTTGTTTACTACTGTAGCAACCTCTCCTTATCTTGGTTTTGTGTTTTGTTGTGCCAAGTGAAGCCTCTAATCGAAGGTTGATACTAGATTTGGATTTCTGCGCAGAAACAGATTTCTTTGCTGTCACGAATCTGGGAAAAATTCTCTGTAGGTAACTCAGAAAATTATGCCAATTTACGTGAGTGATCCTCAGATATGTACGCAACTTTCATTAGTTTTGAGTTTTCTGATTTGAGCAACGGAAGTATTTTATTAAAATTCGTCTTTACTGGCTGTTCTGTTTTGGCAGATTCTGTCTCTGTTTTTTGCATTGTCTCTTGTGGACTTTAAGCGAGCTTTTCTAGACGTAGAGAGCTGTAGCTAATGTTTTATTGAGTTCTTGCAATGTGCCACTACAGGACCAAGGTGGATTCAATTTTTTTGAGTACTAACCCCTCTAATGAAGTTTATGAGAAGTTTGGTGTGAAGGAAGTTTTCAAGGGTCAAGAGAGGAGGATGATATATGATCAAGAAGAGTGAAAAGTCTAAGCTTGGGGATGCCCCCGTGGTTCATCCCTGCATATTTCAAGAAGACTCAAGCATCTAAGCTTGGGGATGCCCAAGGCATCCCCTTCTTCATCAACTTATCAGGTTCCTCCCCTGAAACTATATTTTTATTCGGTCACATCATATGTGCTTTACTTGGAGCGTCTGTGTGTTTATTTTCGTTTTGTTTATGTTTGAATAAATTCGGATCCTAGCAATCCTAGTTTGGGAGAGATACACGCTCCGCTTTTTCATATGAACACTCTTGTTCTTCGTTTTACTTTTAATGTTCAATGATAAAAGTTGGAAGCTATTGCACTTATTTATATTTGGTTGGAAACAGAAAATGCCTCATCATGTCTTGAATAATTTGACACTTGGAAATAGTTTTGAGCTCTCAAGTAGATCATGATTAAGTTTTTTCATGTAGTCTAAGCCTATTAATGGAGAACTACTGTAGAGCTTGTTGAAATTGGTTTGCATAATTGATCTCTCTTAAGGTCTAGATATTTTCTCGGTAAAAGTGTTTGAGCCACAAGGAAGACAAGTGTAGAGTATTATAATGCTTGCAATATGTTCTTATGTAAGTTTTGCTGTACCGGTTCATACTTGTGTTTGCTTCAAATAGCCTTGCTAGCCTAAGCCTTGTATCGAGAGGGATTACTTCTCATGCATCCAAAATACTTGAGCCAACCACTATGCCATTTGTGTCCACCATACCTACCTACTATGTGGTATTTCCTGCCATTCCAAAGTAAATTGCTTGAGTGCTACCTTTAAACAATTCAAAATGCTTCTCAATTTGTGTTAATGTTTTATAGCTCATGAGGAAGTATGTGGTGTTTATCTTTCATTCTTGTTGGGCAACTTTCACCAACGGACTAGTGGCTTCATCCGCTTATCCAATAATTTTGCAAAAAGAGCTGGCAATGGGATTCCCCAGTCCCAAATTAATTAACCTAAATAGACACTCCTCCATGGTATGTGATTGTTGGACGGCACCCGAAGGATTCGGTTAGCCATGGCTTGTGTAAGCAAAGGTTGGGAGGAGTGTCATCATAATAAAGCTAAAATAAAAAGGCACTCCTTCATGGTATGAGATTGTTGGC
>NC_061509.1:183625007-183646607 GCF_022539505.1 Lolium rigidum
CATTAATGTCCAGTAGCTTTATGCAATGTCCAGAAGTGTTAAGAATGATTGTGTCACCTCTGAACATGTTAATTTTTATTGTGCACTAACCCTCTAATGAGTTGTTTCGAGTTTGGTGTGGAGGAAGTTTTCAAGGATCAAGAGAGGAGTATGATGCAATATGATCAAGGAGAGTGAAAGCTCTAAGCTTGGGGATGCCCCGGTGGTTCACCCCTGCATATTCTAAAAAGACTCAAGCGTCTAAGCTTGGGGATGCCCAAGGCATCCCCTTCTTGATCGACAACGTTATCAGGTTCCTCCCCTGAAACTATATTTTTATTCCGTCACATCTTATGCACTTTGCTTGGAGCGTCGGTTTGTTTTTGTTTTTTTGTTTTGTTTGAATAAAATGGATCCTAGCATTCACTTTATGGGAGAGAGACACGCTCCGCTGTAGCATATGGACAAGTATGTCCTTAGGCTCTACTCATAGTATTCATGGCGAAGTTTCTTCTTCGTTAAATTGTTATATGGTTGGAATTGAAAAATGCTACATGTAGTAATTCTAAAATGTCTTGGATAATTTGGTACTTAGCAATTGTTGTGCTCATGTTTAAGCTCTTGCATCATATACTTTGCACCCATTAATGAAGAAATACTTAGAGCTTGCTAATTTGGTTTGCATATTTGGTTTCTCTAGAGTCTAGATAATATCTAGTATTGAGTTTTGAACAACAAGGAAGACGGTATAGAATCTTATAATGTTTACATATGTCTTTTATGTGAGTTTTGCTGTACCGTTCATCCTTGTGTTTGTTTCAAATAACCTTGCTAGCCTAAACCTTGTATCGAGAGGGAATACTTCTCATGCATCCAAAATACTTGAGCCAACCACTATGCCATTTGTGTCCACCATACCTACCTACTACATGGTATTTCTCCGCCATTCCAAAGTAAATTGCTTGAGTGCTACCTTTAAAATTCCATCATTCACCTTTGCAATATATAGCTCATGGGACAAATAGCTTAAAAACTATTGTGGTATTGAATATGTACTTATGCACTTTATCTCTTATTAAGTTGCTTGTTGTTCGATAACCATGTTTCTGGGGACGCCATCAAGTATTCTTTGTTGAATATCATGTGAGTTGCTATGCATGTCCGTCTTGTCTGAAGTAAGAGAGATCTACCACGTTAATGGTTGGAGCATGCATATTGTTAGAGAAGAACATTGGGCCGCTAACTAAAGCCATGAATCATGGTGGAAGTTTCAGTTTTGGACACACATCCTCAATCTCATATGAGAATAATAATTGTTGCCACATGCTTATGCATTAAAGAGGAGTCCATTATCTGTTGTCCATGTTGTCCCGGTATGGATGTCTAAGTTGAGAATAATCAAAAGCGAGAAATCCAAAATGCGAGCTTTCTCCTTAGACCTTTGTACATGCGGCATGGAGGTACCCCATTGTGACACTTGGTTAAAACATGTGCATTGCAAAGATCCGGTAGTCCAAGCTAATTAGGACAAGGTGCGGGCACTATCAGTATACTATGCATGAGACTTGCAACTTGTAAGATATAATTTACATAACTCATATGCTTTATTACTACCGTTGACAAAATTGTTTCATGTTTTCAAAATAAAAGCTCTAGCACAAATATAGCAATCGATGCTTTCCTCTTTGAAGGACCATTCTTTTTTACTTTTATGTTGAGTCAGTTCACCTATCTCTCTCCACCTCAAGAAGCAAACACTTGTGTGAACTGTGCATTGATTCCTACATACTTGCATATTGCACTTGTTATATTACTCTATGTTGACAATTATCCATGAGATATACATGTTACAAGTTGAAAGCAACCGCTGAAACTTAATCTTCGTTTGTGTTGCTTCAATACCTTTACTTTGATTTATTGCTTTATGAGTTAACTCTTATGCAAGACTTATTGATGCTTGTCTTGAAGTACTATTCATGAAAAGTCTTTGCTTTATGATTCACTTGTTTACTCATGTCATTACCATTGTTATGATCGCTGCATTCATTACATATGTTTACAAATAGTATGATCAAGGTTATGATGGCATGTCACTTCAGAAATTATCTTTGTTATCGTTTTACTCGCTCGGGACGAGCGAGAACTAAGCTTGGGGATGCTTGATACGTCTCCGACGTATCGATAATTTCTTATGTTCCATGCCATATTATTGATGATACCTACATGTTTTATGCACACTTTATGTCATATTCGTGCATTTTCCGGAACTAACCTATTAACAAGATGCCGAAGTGCCGCTTGCTGTTTTCTGCTGTTTTTGGTTTCAGAAATCCTAGTAACGAAATATTCTCGGAATTTGACGAAATCAAGACCCAGGGGCCTATTTTGCCACGAACCTTCCAGAAGACCGAAAGGGATACGAAGTGGGGCGACGAGGCGCCGCCACCATAGGGCCGCGCGGCCAAGGGGGGCCGCGCCGCCCTATGGTGTGGGCCCCTCGTCGGCCCTCCGACTCTGCCCTTCCGCCTACTTAAAGCCTCCGTCGCGAAACCCCCGAGGGGAAAAACCACGATACGGAAAACCTTCCGAGACGCCGCCGCCGCCAATCCCATCTCGGGGGATTCTCGGAGATCTCCTCCGGCACCCTGCCGGAGAGGGGATTCATCTCCCGGAGGACTCTACACCGCCATGGTCGCCTCCGGAGTGATGAGTGAGTAGTTCACCCTCGGACTATGGGTCCATAGCACTAGCTAGATGGTTGTCTTCTCCTCATTGTGCTTCATTGTTGGATCTTGTGAGCTGCCTAACATGATCAAGATCATCTATCCGTAATACTCTATGTTGTGTTTGTCGGGATCCGATGGATAGAGAATACCATGTTATGTTAATTATCAAGTTATTGCATATGTGTTGTTTATGATCTTGCATGCTCTCCGTTATTAGTAGAGGCTCGGCCAAGTTTTTGCTCTTAAATCCAAGAGGGAGTATTTATGCTCGATAGTGGGTTCATGCCTCGCATTGACACTGGGACAAGTGACGAAAGTTCTAAGGTTGTGCTGTGGCTGTTGCCACTAGGGATAAAACATTGGCGCTATGTCCGAGGATGTAGTTGTTGATTACATTACGCACCATACTTAATGCAATTGTCTGTTGCTTTGCAACTTAATACTGGAAGGGGTTCGGACGATAACCTGAATGTGGACTTTTTAGGCATAGATGCAGTTGGATGGCGGTCTATGTACTTTGTCGTAATGCCCAATTAAATCTCACTGTACTTATCATGACATGTATGTGCATTGTTATGCCCTCTCTATTTGTCAATTGCCCGACTCGTAATTTGTTCACCCAACATGTTTTTATCTTATGGGAGAGACACCTCTAGTGAACTGTGGACCCCGGTCCATTCTTTAATACTGAAATACAAATCTACCTGCAATACTTGTTTTACTCGTTTTCTCTCGCAAACAATCATCTTCCACACAATACGGTTAATCCTTTGTTACAGCAAGCCGGTGAGATTGACAACCTCACTCGTTTCGTTGGGGCAAAGTACTTTGGTTGTGTTGTGCAGGTTCCACGTTGGCGCCGGAATCTCCGGTGTTGTGCCGCACTACATCCCGCCGCCATCAACCTTCAACGTGCTTCTTGGCTCCTCCTGGTTCGATAAACCTTGGTTTCTTTCTGAGGGAAAACTTGCTGCTGTGCGCATCATACCTTCCTCTTGGGGTTCCCAACGAACGTGTGAAATACACGCCATCAATGGTCGTCTACGGGTTTGAACCACCTACGGCGGTTGACCTCCTTCCTCTCCCGCTACATGAGCAAGTAAACATGAACATCGACAAGCGATCCCAATACATGAAGAAGCTACATGAAGATACAAGGACAACGATCGAGCAACAAGTCCTTCGTCAAGCAACTAGACTCAACATGAAGAAAAAGGCACGGATCTTCAATGAAGGAGACCTAGTGTGGATACACCTTCGCAAGGACCGCTTCCCTCAAGAAAGAAACTCCAAGCTCAAGCCCCGAGGCGATGGTCCCTTCAAGGTCCTCAAGCGCATCAACGGCAACGCCTACATCACCGACATACCAACATCCAAGTACTTGGTGAGCAACACATTCAATGTGTCCGACCTCTCACCCTATCATGGCGATGAGGAGAACATAGAGTCGAGGACGACTCTTTCCCAAGGGGGGGAGATGATACGGGGTGGCCTTTGGACACCGCCTCCTCAAGACCGACAAGCCCTCCTCGTGGTCCAATGACACGAGCTCGAGCCCAAGCCCTACATCAAGAGGTGAATTCGCTCCTTTCCACGTATGCATTTGATACCCCTTTGGATGGCGTGCTACTTCATGCAAATAACCTATGTTCAATCAGGTACATCTACCAAGACGCAAGCCATGGAGACCACGCCAATGGAGAGGGAGCTGGAAATGAAGAAGATGGAGTCCTAGCACTCCAGCCGGAACTTCCGCCCCCAGGACCGGAACTTCCGGCCAGATGCCTCCCAGATGCCCTCCAGCGCCCACGAAGAAGTATCCAGCCGGAACATCCGCCCCGGACGACCGGAACTTCCGTCCACCGGAACTTCCGCCCAAGTTCCGCCCTTGTTCCGAAAACGCGCCGAAACACCCCGGGATGTTACTGCAAGGAAATCGGCCGTTTCCGGAACTAGGCCGGAAGTTGGCCGGAACTTCCGCCCCGACCGGAACTTCCGGCCTCCAGGACCGGAACTTCCGCCCCGATGCTTCCAAGATGTTGTCCAGCCCCCAAGTGAAGGGAATCCAGCCGGAACTTCCGCCCAGGACGACCGGAACTTCCACCCCCTGAGGCCGGAACTTCCGCCTACACGCGTTTCAGCACCAAAACTGGCAGATTCAGCATGTAACTTACCCCTTCGCCCCACCAACTATAAATAGCCTTGTTGGCTCAGATCTGAAATTAGACTTGATGTGAAATTAAACCTGAGCTTTGCTCTTGACCCTTGTGGGAAACCCTACCATAGATCTTAGATCTTGTACCCACCCGGGCTCCGATCGAATCCTATTGTATCTCTTTGGTGACTTCTACCAATCTTGGTCTTTTGCTTGCACTTCTACCTTTGGGTCTTTTGCTTGCACTTCTATCGATTTTGGTCTTTTCACCCTTCTAGATCTATAGGATTTCGATTCGTCGATCTTTTTGCGGGACTTCTACCGAAAGGTCTTTTCCTGCAACTTCTATCGAGTTGGTGGTTCGGGCCAACGAGGACAAACCGATTTGTGTGTGTGTGTGAGTTTGTATCCCACGATTCCCCTCCGCGTTCTTCGTGTTCATCGCGTTCTTCCACCTCCCCCACGAATTCCACCCAAATCCGTGAAGATCGGGCACACCCTTGGGCTTAGCCCTTATCAGAGTTGTGGCAAAGTTCCTCCATGAAGGGGGCAACTTAGCGATGATGCATCCAGCCACAAACTTGTCAGGTAAGGCACACTTAAGGAGTTCAAGCTCTTTCGCAATGCACTGTATCTCATGAGCTTGTTCGACTACAGAACGGTTGTTTACCATCCTGATGTCATGGAAGCTCTCCATGATGTACAGTTCACTTCCTGCATCGGTTGCACCGAATTTAGCATTCAGTGCATCCCAGAGCTCTTTACCATCTGTTATGTGCATGTACACATCAAACAGACGATTAGCAAGAATACTCAGAACGCATTCGATGAAGAGAGTATTGTTTTCCTTGAACTTGTTCTGATCTTGGTCAGATATAGTTCCTTCAGGTAAACCATCACTAACTTCGAACACTTTCAGATGAGTAAGCCAGAGCGTGGCCTTAACCTGCCACCTCTTAAAGTGCACACCGGTAAACTTATCCGGCCTCAGTGCATCAGCAAAACCAGCCATTGTTAACTCAGGAAATTGCCTACAATTAGGTTTTTGGATTGTTGGATAATTAGGCACAATTTCCATGATTAATTCCAGAATATAAAACATGATGACAACAACTACTAACATGTGAAACTCGAACATACTAGATGCATTAATCAACACGAGTAGAAGCAGCACAAACGGTAAAGCATTCATCGCTAAACAGATCGAGATATGTCGCACGTACCGATCTGGTGGAGGTGGCGGTGGAGGTGTAGAAGATGATGTCGCAGCAGTAACATTGTTGATGACAACATTGTTGACGACACGGACGACGGGTCGAAGTAGACGGCGTTGAAGACGACGGTAGGCAGCACCGCCCGACTTGGACGGAAGGCGACCCGTGATGAAGAGCTTGAGCAGTCGCGCAGAGCGCTTCCCAAAAACCTAATTCGTCCTCTCCCGTACAGGATCGCAAGGACGAGCGGTTCCGGAGACCTGCTCTCCCGTTCGCCGATGCATGTCGGCGCGCGGGATGGAGTAGGCTACGATGGCGGCGCAAGCAGAGAGAGATGGAAAAACCCTAACTCGTGTATTAGATGTGTTTCTGCGGTAGCCGGGCAGGAGATTATATAGGCTCAGGAAACCCTAGGCAACGTGGGCCACGTCGCACGCACGTTTCGAGTCGGTTACAGATAGCCCACGGTCCGGGAGCGACCCGAACCGACTAACTGTGACGCGTCCGTATAGGACTCTATTCGTTTTCCTGAGCTGCAAAAATTAAGGAAAGTCTCGGCTCGAGGCTCAATCCACTCACCACGAGCGCGCGTCGCGTCGCGTCGTGTCGAGACGAGACGAGCGAGCGAGGAGGAGGTGGAGGAGGAGCGCGCGCGTGTATTACTCCTATTCTCACTCACTTACTAGTGGTGGAACAACCCACCTTATAAGGTGGTCTAACTTCCTCCCAACTTTCCATGTGGGACTAAACTTCTCACCTCTTGCCACTCCCTAGTGAGCTGCCACCAACTTGGGTTCAAACTCACAAGGCTGCCACTATGTGGGCATTGAGATTTATAGAGAAATCTGAAATCTAGTATGAGCCACTCAAAGTGGGCCCAATATTTTAACACTTCCTGCATATTTACACATGTACCTGTACTATATATTGTGGCCTTCGGCCCTCAGATAATACAAGTTGCATATTCTTAACACTAGGCATGGACCCAACAAATCCCTTCATCTATTTTTTTTATGTGTGTGGGTGGGGTTTCTCAGTGCTAGGGTAAGTCCGACTAGCAAGATTGCTCCAATGGGTATAAAGGTTGTTGGAGTGACGACTTGAGTAACAAACATGCATATTTTCTTGCTGAAAACCTATGATCTCGCCTCTAGCCAGATCAGGCATTGTTGACATGCCTTTATTGAAGGTCCTACCTCAAATCTTCTAATTCGAGAATGATCACAAGTTCAACCTTTGGTTAGACCGGTTAACATCGGTGCTGTGGGGGCTTGAAGGCTTTGTCTTGAAGTCGTGAACTATTCATTGACCATTTTAATTATTTTGTCGTCCATTTAGTCGTTGATGAGTTGTTGTGGATGTCCGAGAGAATGTGTATGTCTTTGGGTTTTTTCTATTCTTTTCTATAAGCCAATTTTTTTTATATCAGTGCTTGGCTTTGCTTAACATTTCATAGTTAATAATACAACAAGGGGTTATCCTCCTTTTCTATAAAAATAAGAAGAAAAAACATATGATTGTAACATCGTGCTAACCTTATTGATACATGACTAATTTTGCAAGCAATAGTCTCTAGATGATATTTGTCTCCATTCACAAAGTGCAAAAATTGCAGAAACCACTCACTCTTGTTGTGTTTGTTGCACAAACTACTTACTTTACGCTTTTTACACGAACCACGAAATATTCATGTAATCCATTTCGCAAATTTTAAATCTAGGATTAAGCCGTTTAACGCTAACGGCCAAGCCCCACAAGACATCGTTTCACAAAATTTTGGCCAAATGTTACAAAAAAATAAGTATTTTAAATGGACGACCTAAATTGTTTCAAACTTTCATGTATTTGCTAGTTTATGTTTTTTCAATTTTCATTTTTCATATTTGTGATTTTTTCGTTTGAGAACTAACTTCGTTCTCACTCAGGTGATGTCATCAAATCTTAGTTGCAACTTATGACTAGCACGAATTACGAAGTAAATCAAAGCAATTTTCTTAGTTGCATCCCCACTTGTAACTGAAAAACTCTAAGTTACAACCCCACTTGCAACTGAGAAAAAAATCAGTTGCAACCTAACTTGCAACTCATATGCATGAATTATGATGCAAATCAAATGGTGTAGAAATTGATTGAGCATGAACTTAGTTGAGAACTAGTAAATCCCATGAACTACACGTATAGTTGGTGTATTTGCAAAAATACAAGTAAAATGAATAGTTTCAGGAATTGCAATTTCCTCCTCACAAAGTAGTTTGAGGTGCAGGCAAGGCGCAGGAGTCGAGTTCGTGGCAAATCTTTGTCCTTGCTTCCTAGACCAGCAGGAAAACCAGACGCTCCGACCCGACATTCCTGAAAGGACCACCACTTCCTCCTCTCGGCCGATATTTCCTGAACCGGCCGAGAGCAACGATCAATCACAGTCGGATGGAACACTTTGGCTCCTGCGGCATCCGGCGCAAGTGGCCGCCGGATTCCCAGCCGTCCGGTGTCGACGCAGGCCGCGATTCGGCGTAACTGGCAGCGGATGATCGTAGCTCGCGTCGCGACCGGCAACTTGCGTCGGTGAAAAGAAGAGCCACACCGCATCGTTGCCATGTGCGGCGTAACATCATCGCCACCAACTTGGCGCTAATCATTCGCACGTCGGCGTTTCCCCCCACCTTTTCTGCTCCGTTGATAGGCTGGTATGATCTGACCATCGCCCTCGTCGTCGTCGTCGCACGGCGATGCGATGCGGACGCGGATGCTTGTTAGCCATGGAAACGACACGCAGTCCTAGATCCTAATCCAAAGCAGATCATTTGGGGGCGTCACGCTCGGATATTGTTCCGCCTAAATGGAAACCCCAGCAATAATAAACTTAGGGAGGAGTATCCTCCATCTCCTGCAGGAATGAGAATGAGGCCCCCAAGTTGCGGTGCAGAAGACGGAAAGCAGCAAAGCCGAGACATTCCCTCCTCCTGCCCTAAAGTCTCGAGCTAGGAGAAATGCTCTGCGCTCTCCTCCTCCAGTGGATCGGAGTAGGTTGAAAAGAAGACTGCCATTAGCTAGCCGCGCACTTGCGGTGCCTGATTCAAAGCGACTGATCATGATTAGATCGACTACGAGTTCAATAATGTATACATAATGATGTCAGCATGTGAGGTTTATATTCGATGCGCGTGCCGCAGGGCTCTCTTTGACGAGAAGCATGATGTGACCCACTGAACAAACTAAAATAAGCTACAATGTTCAAGAGCGCTTAGTTAGGCGGCATCGGGTTCAGGGTAATTTCCCAACTGCTTCTCGAGCTAAAGGTAAAGAGATCGATCGGAATTTGTGCAAAGCACGATCCGTGACGGCAAACGGAAGCTTTCTCATCATCGACGTTTGAGTTAGTCGAAAGGAGCAGCAGCGGCTTGCTCGATCTACGTAGGTACGGGCGACGAACCTGGCCAAGATTTGGGTCGTCCAAAGTGCTATCATACGTGATCTGCTCGCGTAGGCCGCTGATGCAGGGATCTAGCTAGGAACTTCCAAAGATTTTGATGATGAAGCTGTAAAGCTGAAACCGTTAAACCAGCGTTAATCGCCCCAGGTTTATTAGTGACGATTGCGGGGAGCTCGTAGTACGGCATTCTCCGATGCTCTCTCGCTTTCCTTTTTCATCTCTGAACAAGGTCTCACTGTTGCAAATTCTTGGGCCCTCCTTTCGTTGGTAGTTACTGCATGTGTCCATTTCGGCCTGGAGGTTCTTGGCACCATAATGGGCCTTTGTCTCTAGTCCTGACTCCTGAGTTTATGCTTGTATAAGACCATAATTTCCCTAAAAAACAAGTAAGACCATAATTGACAAACCCATAATTGAAAAATAAAAAAAAATTCCATGACCTAAGTTATTAGATGCAGCTCATATACTGTGTCAAATACTAAGATGAAGTGGTCAACGACAATTAGTTTGGTCAGAGGGAGTACTAAAATACAAAACAAATTTAATTTACTTAGACGACAAAGTTAGTGAAGTGATTGGTGCAGGTCATAACACCTAGTTTGCAAACATAAAATGACGGACAACCTAGAATTACATTAATTCTCGGTCGCCTAATTTCATGTGTAATTATTATGCAACTGCAAAAAAAGTGCAATTGCACACATATGTGCATTTCTCATTTGTGTAAATCATGATGCAAGTTTAATGGTCCTAGATTCAACCTATAACTAAATTAATTCTTGGTTGACCTAGATAACTTCTGCAGATTTGCGTGAACTAGCGGTAGCAAAAGGGAAAATAAAACTAGTAGCAAATATAAATGAATAAAATATTTTGTCTTAAATTTGGTGTGCGTAAATTATCCTAGTTGTGCATTCCTATCATTAGAGTTGCATGTATGCTATTTTTGGTCTTAAGAAAGTGCAATCAACACGCAAAAGTGAAAAGAGGATGGTCAAAGTAAAAAATGTAATAGAAATTGTGTGTAGACTAGGGATTGCCCCACATGCACATTTCTACCGCTTGAGTTGCACTTACATTTTTTACGCAACTAAGGTTGTCGAAATGTGAAATAGGGACCCAAACATGAAAAAGAACATCAAAGAAAAAAATGCAACAAAGTTTACACCCAACCTCTAGCTCCCTTGTAGCTTCTAGTTGCCCTCATACAAGATGACAATGCAATTGTGTCATCTTAGTTTCAAATGCTTGCAACTGTCCCATAGCTTACCCATCTATGAGTTGTGCACACGCGTAAATGCAAAACCATCCCCTAGTTGCGCATACTATGTTGCTCTCTAACCCCCACACTACAAGAAATGTCACCTTCTCCATGAGATGCTCTGACAACCATTGTAGATGTTACTCCATCTACCATGTTTTTTTTGTTGGCTCCATGGTCAATGTGTATTATTTTTGCCACTTCGTTAGCCCAATACTACAATGGATTTGGACAAAACATGATACGTGATTGGCCCGGTCTGTAGCAGATGTCAAGTGGTCCATGGCTTGCGCCACCTACCACGGTTCCACTGAAGTGATTCGTGGTGAAAGTGAACTTGAATCTAGTTTTTTGATTGTGCATGCGGATTTGACTCTGATCGACATCATCAAGGTCTTTTGAAGCTTACTGGTTCGCGATGTCAGTGTCTCTAGCAATGGGAGCGAAGAAAGATGTGCTAGGTTGTATTATTTGATACTCACTCATGATCACATATTATTTTGACCTTGTGTTAAGGTTGTGTGATGCAGCCGTGTTATGATCTATCTCGTGTTAGTATCTATGCACAAGAAATATGTGCTATGCGGTTATTTGTTACCCATGATTGCTAGCTGTTACTTGGCTTTTATTTTTCAACCTGCTCATTGACCTTGTTAACATTGAGGTTGATAACAACAAAATTACACGCCAGTTTTACAATCATGTTGGCTATAGTCACGCCAAACTTTCCAGCTGCCCCTTATATGTGATGTTTTGTTTGATAATAATATATAGTTTGTCAAGAGAAGCTTACTTTGTGAAAAGTTTGGGCAACCTAAAATTGAAAACAAAAGATCTTACAGAGGTACCGGTAAGAAATTCTTGTGTCTTATACCCAAAATTGCATACATCGAGTATCACAAGCACCCAACATCCTACTACACTGACTACTCAATACTAGTGAGGGGCACCCTCCAACATATGCAGTAGTCCAAACAGTAAACTCATGCACAACTTGTTTAGCTAGATCAGAATGATCACAACTCACATGATTTCCAATGGCCCTTGTGTTTCTCTGCTTCCACCACGACCAACTGATCAAGATCATCACAGGGGCACCGAATCCTCTCCTTTCTAGGATTGAAGCTTTTTCTCAGTGTAAGCCACCAATTAATCCTCTAGGAACACAACAAGAGATGGGATCGGGGAGGTTAAGTATCGTGCCTAGAATACCATGAACCATACCTTGTTGGCATACAAATACATGCTAAGCTGTGGTGAGAGGTGTTGGTTGGAGCAAAATTACATGTTTAGCAATTCGTTGGAACTCAAAGCGTAAAGTTTTTTTTTGTAAGCGTGTTTTCTGCACAAGGAATGACTCAGGGTTTAATATCGAACTATCAGGAAAATAGTAGAACCCTTCCCTTTTCTTCTTATATCAACCTAAAAAACAAGATGGTTTGCCTTGTGCCCCCAACTCTCTCATAGTGTTTTTTTTTGAAAGGAATATGGTACGGGAAGCCCCTACAATGTTTTTTTTGTAATAATAAGAACCCAAATCTACATCCGTGGGGACTTGAACCTGGGTGGCTAGGTTGTACATTCACTTCCTTAGCCAAGTGAGCTAGACTCACTTCTTCTCTATCATATATAGTGTTTGTCAAGCACACGGTGTGTAAGCGAGATGGAAAATGTAAATAACTAAAATTAAAACTAAATGCAAGTGCAATGATGTAAAATAGTGCAATGGTGATGGGAATGGCACAAACAAAAAAGTATACTAAGAATGCAAGAGAGAGAAATATTTTTTGTATTTTCGGAATAAATAAATGCAAAAGGTGCTTGTAATGTAATGTAAAACATGTTCCTTATTCTCACAAATGGGTTGGGTTCATGTGTTCACTTGACCACTCTCTCGTAAACACGATGGCATGAATAAAGCTTCACAAGAAAAGATAAATATTGATGCAAAATTTATGTAGTGTTTCATTCGCATTCATATGGGCATCACGTTCTCTCACTGGGATGATGCCAGACATCTCACTAATACTCCTCTAGTAAGAGAAAATCCATATACAAGATTTAAGAAGAAATAGTGTATTGCCTTTGGTATAGTTAAAAGATGCTCGAATATCAAATGTGCTATCTCGAACAAATGAGATCATATTTGTTGTCACTACATGAAAGTAACACATGCATTTTATTTATCCCTGGTGAGGTTGTAAGGGTATATTGCCCCTATGTGTGGTTTTGGTAATTAATGACAACCCCTATGGACTAATGTTTTCATTGAGTTTATATGAAAGAATATTCCATAGATACTACTTGTATTCCATGTGTTGGATTCAAGTATGGATGCCATGAAGATAAAGATATACCTTGTGTATTGGCATCAAGATCATCGATTTGAAGATATATATGTGATATGATCAAGAAGAAGAAATGAAGATAGAGTCCTTATGTGGAACTCAATATTAGCCATGCTCTAGCTTATGTGATAAGCAATGAATGATCAAGATCTTGAGAGCTTGATTCCAAGTGAAGAATTCTTTATACAACTCAAGATAGTATGATAGAGCATGAGAGGATGACGACAAGTGGTGATCGTCATCAAGGTTGAGTTGGGCAAGTTCAAGTTGAGCATCTCAAGATGATCATATGCTTGAAGCTTGTCGTCCATTTGGTGATAATGGACATGTGAAGATGTGCATCAACGGAGCTTTCCCATTGATACGTCTCCGACGTATCGATAATTTCTTGTGTTCCATGCCACATTATTGATGATTTCTACATGTTATATGCACACTTTATGTCATATTTGTGCATTTTCTGGAACTAACCTATTAACAAGATGCCGAAGTGCTAGCTGCTGTTTTCTGCTGTTTTTGGTTTCAGAAATCCTAGTAAGGAAATATTCTCGGAATCGGACGAAATCAACGCCAAAGATCTTAGAATCCCCGGAAGCATCCAGAACACCCGAGAGTCGCTAGAGGGGGCCACGGGGCCCCGGATGATAGGGTGGCGCGGCCCACCCCCTGGCCGCGCGGCCCTATGGTGTCGTCACCCCTTCGACCTTCTGACGCCGCCTCTTCGCCTATATAAAGGTCCCAGACCTAAAACCTCGAGACGAAAAAACCACGGTACGAGAAACCTTCCAGAGCCGCCGCCATCGCGAAGCCAAGATCTGGGGGACAGGAGTCTCTGTTCCGGCACGCCGCCGGGACGGGGAAGTGCCCCCGGAAGGCTCCTCCATCGACACCACCGCCATCTTCATCAACGCTGCTGTCTCCCGTGAGGAGGGAGTAGTTCTCCATCGAGGCTCGGAGTTGTACCGGTAGCTATGTGGTTAATCTCTCTCCTATGTACTTCAATACAATGATCTCATGAGCTGCTTTACATGATTGAGATCCATATGATGAGCTTTGTATCGCTACTAGTTGTGTGCTACTCATGTGATGTTATTAAAGTAGTCTATTCCTCCTGCATGGTGTAAAGGTGACTAGTGTGTGCACCGTGTGGTTCTTGTCGTAGGCTATGATCATGATCTCTTGTAGATTGTGGAGTTAATTATCATTATGATAGTATTGATGTGATCTATTCCTCCTTCATAGTGTAATGTGGACGAGTGTGTGCGCTATGTTAGTTCTTGGTTTATTTTGCAATGATCTATTATGCTCTAAGGTTATTTAAATATGAACATCGAATGTTGTGGAGCTTGTTAACTCCGGCATTGAGGTGCTCTTGTAGCCCTACACAACGACCGGTGTTTGTCATCCAACAAAAGAGTGTATGTAGCACATATGAGAAAGAGTTATTTATTATGCGATCAATGTTGAGAGTGTCCACTAGTGAAAGTCTAATCCCTAGGCCTTGTTCCTAAATATCGCTATCGTTGCTTGTTTCTTGTTTCTATCGCGTTACTATCGCTACCATATTACCACCATCAACTACACGCCAGCAAGCTATTTTCTGGCGCCGTTACTACTGCTCATATTCATTCATACCACCTGTATTTCACTATCTCTTGACCGAACTAGTGCACCTATTAGGTGTGTTGGGGACACAAGTGACTTCTTACTTTGTGGTTGCAGGGTTGCATGAGAGGTATATCTTTGACCTCTTCCTCCCTGAGTTCGATAAACCTTGGGTGATCCACTTAAGGGAAACTTGTTGTTGTTCTACAAACCTCTGCTCTTGGAGGCCCAACACTGTCTACAAGAATAGAAGCTCCCGTAGACATCAAGCTATTTTCTGGCGCCGTTGCCGGGGAGGAAAGGTAGAAGGTACTCACACTCCGGATCTCGGCTACTAAGCTATTTTCACCGTTGTAAGTACTCGAAGCTATTTCCTTTAGATCCCGCAATTGCATCTTTTTGTTTCTTGTTTACACTAGTTTGGCATAATGGACGACAATGAGCTTCTTATTCTATTTCCTGATTTAAGACATGGATGGTTTGATGCGAAAATTTAAAAACCTATGAAATCTTATTTGCATGCTGGTAGTAATATTAGTATGAACGCTTTGAACACCATTGTTGATAATGATATAGAAAGTTCTAAGCTTGGGGAAGCTGGTTTTCATGATCTTTTTAGTCCCCCAAGCATTGAGGAGAAAATTTTCTTTGATGATACTTTACCTCCTATTTATGATGATTATAATGATAGTGGTCTTTTGGTGCTACCTACTATGGAGAGTAAATTTTGTTGTGATTATACTATGCCTCCTACGCTTGATGAGAATAATAATGATAGCTACTTTGTTGAATTTGCTCCCACTACAACTAATAAAATTGACTATGCCTATGTGGAGAGTAATAATTTTATGCATGAGACTCATGATAATGATTTATGTGATAGTTATATTGTTGAGTTTGCTCATGTTGCTACTGAAAGTTATTATGAGAGAGGAAAATATGGTTGTAGAAATTTTCATGTTACTAAAACACCTCTCTATGTGCTGAAATTTTTGAAGCTACACTTGTTCTATCTTCCTATGCTTGTTACTTTGCTCTTCATGAACTTGTTTATTTACAAGATTCCTATGCATAGGAAGCATGTTAGACTTAAATTTGTTTTGAATTTGCCTCTTGATGCTCTCTTTTGCTTCAACTACTATTTCTTGCGAGTGCATCATTAAAACTGCTGAGCCCATCTTAATGGCTATAAAGAAAGAACTTCTTGGGAGATAACCCATGTGTTTATTTTGCTACAGTACTTTATTTTATATTTGTGTCTTGGAAGTTGTTACTACTGTAGCAACCTCTCCTTATCTTAGTTTTGTGTTTTGTTGTGCCAAGTAAAGTGGTTGATAGAAAGGTTGATACTAGATTTGGATTACTGCGCAGAAACGCATTTCTTTGTCTGTCACGAATCTGGGTCTAATTCTCCGTAGGTAACTCGGAAAATTAAGCCAATTTACGTGAGTGATCCTCGGATATGTACGCAACTTTCATTTAATTTGGGCATTTTCATTTGAGCAAGTCCGGTGCCTCAATAAAATTCGTCTTTACGGACTGTTCTGTTTTGACAGATTCTCGCCTTTTATTTCGCATTGTCTCTTTTGCCGTGTTGGATGGATTTCTTTGTTCCATTGACTTCCAGTAGCTTTGGGCAATGTCCGAAGTATTAAGAATGATTGTGTCACCTCCGAACATGTTAATTTTTATTGTGCACTAACCCTCTAATGAGTTGTTTCGAGTTTGGTGTGGAGGAAGTTTTCAAGGGTCAAGAGAGGAGGATGATATACTATGATTAAGGAGAGTGAAAGCTCTAAGCTTGGGGATGCCCGGTGGTTCATCCTCGCATATTTCAAGAAGACTCAAGCATCTAAGCTTGGGGATGCCCAAGGCATCCCCTTCTTCATCGACAAATTATCAGGTTCCTTCTCTTGAAACTATATTTTTATTCGGTCACATCTTATGTACTTTACTTGGAGTGTCTGTTTGCTTTTATTTTTGTTTTTGTTTGAATAAATGCTTGTGTGGGAGAGAGACACGCTCAGCTGGTTCATATGAACACATGTGTTCTTAGCTTTTATTGTTCATGGCGAAGGTTGAAACTGCTTCGTTCATTGTTATATGGTTGGAAACGAAAAATGCTAAATGTAGTAATTGGTATGATGTCTTGGATAAATTGATACTTGGCAATTGTTGTGCTCATGTTTAAGCTCTTGCATCATATACTTTGCACCCATTAATGAAGAAACACCTAGAGCTTGCTAAATTTGGTTTGCATATTTGGTCTCTCTAAAGTCTAGATAATTTCTAGTATTGAGTTTTGAACAACAAGGAAGACGGTGTAGAGTCTTATAATGTTTACAATATGTCTTTTATGTGAGTTTTGTCTGCACCGTTCATCCTTGTGTTTGTTTCAAATAACCTTGCTAGCCTAAACCTTGTATCGAGAGGGAATGCTTCTCATGCATCCAAAATCCTTGAGCCAACCACTATGCCATTTGTGTCCACCATACCTACCTACTACATGGTATTTCTCCGCCATTCCAAAGTAAATTGCTTGAGTGCTACCTTTAAAATTACATCATTCGCCTTTGCAATATATAGCTCATGGAACAAATAGCTTAAAAACTATTGTGGTATTGAATATGTACTTATGCACTTTATCTCTATACCTAATAATAAAAGCAAAAGGGTTTCTTGTTCGTCCGTTTTTTACTACCCTCAATTTTCGTTGAAATTACATGGACTGCCACCGCTGAGTGAAAAAAAACCGTTCGTTCCATCGTTCTGTCATCGACCTGTTCCTTGCGCGTGGCCGCTCCCGTTCGCTCCTCTGCCCGCTAGCTACAGACCGCCCCGACGATCCACTCATCCACCGCAGCGTGCAACGCCCAGCGCCGCCTCGCCGCCGGAAACTCGACCCCATGGATCACCTCCGCCGCTTCGCCGATCTGCTTGAACCGAGCAGTGGCGGTGGTGTTTGACGTCACAAAGCACATAAAAAGGGGGATCTGGAGATAAACAAATCTGCAGTTGGAGGAGGAAATAATGACCACGACCATGGGTCTTGTGTGTATCTGCAGGCTGGCGATCGGACCTCAAGGAGAAGATGAATTTGGAGGAGGCGCGTCGGATGTGGCGTGGTTGATTTAGCAACAGGGATGGAGAGAGATTCGTGCTGGGGAAAAAAGAATCACCGGAGGGGAAATAGAGATATTTGTAGGACCTTGGTATTTTTTATTTCAACATTTGGAGGAGGTTCATGGAACTGCTCTGGCTCCCCATGAAGCTCAGTAGCCCACGCCCACGAAAAGGCATCGCTCTCTGCGCTGGCGGCCGGAAGAGAGACCTCCGCTGCGCTAGCACCTGCAGGCACAGTATTGTCCGCCGTGTGTGCCGCCAAGGCGAGGAACATCAATAGCAGGGAGGAGACCGTGCCTGAACACTACTTACATTGATGTAGATCGAGTCTGCTAGAACTACGGTGTGGTATGCCCGTATATGCGTTCGAATGCCTAAAGCTAACGAGGTAAGATAGGCGTCATGCAGATTCAGTTGCAATGGTTGCTCATCCTGCATCTGTTTGATACAAGATCCTACTGGCTTCAGAGCATTTTATTTTTGAACGCCTTCAGAGCATGTTAGTACAATGAAGGGTAGGAACAGCCGAACAAAGAGTTGGTTCAGCTTATCGTTAGTTAGCTTGGGTCAATATTTAGGCCAGGTAGTTGGTTGCACTTCTTTCTTCGATGTGTTTGCTCGGTATTTGCCAAAAATAGCTTTTCTGTAGTTTGAGTTTTAGTTTAAATTTCAGAGTGCCACAGAAATCATCTTAGAATGAAAAGTGCGACATAAATCATAAATAGATGTACTAGCTGCTCCTAATGCTGTAAAATATGCACTTTTGTGTGCATGTGAAATTAACCTTTTGTTTCTGTCTTTACATTAAGAACATGGGGGAAAAGATCAATTATAATGATGCTTGGGCTATCAGGAGAAAAACACTAAGCAAAAATAGAGCCGACTGCCTTACCTTTTCTGGCCTAACCTATCTATACATATTTTCTCCATGAGCTCCAGAAAGCACATAACACATTCATGCATCATGAATGGAACTTTTTATATTTTATAAGCATAGTTTTTATTTCAACCTGGTTGCATTACTAGCTTAATTCTATAATTATCTTAAGTTTATTTCAATGTATATAGTTGCATTGACGCTAATGCCAAATTTGTGGTAAAATATGATAAGTTGGCCTCACTATTTATTTTGTGTCATAGGATTTTCAACTTCCGAGAACATTGCGGACAGTGGATTTTAATTGATGCATTAGCTTTTAATATGTTGTCATTCATTGCAGTTACAGAATACACAAAAAGAATGAAACAGTTATCTGAAAAAGAAAAGCAGAGAAATAAAGGAAGTGGATATGTGTGGAGGGATTGATGGTTGAATCTTGATTATTGCGTTAGAAGTATATGATTTAATTTAATTTCCGTTGCAACGCACGGGTATATTTACTAGTATATAGCTCATGGGACAAATAGCTTAAAAACTATTGTGGTATTGAATATGTACTTATGCACTTTATCTCTTATTAAGTTGCTTGTTGTGCGATAACCATGTTTCTGGGGACGCCATCAACTATTCTTTGTTGAATATCATGTGAGTTGCTATGCATGTCCGTCTTGTCCGAAGTAAGAGAGATCTACCACCTTTATGGTTGGAGCATACATATTGTTAGAGAAGAACATTGGGCCGCTAACTAAAGCCATGATTCATGGTGGAAGTTTCAGTTTTGGACATATATCATCAATCTCATATGAGAATAATAATTGTTGCCACATGCTTATGCATTAAAGAGGAGTCCATTATCTGTTGTCCATGTTGTCCCGGTATGGATGTCTAAGTTCAGAATAATCAAAAGCGAGAAATCCAAAATGCGAGCTTTCTCCTTAGACCTTTGTACGAGGCGGCATGGAGGTACCCCATTGTGACACTTGGTTAAAACATGTGTATTGCGATGATCCGGTAGTCCAAGCTAATTAGGACAAGGTGCAGGCACTATTAGTATACTATGCATGAGGCTTGCAACTTGTAAGATATAATTTACATAACTCATATGCTTTATTACTACCGTTGACAAAATTGTTTCATGTTTTCAAAATAAAAGCTCTAGCACAAATATAGCAATCGATGCTTTCCTCTTTGAAGGACCATTCTTTTACTTTTATGTTGAGTCAGTTCACCTATCTCTCTCCACCTCAAGAAGCAAACACTTGTGTGAACTATGCATTGATTCCTACATACTTGCATATTGCACTTGTTATATTACTCTATGTTGACAATTATCCATGAGATATACATGTTACAAGTTGAAAGCAACCGCTGAAACTTAATCTTTCTTTGTGTTGCTTCAATGTCTTTACTTTAAATTATTGCTTTATGAGTTAACTCTTATGCAAGACTTATTGATGCTTGTCCTTAAGTACTATTCATGAAAAGTCTTTGCTTTATGATTCAGTTGTTTACTCATGTCATTACCATTGTTTTGATCGCTGCATTCATTACATATGTTTACAAAATAGTATGATCAAGGTTATGATGGCATGTCACTTCAGAAATTATCTTTGTTATCGTTTTACCTGCTCGGGACGAGCAGAACTAAGCTTGGGGATGCTGATACGTCTCCGACGTATCGATAATTTCTTGTGTTCCATGCCACATTATTGATGATTTCTACATGTTATATGCACACTTTATGTCATATTCGTGCATTTTATGGAACTAACCTATTAACAAGATGCCGAAGTGCCAGTTGCTGTTTTCTGCTGTTTTTGGTTTCAGAAATCCTAGTAAGGAAATATTCTCGGAATCGGACGAAATCAACGCCAAAGATCTTAGAATCCCCGGAAGCATCCAGAACACCCGAGAGTCGCCAGAGGGGGGCCACAGGGCCCCCAGATGATAGGGTGGCGCGGCCCACCCCTGGCCGCGCGGCCCTATGGTGTCGTCACCCCTTCGACCTTCCGACGCCGCCTCTTCGCCTATATAAAGGTCCCGGACCTAAAACCTCGAGACGAAAAAGCCACGGTACGAGAAACCTTCCGGAGCCGCCGCCATCGCGAAGCCAAGATGCGGGGGACGGGAGTCTCGTTCCGGCACGCCGCCGGGACGGGGAAGTGCCCCGGAAGGCTCCTCCATCGACACCACCGCCATCTTCATCAACGCTGCTGTCTCCCATGAGGAGGGAGTAGTTCTCCATCGAGGCTCGGGGCTGTACCGGTAGCTATGTGGTTAATCTCTCTCCTATGTACTTCAATACAATGATCTCATGAGCTGCTTTACATGATTGAGATCCATATGATGAGCTTTGTATCGCTACTAGTTGTGTGCTATTCATGTGATGTTATTAAAGTAGTCTGTTCCTCCTGCATGGTGTAAAGGTGACTAGTGTGTGCACCGTGTGGTTCTTGTCGTAGGCTATGATCATGATCTCTTGTAGATTGTGGAGTTAATTATCATTATGATAGTATTGATGTGATCTATTCCTCCTTCATAGTGTAATGTGGACGGTGTGTGCGCTATGTTAGTTCTTGGTTTATTTTGCAATGATCTATTATGCTCTAAGGTTATTTAAATATGAACATCGAATGTTGTGGAGCTTGTTAACTCCGGCATTGAGGTGCTCTTGTAGCCCTACACAACGACTGGTGTTTGTCATCCAACAAAAGAGTGTATGTAGCACATATGAGAAAGAGTTATTTATTATGCGATCAATGTTGAGAGTGTCCACTAGTGAAAGTCTAATTGTCGGGGGGAAGACCCCGGGTAGGGCAATGGACGCGGAGCAGCCGGCTGGCCACTGGCCGGCTCGCGGCAAAGGCCGGGCGAGGAGC
>NC_061509.1:183646707-183772617 GCF_022539505.1 Lolium rigidum
GTTTTATGGGTATTTGCTAGAGGTGCTCTTATGAAGGATGGATTGATGATGTTAGAGCAAGTCCAGCAGCACCCATATAGCTATCCCTATACCAAACATAGGAAAAAGAAGGAGAACATTGGGTCCACCAACTCTCCAATAGCCTCACTACCCAGGTTGTGTTTGTTAAAAAACTGACATGTCGGCTCTATATTATTAAAATATAATTAAAAATAACATAGGGGAGGGATTATTGTGGAGCTGCTGAAAAGGAACAAAATATAAGAAATGAATCTTTTTAGGAAAGTCCCCTACAAAGAGACATAGGGGAAAAATGTAGGGGTTTGCTGCACTTGCTCTTAGGAGATGACATAACCTAAACTTGGTTCAAACTAGGATTTTGGGATAAAATATGCTAAATTTGTCTATTAAATGCAATATCTTATGTCAAACATTTTTTTAAAATTGCAATAACCTTTTTGTTTTGTTTTAGTGGTATCAGATTTTAAGCACAAAGAGCACAATGCGTCCTATCACCCACATGCTTAGTCTGGGTGGCATTCTTGTAAATATTACGAACTCCAGGGGTATTCATTATGGCAAAGTCGGAAATTTCAAATCTTTGGGGGGCAAATTTTTGCCGCGGGCTACCCTAAAATGAGCTATTCCTCCCACCCACCTCGCGTCTCCCTTCCCGCACCTCCGAAATAGAGAAGAGGGCGCTGCGGCGTACTCAACCGCAGGACTCGACGGCGGCGCGTGCGTAGGTGAGTCTTCTCCGGCCATCCTCCTCTCTCCCCATGGCAGTGCCCCGCCCCATTCTTCTTCCAACTCCCTCCAGTGGAGCAGCCGCGGGAACCCTATTCCCCTCTAAACCCTAAATCCCCCGACTGAATCCCATCTGCATCTTCCTCGCCCGCCGCAGCCACAAACTAGGACACGAGCTTACCAGCGATCCCGGGATTCGGTAGGTACGGGTTGGAACCAACCCCATCCATCGACCCTGATCATCCCCGGACCACCTCTCGTTGCAACAACGGGCTTGGCGGCCCGGCGGACCACCTCCCTGCGTAACCCACTGGCGGCAACGATGATTTTCATCCCATCTTTGGTGTGCACCGTGGACAGGAAACCCCGTGATTTCGTTATTTTTTTGGATGGCAAAGATCCCGTCGTCCACTGTTCCTGTGTTGATTCGAAGCAGCAATTTATTGGGTGGCCGGAGATTAGCCGTTTACTCAGATGATGTGTGGTGCACAAGTTGGTCGGAATTGGTTTTGTTCGTCTCTAACTTCTATACATTGTTAAGAGGAGAGCGCCAAATTGCCGAACCCCTTGAAGCCCCTTTCTCCCCCATACCACGAGCGAGTAAAGAAAGAGGCAAGAGCAGACAAGACGCCGGCGGCGGCGGTGGGAGGTACCCGGCCCTCACCAGCCTCTGCCCCACCGTTGATATTCTCCTTCGTTCTCCATGCCCCCGTTAGATTTACAAGTTGGTTTTGCTTTCCCCGATCTGGCTGATACTTGCTGTGTGCTGATCAATCAGATCATTCCGCCATGAGCCGGGAATCCAAATGCATCAGCCTAGTTTTTTTCTCAAGTGTGCCGGTCCTTGTTTGATTGAATTGGTTTGGTTGTGAGCTATTTCTGCTTGCTTGCAATTGCTCCCTTGCTGAATGCCAATGTGATGCATTTCTTGCTGCATGGTTTAATTTTTCCTTTTCACCTTGGAACGGGGTCAATGAGCCCTCGCCACCATGACTCCCCTCCAGGACTGGAGCATGGCAGCTCGAAACAATTCTCATGTATTTGTTGCCCCCAAGCTGGACTGTTGTGTAGTGGAGAGGTGAGATTCACCTAGACTAGGATTGTTTTTCTTGGTGGTTAACAACGAGCCCTAACTTGATCCGATTGTTTGGATTTATTTTCTGCTTGGTGGAGTACTACTAGCAGTTCAGACATAATCTGGGTGGTGTGGAGGGTTGTTGTTGTGGTGTTTAACTGACCCCCCATGTGTATCCGCCCTCTTCTCTTGTATAACTGTTCTCTTACCACAAATGAACAATAAATGCTGAATTTTGCCTCTTCAATAAGTCTTCGCTTGTATGAAGTACACACATGCATCTTGGTTGTAATAGGCTTTCTATGCATGATCTATCAGATAGTTAAGTATGACACTGTCAACGGCTCAAGTTATTGGGCCTGGGCCAAGTGGTCAACACAATGCATAGCGCAAACAAAAAATCCCTGACTGTCAAAGCCAGATGGTTGAGATTATGCAACGACAAGGTTGTGCAGTTATAGTAGCAACAGCAAACGATTTGCTTCCCTTGCAGATATTTCCATTGCTTCAGTTCACTGCAGTAATATGTTAAAAACTCTCTGGAGCAGTCACTATCTTTGTTGATTTGCTTTAGTTCACTGGGAATTTCAACTTATTTGATCTTTTCTTTTTTAATTACCACCAAAGAATCTGTCGCGCAGTTTTCGGTCCCATTGGTATCATTAATTGTGAAACTATTTCCCATCATATTCAGCTGGTAGTTTTCAATCATAAGTTGGTATACATTTGCAAGGATTCTTCTCTTGGCTGTTCTAAGAGTGTGCTTCATTGAACTGAATCTGATGTCAGTTTACATCTGTCTGAATTCTCTAGACCTAATTACACTGGAAACAGCAGTACTTTCTGACCATTTGAATGGATTCTGTGGGAGATTAGTAGGTTACTTATTCCTGAAGATCAAAGTACAACGGGCGACATGCTTTATAGTATTGCCTAAGACCAGATTTTAACCGACTAGGCCTCGATTTCCATAGCTTAAACAAACTCGATTAACTCCTAATTAACTCTCTTCAGTCCCTAATGCAAACTTGATCCAACTCTTATCATATTCTAATGCCTTCCTGGACTCCTGCCGCAGCACCTAGTGCAGGCCTTCTGGATACATCACACCTAAGATGTGCCACCTTCTTCGCACCTGAGCTTGACAATTATAAATTTGGCACCAAAAGGACTCCGTAACATTGGCAATCTCGATAGCATGACTGATCATATCAGTTAGTGTGCAATTTTTATATGGTTTAATTTGGTTGCGGTTTGAAACTTGGTCATCTTTATGGTACCACCACTTATTACTAGTTTCATGTTGTCTTCATGTGGGAAATATTTGTGGAAGCAAATCATGCAGGCTTTGTTTATATGGTTCAATTGCAAATGACCAATTTGTATAATTTCTTCCCATTGTCCCCTAATTGTCTTGTCTTGTCACTCAGGCTGCTTCTGTGCTTCCTCAAGAAGAGTTACCGTACTTGGGAGTTTGTGCGCCTGGTACCGATTCAACTGTTGAACCTTTTTATTGGATGTTATTCATGTTCCATATTGATCGGTCATGTGAGTTACTGAATACATAAAATATAGAATAATGCCATAGGTGTAATTTATTTTCGAATAAATGACCTTGACTCTGAATATCAAAGTGGAGATATTCTGCATTCTGAATCAGATGGGGGATATACCTGTGTCTCAAGCATGTAGGCATTAATCTTTTTTGCTCCACTTAGCTTATTCCTTGCATGTAGATTCTGCGAACTTGCAATATTTTCATCGTGTACATGTGTGTTTAACTGTTAACTGAAATGAAGTTTTCTCTTTGCAATAAAGTGCATGTTCTCATAATCTTGGGGAACTACGAGCTAACTCTTTTTGATTAATTTATCGACAACAGTTCTTATAGTAGATAAATAGATGTTCAGTTTTGGTTGTTTTTATGAGTTTGTGCACTCAGGGTTGGCAGGGGCGGTTGTAGCATGGGGATGTGGTATACCTTGAGTGCCAGTGTTGAACAACGTTTTGATTGACTGCCAATACAAGCCACATACATTACTCTTACGCACCCGATAGGTGTTCATCTCACTGCTCTGGCTAGCTGCATGCCAGTACGTGCTTTCCCTCTCTGCCTCAATAGCTGTCCCTAAATTCAACCACCACAGCCTGCGCCTCCTGAATGTGTCACCCTCACCACCACCCAATGCCGCCTCTTGTTAATGACCTGTGCAGCCCATTTCAGAAAGCTGAGGAGTCGCACAAACGACAGAACAAATGCAGAACCCTTTATTGGTTGGCAGGGTAATACCTGAAAAAGTAGGGGTCTTGTGCCAAATTCGAAATTGCGCCATAGACATAGGAAAGGTTGATGCTGACTACTACTACACAAAATATTATAAGGCCTTATACAAGTGGTTTTTGTACTGGTTCAGCAACGCATGGTTCGTCTTACACGCGATGTGTGGTTGAATTGATCACGTCAGGTCAAAGCGTGAATTGCCACTGACTTGAATTAAAAAGAACTATTGCAATTTGTAAGCGAACACCTGCACAGCTGGTGGCTAAGCGCTTGGTCCATGTAGTCATCGTTGTCCAGCCTGTCCACTCTGGAATTCTTCCCGGAGCTATTTCCAGCAGCTTGGATTAGCGCCATGGAAGGTGGATCCACCATGACCCTGTCGGCCTTTTTGGCAGTCTCACCCCTTGCCTTCTTTGTACTTGCCTGGACAACGCTCTGGCCCGCATCATTCCCTGCTATGGCCCCAACAACGCTCTACCAGATCCATGGCCCCATCGTACATGACCAAGATTATTGACCCCAACTCAGGAATTAGCACATCCATGTAGTAATCCGCACAATCCACAAACTAGTACACCCTAATTGTCATCTTGCTTAATTGTTCACCGAACCAGAAGGAACCCATCTTCACCGAACACCTCTGCCATGGCGTTGCGGGCAGTGCTTCAGTGCCCCCTCCTTCCCCAGTAAGAATGCTCTAGCTGCCTCACTTTCTTTTCCTCACTGCATTACACCCAACCAGAGATGTAAAGACACGCGTGCCTCGACGTGGAAGGATTTTTCCTGTACCGTGTTCCATAAGCCTGTCCATATTCATGGACAATCGGTCCACCTCCGAAGAAAATGGTGAATTCATAAAACATTCCTGCATCGTATATAAACATAATATGTCGTTACTCATGATGGCCATATTATGTGTACATAGAAAAAATGTATATGTGTATATTCATGGTGAATGTAGTTGTTTGGACTTAGATCTGTTAACGCATAAGCTTGTCGAAAGCTCGAGCTGGGCTCTGCTGACTTTGAATTTACTTTTGAGCTTGCTGTCAGTCTGGGCAAAGTTCTGCTGTGCCATTTGAGCTCAAGCTTGTAGTCTTCTGAGCTTCAGCTAGGCTAGCTTGGGGGCTGGGCTGAAGTCAGAGTGATTGTTAAGCTTGAGCTTTTTGACAGCTACCCTAGTGGTGTTGTTGTCTGTTGTATATGAAGGTAAACAAAGTGGAAATCATCACGTGGAAGATGACCGGGTGTGGTGTCAACCTTGTTGAGATGAGACGACATGAGATCATAGATGCCAGAGATGAACTTTGAGGAAAGAAGGCTAGTATTCTCATTGCTTAATTAGAAGAACAAAATACCTGGCTTTAAGTCCTTTCTTTTTTTATCGAGAAAACGCAAAAAGCCTTTGCGTTTCATTTCATTGAAAAGTAGGAAGAGAACAAGGTTTTAGATGTTACAACCCACAGGAGGGGGAAGCACAGAAGGGTCTTAGGAGACAAAAAGGATTAGTGCACATCCCAGGTGCTCGGCAGAATGGCACGCAGGCCTAGCGCGCCGGCCCTGGCCCAAAGGCTAGCCTCCTTCCTTTCTTTTCACCTTCAGCTTGTCCATAAGGCAGCTTAAGCTTAACTGCAGAAGCTCCTGTGCAGGGACACCCTCAGAAACTTGTGTCCTGTTGCAAACAGCTTGCGGAATTTGAGCTTATTGTCTTAGTTGACCAAAGTCTGAAATACCGCCAGTTTTTATAACATTCTTTTTGGACTGTTTTAGCTCCCAATTAGCAAGAAAGTAAATTTGCATACATGTCACTGTTCATGAAGCGCGAGTTATTACTCATAGTCCATTCATCATATTTTGTATATACACATAATACATTCACCATTTTATGCTCTCACTGGATACAGTAATTAACACACAACATATTCATGAAATGTTTGAAGACATAATTATATGTATCATGCCTTGGTTCATCCTGAAACTTTCTGTTTAAAGAAACATTCAGTAACTATTTTAGCAGACGACTAAAACTACATTTATGCGACAGATAGATTAATCCAAATCATATTGGTGATTTCATGAGTACTACTCTCTGAAGAATATTCATCGGAACTGTTTTTTTTTTGGCAAAATATATTCTGATATTAACCGCGAAAACCGTAAGCAAAGGAGCAATAGAATCTTCTTTTGAAATAGAAGCAGACATTCTAAAATGATGTCCTTGTTGTGAAGCAAATAAACAGCCATGGAATTTGTCATTATCTTGTCATTTATTGAAAGAACATAGATCAAGCAGAGATTAATTACTTATCACGACCAGACACATAAGTCAATGGAGAAATCCATCACTTCATGGAGCTCTTTGCACTTCAAAATTATTTGCCACTGTTTGAACAGAGACGTGATCATGAGACACAATGACACATAGAAATGTCCCAACACGGTAGTTAACACCATGCTTGACGTTGCATCCTCCAGGTGGGCAGGTGGTATGCCTGGTATGAGAAATAAGGGTTTATACCGTAAAGCAAAGGGGCAATAGAATCTTCTTTTGAAATAAAAGCAGACATTGTAAAATGATGTCCTTGTTGTGAAGCAAATAAACAACCATGGAATTTGTCATTATCTTGTCATTTGTTCAAAGAACATAGATCAAGCAGAGAATAATTACTTATCGCTATCAGACACATAATTCCATGGAGAAATCCTTCATGCAGCTGTTTGCACTTCAAAATTATTTGCCATTGTTTGAACAAAGACGTGATCATGAGACACAATGACGCAGAAATATCCCAACACGGTAGTTAACACCATGCTTGCCCTTGCATCCTCCAGGTGGGCAGGTGGTATGCCTGGTATGAGAAATACGGGTTTATGTATGTTGTCTGAATCTTTATGTCTTTCTTGTACGTTTATGATGGTTTTATAGATTTCTCTCCCCATTCCTTTGTGCTCAGATTAGTGAAAGTGATACTGCACCATATATGACATTGTTAGCACATTAGTGGTATGCTGCAATTTTTTTGATGCCAACATAGCTAGCTGAAAGTTATCTATTTTGTTGCTCCAAGGCATATATTTTAATCTGACATAGCCTCTTTTTAGTGTGTATTTAGACTCAAAGCTCTTCTGGCGAGGCAATGTGAATTTTGTCCTTAGATTCCATCTATGCACTAGCTTGATTGTTAACTCTGTAAGGCTGATGCGTATATGGACTTGATCTTGACTATTAGCCATAGTTAGAGCCCTCAAAATTCCAAAATTATAGTGACCGTATCATTCAATTTGTTAGATCTTGCTAACTATCTGAAAAATAGAGTAGAACTGAAACATAATAATCAGTAATACACTAAAGTGATTGCTAGATAGAAAATCTACTTATTGATTCATCTAATCTGCTATTTGTTATTTACTTCATAAAATGGCATCATCATTATGAAGTCCATGAGTGCATATTTTGTTGGATATGACTATGGTTTTGTAAACTTATGTTATTCTTCCATTCTTTCACAAAATTTCAGGACCTGACACACCAGAAACTCTTGTTCGTATATGCAAGCTGGTCCATGCTGTTTATGTACTGTTGAGATAGTTTGGAAAGGTAGCTGAGTTCAAATTTGGGTTTTATATAGCCCCTTTCAGTTCACAACATTTTATGTGATTGTTTCTGATTTCCCAAACCAATTTCAGGAGCAGTGTTATGGAGTGCAACAGAGAAGAGGCCATCAAGGCCAGGGAAATTGCTACAAAAAAGTTAGAAAACAAGGACTTTGTTGGTGCCAAAAGGATTGCACTGAAAGCACAAAGGATTTTTCCAGAGCTTGAGAACTTATCCCAGCTGTTGACTGTCTGTGAAGTACATTGTGCAGCAGAGGCAAAGTTAAATGGTTTGTTGGACTTCTATGGGATTCTCCAAATGGATGTAACGGCGGATGAGGCAACCATAAAAAAACAGTACCGGAAGCTTGCCTTCTCACTTCACCCTGATAAAAACAGTTTCCCTAGTGCAGAAGCTGCTTTCAAATTGGTTGCAGAAGCTCACTCAACATTGTCTGATCGAACAAAAAGACCTGCATATGACAGCAAGTGGAGGGTTGCTTCTAAAATTGCACCAAAGCAGGGTTCAGAACAAAAGCAAGGTACCCAACCAAATCAAGGTACAAAACCAAATCAAGGTACCCAACCAAAGCAGGCTACCCAACCAATGCAGGGTAAGAAACCAAAGAAGGCACCAATAACAAAGCAGGCAAGAATGCAAAAGCAGGAGGCAGTACCAAAGCAGACTACAGAAGCGATGAAGAAATCAGTTCCATCAACCTTTGCTGATCAGGCAATCTGGACCAAATGCAATCACTGTAGAACAAAATATCAGTACTACAGCGGCGTACTAAATCATAGCATCCGCTGTCAGAACTGCAATAATTTTTTTGTTGCTTCTAAGCTGAATGAACAAGATGTTCCTTCTGTATTCACATCAAATGCAACGAATGGAATTGGACAACAGGGTGGTCTTCCCAGTCAACAAGACTGTTCTACAAAGTTCTCTTCTAGGTTGAACTGTGATGCTAAGGCCTCGGCGAATGGAGCACAAAATGATGAACACATGAAGAGTGCCAGGACAGTTGGTGAGAAGGTTAACCATGCAGAGGCAGGTGGGAAAAGGGGGGTTGAATTTTCAACGGGGAATCTGTCTAAATCACCTGCACCAAGTTCAAATGACAAGGCTGGTGGAAAGATGGCGGCTGACCCTGCCGATCCAGATGTTGCTGATAGTACAAACATGCGTAGTAGGGTAGTAGATACATCAGCAGAGCCAGGCGCTATTGGCAGCCCTAGCCCCCGGAGATCAGCTAGGAGAAAGGCAAACCCTGATGCCAATATTGCGGTTTCCCCTAGCAAAAAGAAACGAACAATAAAAGATTGGTTTTCAAATGCTGACTCGAGTTGTAAGAAAACATTTGAGGGTAATGCTGCTCGTGCTGATGTAAAAATTGGTGAAGCTCATGTCTCCAGTGAAGCACAAAAACAAGAGAAAGGAAGTACTACTAATGAAGGCAACCAGGAAAACATTAAGAAAGAAGTCATCCATGATGCACCTGCTGTGAAGAAGCCCTCCGATTCTGTGCAATTTTCCTACCCCGACCCAGAATTTTTTGACTTTGATAAACGCAGGCTTATTAATCTGTTTGCAGTTGATCAGATCTGGGCAGTTTATGATGATCGCGATGGCATGCCACGGTATTATGCCCGAATAAGGCGTGTAGATGCTACCAAATCCACAGTTCAGTACACTTGGCTGGAGCATGAGGCAATGAATGAAGAAGAAGACAGATGGACTGATGCACTGCCTGTTGCTTGTGGTACGTATAAATTAGGAGAAACAGATGTATCACCAGGTACCCTCATGTTTTCTCATCTTGTTCCATGGGGAAAAGGCCGAAAAAGGAGTTCGTATGAAATATATCCCCGGAAGGGTGAGGCATGGGCTCTTTATAAGGGTTGGAGTATGCAGTGGAGCTCAGATGCTGATAACCATAAAACATACGAGTATGACGTTGTGGAGGTCCTGTCAGATTTCACAGTGGAAGCTGGAGTTGCTGTTGCCCCCTTGGTCAAGATTAAAGGTTTTGTCAGTCTATTTGCAAAAGTAATTGGCAAATCATCATTTGTTATACCGTCTAGTGAAGTGCTTCGGTTTTCTCACAGTATCCCGTCTTATAGAACAAAAGGAAATGAAAAGGTAGGTGTGGCAAGTGGGTTTCTTGAACTAGATACCGCATCACTTCCTAGTAACCTGGATGTAGCATTTCCGTCAGTTCCCATCGGCAAGACAATTAATAGTGGCTGCATTGATGCCAGTGGTATTAGTACAGCAGGTCCTGGAAATGAACAAAGTGCTCAAAAAGAAAATCAGCGAAGTGGAGGAAAACATATGGATGATTTCCCTGAACGAACCCCAAATCAGCAACAGAAGGTCCGTACTGGGAATGTGCCTGGTTCTTCCTCTCAGCAATTGTGCACCTCTCCAAGTGCTATTGCGACATATCCAGACTCAGAATTTTATAACTTTGAACAAGGGCGATCATATAATAAGTTTGAACGTGGCCAGATATGGGCTCTTTACAGCGATCTGGACAAATTTCCGAAGTACTATGGTTGGGTGACCAAAGTTGATATGGAACCGTTCAGATTGCATTTGACTTGGCTCGAACTTAGTCCAGAACTGGAGCAAGAGAAGATGTGGTTGGATCATGATATACCTGTGAGCTGTGGGAGATTTAAGCTCCACAACTGGAGGATCAAGTATGATTCAAATGATGCATTCTCTCATTTAGTAGAAACTAGCCCAGTTAGCAGTTGCCAACGATCATTTGAAATTCACCCGCGAGTAGGGGAAATTTGGGCCGTGTACAAAAACTGGTCACCTGACTGGGTTCCTTCCAGCAGTGACTCCTGTGAATGTGCTATTGGTGAGATTACCGAGCGCACTGAAGCTAGCACAAAATTCTCATTTCTGACTCAAGTAGATGGTTACAGAGTTGTGTTCAGGCCTGACAATGAACGAGGCATTTTGGAGATACCTGCAAATGAGAACTTAAGGTTTTCCCACCTTATACCTTCCTTCCGCCTGACAGAAGAAAAAGGTGGCAAACTCCGTGGCTTCTATGAGCTAGATCCAGCTTCTGTTCCTGATGCTTTCTTGCCCCGGGTCAGCACCTGCTGACTTCAAAGCTGACTGTTCTGAAGCTAAAACTGAATTACTTTCAATTAAATCAGGTACTCATCTGGTCGCTCTTGTGATATGGTTACCAATCACTTTGGATGTTGTTATTTGTAGGAGAAAGCAAATGATCAATTAGGAATACCTGTATCCCTCTCTTGATTCGTCACGAGCTTGATGAACATCTCAAACCTTCTAGTGCCTGGCTTTTCTTGTTGTTGCTATTTATGTTGTGGAACTCATGAAAGCTGCAAAAACCTGATGGTTTCCAGCATATTGCCAATCCACTACCAGTACTAAACTGATTATATATGATGCTTGAAGTATATTTCCTTATTATGGTCTGCAAAAACTTACTTTCAGTTGGTAATTCTGGTTATTTGTGATGAAGTATTCTCATTTTCCTATTATGGTCTGTATTATCCAAATTAATTTTACTTGTTCATTGCTGCAGGCTATGTATCGATGAGCAGCTTAGAGAAGACTTATGTTCATGCTCCCCTTTTGCTGTGCTGGAGGTTGTGGATTCATGTCATTTGCTGATGAACAGAGGCCATTCCTCAAGATATCTGCTGTTAGAATAGAACTCAGCAGGAAAAAGACTGGAATTATTTTTAGCAATGTCTTTAGCTTCAGACTGTATCAAGTCTAGTGAACTGTGAGTTTGGTAGACGAGTTTAGCATCAATGAGTACACCCTCATTTTGAAATGGTTCGGAAGTTAAATCTTTTGCAGTCATTGCGGACAAGAGGCACCACGCCGGGGGCATACTCTTCTGTATTTCGTGTGTGTTTGGAATGGACATATTTTTCTCATGTGTGCTCCGGTATTCAGCACACACAATAAAATACCTCCAATCCAAACATAACCCTAGGTGCCTAGGCCCCTGTTTTGATGGCCAGTTTTCAGGCCCAAACCAGCGTTTCTTTTGATCAGAAGAGTATGCGTTTGGAAGCTTGTTTTGGCGCAGTCCAAATCCATCGGATCCCAAAGAAAAAACACCTCTTCTGGCCAGAGTTTCAATCCGAGATATATATCGGATCAGATCAGAGGCGACGTTGTGCTTCCCAGACTCCCCTCCGTCGTCGGCTACTTCACCTGAGTAAGATACCCGACCATGGACTACCTCCCTGACGCGAACGGCCATCGCCATTGCTTCCATTGACTACTTCTCCTGCCGCGAACCGATGACTACCTCTCCAGCCTCTGTCCACGAAGAAGGTGAAGTCTGCCACCTCCGCTACTGCACCCATTTCCGTCGCTGCGTTACCCAATCTCTTTCTCCTCGCACTCCAGTGATCCCGCCCATGGTTCTTGGCAGGCTTTCTCAGCTTAACACTCTTCCAAACACCCCCACAAAAAATACACTCTTCCAAACACATATTTTATTCAGGCTAAAAAAACTACGGAAAATACTTCCGTTATCATTTACTATTCAAATTAAGTGTTGTTGCTTTGTCTAGATACGGTATATCTATAGCGTCTAGATATATCTGTAAGTAGACAAAGCCATGACAGTTAATTTGGAACAGGAATACTCCCTCCAGATAAGTTTATTAGAGTATTACGCATTTTGAGAAAACTTTAACCATTAATTTGGTCAACAAAATATGAGATATATGACAAAAAATTGTACCATCGAAAACTTCTTTTGAATATGAATCCAATGATATCATCTTTATGGCATACAACTCATACTTTGTTAATCAAATTAATGGTCAATTTGTTTGGAAGCACGTATTATCCTAAAAAAGAAACTTCGCCTATGTTGTCCCAACATAGCCGGTCCCAAGCCCGGGTAAAGGAGGAGGGTTGTGATAGGCTTGGCGAGCCAACGTAAAAAAACCCAGCCACTTTTATGGAGATGAAACCCAAAAGATTTTCGTTGGGACGTAACCCTCTTAGCGACGCGCCATATAGGAACCCGGGTGTGGTGTCAAATGGGCAAGGGCCGGGTCATCACCCCCTAGGTGGCGCGCCGTATCTTGATCTGGATACGGTGGCAAGTGAGCAAGGATCGCCCAGCCCTTCTATCATCGGCCTTGTTGAACTAATTACTTTCGTCTTTGTGCCACCTCAAAGAAGACATTTGATCATGGGCTTTTTTTTTTTGTGATGAGGCTAGTTTGAACTATGCTTTTTCTCCTTTCTACACCCCTCTGGCCCGGGCGTAAAGCCCGCCTTTGGTGCCTCATTTCTATTTATTAGTTTTATGGGACAATAGCCCTCTTTTCCGGATCTTGCTTGCAAAAAGCTCACTCCTCAAATAGAAGAAGGCGTTTCCATCCTTTAGCCATGTCTCTTGATCGATACCATCCACGTGTCTTTTATTCTTTATAAAAAAAAATGCATTGCGACTTCCTTTTGCATTCACCAGAAGACGAATATCTTCAGAATTGGAATGGACTACGTGAGCTCCAAGTAGCTTACCGGACAAATTGATAAGTCTGGCATTCCCAGCCCACCAAGCAAAGCCGGTGGTTTCTTGGTCACGACCAGCTAAAACGAAAGTTCCATTAAAGAGCGTTTCCACGTGGTAGAACCTCCTTAGGGAATATAAGATTTTCATGAGGCTGATCCTGAGCTGCCATCCACGCACGAATACCCTCGTTTAAAAGAATATTTTTGGTGTAGAAAGTCTCAAATTTAGGATCTTTTATTTATTTAATCCCTTTTTGGATATCTTCAATGATTAATTAGAATTCCAATTAATCATTTTGGATGACTGTTTTTACATAAATAATAAGTAAAAAAGCAGTAGGAATTAGAATGAACAGTGCAGTAGCAATAAATGCGAGAATATTGACTTCCATAACCTCTTTATTTTTTATTTTCACAATAACTCGGGATGTAATCCCATGGAGAGGAAAAAGGGGTATCCTGTAAATTCAAGGGTAGGGCCTATCTAGCTTGGTTCGGAGAGCACTTATTGGGTTTAAGATTCGTTTTTTGCTAAATGTTACGGCCTAAATGCTGAACTATTGACCCTACTTGTTCGGATGGGTGTTCACCCCAAAGTGTTCCCGGACTGCATGCATACATCCGTAAGTAACTTAGTGCAACATGGCAAATTTCATTGAGAGGAATCAGCAAAGAAAAGAAATCTTCTCTTCTCCGGGTAACTGGATCGCCCCGGCAGCGTGGTTTAATGAGCGGAAAACCACAAAAAGCACAGGCTCTGTGCAGGAAATAGCGGTCCGAAAAAACGTATACCCTATGATACAAGGAATCATTGGTCATCGCATCCTTAGTGGTGCGCTACATCGGCGCCCGGGTGTAGTGGAAAATGAGCAAGGGTCTTCGCATTTGACTCGACGAGTGCGAAGGGTAAGGAAGCTAGCCGAGCCTAGGAGGTTTCGCTTAGGTAGCTGGAACGTAGGGTCCCTGACAGGTAAGCTTCGGGAGCTAGTTGATACAGCGGTGAGGAGAGGTGTTGATATCCTTTGCGTCCAGGAGACCAAGTGAAGGGGACAGAAGGCGAAGGAAGTAGAGGATACCGGCTCCAAGCTGTGGTATACGGGAACAACTCCAAACAGAAATGGAGTAGGCATCTTGATCAACAAGAGCCTTAAATATGGAGTGGTAGACGTCAAGATATGTGGGGACCGGATTATCCTGGTCAAGCTGGTAGTTGGGGACTTAGTTCTCAATGTTATTAGGGGTGTACCTAGTGGCGAAAAGCTCTTCATATGAGGAGACCTTAATGACCACGTGGGTACATCTAACATAGGTTTTGAAGGAGTGCATGGGGGCTTTGGTTATGGTATCAGGAATCAAGAAGGGGAAGATGTCCTAAGCTTTGCTTTAGCGTACGGCATGATCGTAGCTAACACCCTCTTTAAAAAGAGAGAATCACATCTAGTGACTTTTAGTAGTGGTCACCACAGTAGCCAGATTGACTTCATCCTCTCAAGGAGATAAGACAGGAGTGCGTGCCTAGATTGTAAGGTGATACCTGGAGAGAGTGTTGTCCATCAGCATAAGCTTGTGGTGGCTGACTTCCACTTTCGACTTTGTGTCCAGCGGGATAATCGTGCGAAAGTCGCTAGAACGAAGTTGTGGAAGCTCAAGGGGAAGGTAGCACAAACGTTCAAGGAGCGGGTCATTACGGAGGGACCTTGGGAGGAAGGACATGATGCGGACAATATGTGGATGAAGATGGCGACCTGTGTTCGTAAGGTGGCCTTAGAGGAGTTTGGAGTGTCCAGGGGAAGTAGAAGCGAAGTTAGGGATACCTGGTAGTGGAACACTGATGTTCAGAAGGCCATTAAGGAGAAGAAGGATTGTCTCAGACACCTATACCTAGATAGGAGTGCAGACAACATGGAGAAGTACAAGATGGCAAAGAAGGCCGCAAAGCGAGCTGTGAGTGAAGCAAGGGGTCAGGCGTATGAGGACCTCTACCAGCGGTTAGGCACGAAGGAAGACAAAAATGACATCTATAGGATGGCCAAGATCCGAGAAAGGAAGACGAGGGATGTTGACCAAGTCAAATGCATCAAGGATGGAGCTGACCAACTCCTGGTGAAGGACAAGGAGATTAAGCATAGATGGCGGGAGTACTTCGATGGGTTGTTCAATGGGGAGACTGGGAGCTGTACCATTGAACTGTACAACTCCTTTGATGATACCAGTAGGTGTTTTGTGCGGCGAATCCAGGAGTCTAAGGTCAAGGAGGCGTTGAAAAAGATGAAGGGAGGCAAGGCAATGTGCCCTGATTGTATCCCCATTGAGGTGTGGAGAGGCCTCAGAGACATAGCGATAGTATGGCTAACTAAGCTCTTCAACTCCATTTTTCGGGCAAACAAGATGCCAAAAGAATGGAGACGCAGTATACTAGTACTAATCTTCAAGAACAAAGGGGATGTTCAGAGTTGTACTAACTACCGTGGAATTAAGCTTATGAGACATACGATGAACCTATGGGAGAGAGTCATTGAGCACCGTTTAAGACGAATGACAAGCGTGACCAAAAATCAGTTTGGTTTCATGCCTGGGAGGTCGACCATGGTGTTGGAGATATGCCCAAGAGGCAATAATAAAAGTGGTTATTATATATCTTTATGTTTATGATAAATGTTTATATACCATGCTATAATTGTATTAACCGAAACATTGATACATGTGTGATATGTAAACAACAATGAGTCCCTAGTAAGCCTCTTAACTAGCTTGTTGATTAATAGATGATTAGTTTCATAATCATGAACATTGGATGTTATTAATAACAAGGTTATATCATTATATGAATGATGTAATGGACACACCCAATTAAGCGTAGCATAAGATCACGTCATTAAGTTATTTGCTATAAGCTTTCGATACATAGTTACCTAGTCCTTTCGACCATGAGATCATGTAAATCACTTATACCGGAAATGTACTTTGATTACATCAAACGCCACCTGCGTAAATGGGTGGTTATAAAGGTGGGATTAAGTATCCGGAAAGTATGAGTTGAGGCATATGGATCAACAGTGGGATTTGTCCATCCCGATGACGGATAGATATACTCTGGGCCCTCTCGGTGGAATGTCGTCTAATGTCTTGCAAGCATATGAATAAGTTCATAAGAGACCACATAACACAGTACGAGTAAAGAGTACTTGTCAGGAGACGAGGTTGAACAAGGTATAGAGTGATACCGATGATCAAACCTCGGACAAGTAAAACATCGCGTGACAAAGGGAATTGGTATCGTATGTGAATGGTTCATTCGATCACTAAGTCATCGCTGAATGTGTGGGAGCCATTATGGATCTCCAGATCCCGCTATTGGTTATTGGTCGGAGAGAGTTCTCACCCATGTCCACATAGTTCACGAACCGTAGGGTGACACACTTAAGGTTTGATGTTGTAATAGTAGAACTTGAATATGGAATGGAGTTCGAAGTATTGTTCGAAGTCTCGGATGAGATCCCGGACATCACGAGGAGTTCCGGAATGGTCCGGAGAATAAGATTCATATATAGGAAGTCATATTTCAAGTTTGGAAATGATCCGGTGCATTTATGGAAGGTTCTAGAAGGTTCTAGAAAAGTCCGGAAGAAATCACTAAGGAAGGAGGAGTCCCGGAGGGACTCCACCTCCCCATGGCCGGCCAACCCTAGAGGGGGAGTCCAAGGTGGACTCCACCAAGGGGGCCGGCCACCCCCTTCATGGAAGGGTGGGAATCCCACTTGGGTGCGAGTCCCACCTTGGGTAGGTTTCCCTACTACATGGAAGGTTTTGGGTTGGGGTCTTATTCGAAGACTTGTAGTCCAACACTTGGGAATACACCTATATAATGAGGGGCATAGGGGAGGAGGCCGGACACCACAATCCCTCAAGGAGGCCGCACCCCATAGTGGCCGGCCACCCCCTCTCCCAAACCCTAGCCGCCCCTCTCCTCCACCTCTCCCGCAACGCTTAGCGAAGCTCCGCCGGAGTTCTCCATCACCATCGCCACCACGCCGTCGTGCTGCCGGATTCAAGGAGGAGCTACTACTTCCGCTGCCCGCTGGAACGGGGAGAAGGACGTCGTCTTCATCAACACCGAACGTGTGACCGAGTACGGAGGTGCTGCCCGATCGTGGCACCGTGATCAAGATCTTCTACGCGCTTTTGCAAGCGGCAAGTGATCGTCTACCGCAGCAACAAGAGCCTCATCTTGTAGGCTTTGGAAATCTTCAAGGGTGAGTCTCGATCATCTCCTCGTTGCTCCCATCTTCTAGATTGCATCTTGGCTTGGTTTGCGTTCTCGCGGTAGGAATTTTTTTGTTTTCTATGCAACGTATCCCTACAGTGGTATCAGGGCCGTGTATATGCATAGATGGTTGCACGAGTAGAACATAATGGTTTTGTGGGCGTTGATGCTTATGTTGTCTTTAGTTTGAGTACTTTGCATCTTTGTGGCATAGTGGGATGAAGCGGCTCGGGCTAACTTTACATGACCGCGTTCATGAGATTTGCTCCACGCTCGACATGCAACTTGTATTGCATAAGTGGCTTTGCGGGTGTCTCGTCTCTCCTACTATAGTGAAGATTCAATTTACTCTTCTATTGACAACACTAGTATCACCGTTGTGGTTCATGTTCGTAGGTAGATTAGATCTTACTCGAAAACCCTAAACCACGTAAAATATGCAAACCAAATTAGAGACGTCTAACTTGTTTTTGCAGGGTTTGGTGATGTGATATGGCCATAATGTGATGATGAATATGTATGAGATGATCATTATTGTATTGTGGCAACCGGCAGGAGCCTTATGGTTGTCTTTAAATTTCATGTTGAGTAGTATTTCAAAGAAGTTGTAATAGTTGCTACATGGAGAACAATCATGAAGACGGCGCCATTGACCTTGACGCTACGCCGACGATGATGGAGATCATGCCCGTTGATGATGGAGATCATGTCCGTGCTTTGGAGATGAAGATCAAAGGCGCAAAGACAAAGGGGTCATATCATATCACATATGAACTGCATGTGATGTTAATCCTTTTATGCATCTTATTTTGCTTAGATCGCGACGGTAGCATTATAAGATGATCCCTCTCACTAAAATATCAAGATAATAAAGTGTTCATCCTTAGTAGCACCGTTGCCAAGACTTGTCGTTTCGAAGCATCTTGTGATGATCGGGTGTGATAGAATCAACAAGTGCATACAACGGGTGCAAGCCAGTTTTGCACATGCTGATACTAAGGTGGCCTTGACGAGCCTAGCATGTACAGACATGGTCTCGGAACACGTGATACCGAAAGGTAGAGCATGAATCATATGATTGATATGATGAACACTTTAAGTGTTCGCCATTGAAATTACATCTTGTCTCGTGATGATCGGACTTGATGTAGTGGATTTGGTTCGTGTGATCACTAAGACAATGCGAGGGATATTGTTTTCAGTGGGAGTTCACCTAGATTTTTAATTTTGTTGAATTAAAATTTGAACTCAATTTGTCATAAACATTAGTCTAAACTATTGCAAATATATGTTGTAGATATGGCGTCCTCAATCAATTTTAACCAGTTCCTAGAGAAAGAAAAGCTTAAGAACAACGGTAGAAACTTCACCGTCTGGTTCCGTCATGTGAGGATCTTCCTCAATGGTGGAAATCTGCAATATGTGCTTGATGCACCGCTAGGTGACCCTCCTGCAGAAACTGAAACCGATGAAGTAAAGAATGTTTACGATACTCGGAAAACTCGGTACTCTCAAGTTCAGTGTGCCATCCTATGCAGTCTGGAAGCCGATCTTCAAAAACATTTTGAGCACCACGATCCTTATGAGTTGGTCAATGAGCTGAAAGCTATCTTTGAAACTCATGCGGCCGTGGAATGCTATGAAGCATCGAAACACTTCTTCAGCTGCATGATGGAAGAAGGCAGCTCCGTTAGTGAGCACATGCTCACCATGACTGGGCATGCGAAGAAACTCAGTGACTTGGGAATAGTGATTCCTAACGGATCGGGGATTAATCGTGTCCTTCAATCACCGCCACCTAGTTACAAGAACTTTGTGATGAACTACAATATGCGAACATGAACAAAGAGTTACCCGAACTCTTCGCCATGCTGAAATCTGCTGACATTGAGATCAAGAAAGAGCACCAAGTGTTGATGGTCAACAAGACCACCAGTTTCAAGAAACAGGGCAAGTCTAAGGGAAAATTCAAGAAGGGTGGCAAGAAAGCTACCACGCCTCCTGTGAAACCTAAGACTGGCCCTAAGCCTGATGCTGAGTGCTATTACTGTAAGGAGAAGGGACACTGTAAGCGTAATTGCTCCAAGTATTTGGCGGATCTGAAGAGCGGCCTTGTCAAGAAGAAGAAAGAAGGTATATCTGATATACATGTTATAGATGTTTATCTTATCGGTTCTCGTACTAGTACCTGGGTATTTGATACTGGTTCGGTTGCTCATATTTGTAACTCGAAAAAGGAACTAAAGAATAAACGAAGACTACTAAAGGATGAAGTGACGATGCGCGTTGGAAATGGATCCAAAGTCGATGTGATCGCTGTCGGCACACTTCCTCTACATCTACCTCCGGGATTAGTTTTAAGCCTCAATAATTGTTATTTTGTACCTGCGTTGAGCATGAACATTATATCTGGATCTTGTTTAATGCAAGACGGTTATTCATTCAAGTCTGAGAATAATGGTTGTTCTATTTTTATGAATAATATCTTTTATGGCCGAGCACCTAAAAAGAATGGCTTATTTCTGTTAGATCTCGATAGTAGTGATACACATATACATAACATTGATGCTAAGCGAATTAAATTGAATGATAATTCTACTTATATGTGGCACTGTCGTCTTGGTCATATTGGAGTGAAACGCATGAAGAAACTCCATACCGATGGATTACTTGAATCACTTGACTTTGAGTCACTTGATAGATGCGAAGCATGTCTAATGGGAAAAATGACTAAGACTCCATTCTCTCGGTATTATGGAGCGAGCTACCGACTTATTGGAAATCATACATACCGATGTGTGCGGACCAATGAGTGTAGCATCGTGCGGTGGTTATCGTTATGTTCTAACCTTCACGGATGATCCGAGTAGATATGGGTATATCTATTTCATGAAACATAAATCCGAAACTTTCGAGAAGTTTAAGGAATTCCAAAGTGAAGTAGAAAATCAACGTAACAAGAAGATTAAATTTCTACGATCTGATCGCGGAGGTGAATATCTGAGTTATGAGTTTGGCATGCATTTAAAGAAATGCGGAATACTTTCACAATTGACACCGCCGAGAACACCTCAACGAAACGGTGTGTCCGAACGTCGTAATCGAACTCTCTTAGATATGGTTCGTTCTATGATGTCTCTTACTGATTTACCTTTATCATTTTGGAGTTATGCATTAGAGACAGCCGCATTCACTTTAAATAGAGCACCATCAAAATCCGTTGAAACGACACCGTATGAATTATGGTTTAATAAGAAACCTAAGCTGTCGTTCCTTAAAGTTTGGGGTTGCGAAGCCTATGTAAAAAAGTTACAACCGGACAAGCTAGAACCCAAAGCGGAGAAATGCGTCTTCATAGGATACCCTATGGAAACTATAGGGTACACTTTCTATCACATATCCGAAGGCAAGATCTTTGTTGCTAAGAACGGAATCTTTCTTGAGAAAGAATTTCTCATTAAAGAAGTGACTGGAAGAAAAGTAGAACTCGACGAGATTACTGAATCTTCACTCATTGATCAGAGTAGCGCAGTACCGGAAGTTGTTCCAGTGCCGCCTACACCGGCAACAGAGGAAGCTAATGATAATGATCATGAAACTTCAAACGAGATAGCTACTGAACCTCGCAGATCGACAAAGGAACGTGCCACTCCTGATTGGTACGATCCTTGTCTAAATGTCATGATTGTGGACAACAATGATGAAGACCCTGCGACGTATGAAGAAGCGATGATGAGCCCAGATTCCAACAAATGGCAAGAAGCCATGAAATCCGAAATGGGATCCATATATGATAACAAAGTATGGACTTTGGTAGACTTACCTGATAGCCGCAAGGCTGTCGAGAATAAATGGATCTTCAAGAGAAAAACAGATGCCGATGGTAATATTACTGTCTATAAAGCTCGACTTGTCGCAAAGGGTTTCCGACAAATTCAAGGTGTTGACTACGATTAGACTTTCTCACCTGTAACGAAGCTAAAATCTGTGAGGATTTTGTTAGCAATAGCTGCATTTTTCGATTATGAGATTTGGCAGATGGATGTCAAAACGGCGTTCTTTAATGGAGACATTGAGGAAGAGTTGTATATGGTACAACCCAAAGGTTTTGTCGATCCTAAAAATGCTGACAAAGTATGCAAACTTCAGCGTTCAATTTATGGACTGAAGCAAGCATCGAGAAGTTGGAACCGACGCTTTGATAAAGTGATCAAAGACTTCGGGTTTATACAGTGTCATGGAGAGGCCTGTATTTACAAGAAAGTGAGTGGGAGCTCAGTAGCATTCCCGATATTATATGTAGATGACATATTACCGATTGGTAATGATATAGAACTATTAAGCAGATGTAAAAGGTTATTTGAATAATAGTTTTTCAATGAAAGACCTTGGTGAAGCATCATATATATTAGGCATCAAGATTTATAGAGATAGATCAAGACGCCTAATAGGGCTATCACAGAGTACATACCCGGACAAGATTCTAAAGAAGTTTAGAATGGACGAAAGTAAGAAAGGATTCTTACCTATGTTACCAGGCAAGGTCTTGAGTAAGACTCAAGGTCCGGCTACGGCAGAAGAAAGAGAAAGAACGAGTCAGATCCCCTATGCTTCGGCAGTAGGCTCTATCATGTATGCCATGCTATGTACTAGACCGGATATAGCACATGCTGTTTGTTTAACTAGCAGATATCAAAGTGATCCAGGAATGGAACACTGGACAGCGGTCAAGAATATCCTGAAGTACTTGAAAAGAACTAAGGATATGTTTCTTTGTTATGGAGGTGACCAAGAGCTCGTTGTAACAAGTTACACCGATGCAAGTTGGAACACTGATCCTGATGACTCTAAGTCACAGTATGGGTACGTGTTTATATTGAATGGTGCTGCAGTAAGCTGGGCAAGCTCGAAGCAGTGCACGGTGGCGAAGTCTTCAACGAATCAGAGTACATAGCGGCTTCAGAGGCTTCATCAGAAGCGGTATGGATGAAGAGGTTCATTGTAGAGCTCGGTGTGGTTCCTAGTGCATTGGACCCACTAGTCATCTACTGTGACAACATGGGTGCCATCGCCAATGCACAAGAACCAAGGTCACACAAGAGGCTGAAGCATATCAAGCTGCGTTATCATTCGATTTGCGAGTACATCGAAGATGGAGAAGTAAAGATTTGCAAAGTACACACCGATCCGAATGTAGCAGATCCGTTGACTAAAGCTCTCCCTAGGGCAAAGCATGACCAACACCGAGAATGCCATGGGTGTTAGGTACCTTACAATGTAATCTAGATTATTGACTCTAGTGCAAGTGGGAGACTGTTGGAGATATGCCCAAGAGGCAATAATAAAAGTGGTTATTATATATCTTTATGTTTATGATAAATGTTTATATACCATGCTATAATTGTATTAACCGAAACATTGATACATGTGTGATATGTAAACAACAATGAGTCCCTAGTAAGCCTCTTAACTAGCTTGTTGATTAATAGATGATTAGTTTCATAATCATGAACATTGGATGTTATTAATAACAAGGTTATATCATTATATGAATGATGTAATGGACACACCCAATTAAGCGTAGCATAAGATCACGTCATTAAGTTATTTGCTATAAGCTTTCGATACATAGTTACCTAGTCCTTTCGACCATGAGATCATGTAAATCACTTATACCGGAAAGGTACTTTGATTACATCAAACGCCACTGCGTAAATGGGTGGTTATAAAGGTGGGATTAAGTATCCGGAAAGTATGAGTTGAGGCATATGGATCAACAGTGGGATTTGTCCATCCCGATGACGGATAGATATACTCCGGGCCCTCTCGGTGGAATGTCGTCTAATGTCTTGCAAGCATATGAATAAGTTCATAAGAGACCACATACCACAGTACGAGTAAAGAGTACTTGTCAGGAGACGAGGTTGAACAAGGTATATAGTGATACCAATGATCAAACCTCGGACAAGTAAAATATCGCGTGACAAAGGGAATTGGTATCGTATGTGAATGGTTCATTCGATCACTAAGTCATCGTTAAATGTGTGGGAGCCATTATGGATCTCCAGATCCCGCTATTGGTTATTGGTCGGAGAGAGTTCTCACCCATGTCCACATAGTTCACGAACCGTAGGGTGACACACTTAAGGTTTGATGTTGTAATAGTAGAACTTGAATATGGAATGGAGTTTGAAGTATTGTTCGAAGTCTCGGATGAGATCCCGGACATCACGAGGAGTTCCGGAATGGTCCGGAGAATAAGATTCATATATAGGAAGTCATATTCCAAGTTGGGAAATGATTCGGTGCATTTATGGAAGGTTCTAGAAGGTTCTAGAAAAGTCCGGAAGAAATCACTAAGGAAGGAGGAGTCCCGGAGGGACTCCACCTCCCCATGGCCGGCCAACCCTAGAGGGGGGAGTCCAAGGTGGACTCCACCAAGGGGGCCGGCCACCCCCCTTCATGGAAGGGTGGGAATCCCACTTGGGTGGGAGTCCCACCTTGGGAAGGTTTCCCTACTACATGAAGGTTTTGGGTTGGGGTCTTATTCGAAGACTTGTAGTCCAACACTTGGGGATCCACCTATATAATGAGGGGCATAGGGGAGGGGGCCGGCCACCACAAGCCCTCAAGGAGGCCGCACCCCATAGTGGCCGGCCACCCCTCTCCCAAACCCTAGCCGCCCCCTCTCCTCCACCTCTCCCGCAACGCTTAGCGAAGCTCCGACGGAGTTCTCCATCACCATCGCCACCACGCCGTCGTGCTGCCGGATTCAAGGAGGAGCTACTACTTCCGCTGCCCGCTGGAACGGGGAGAAGGACGTCGTCTTCATCAACACCGAACGTGTGACCGAGTACGGAGGTGCTGCCCGATCGTGGCACCGTGATCAAGATCTTCTACGCGCTTTTGCAAGCGGCAAGTGATCGTCTACCGCAGCAACAAGAGCCTCATCTTGTAGGCTTTGGAAATCTTCAAGGGTGAGTCTCGATCATCTCCTTGTTGCTCCCATCTTCTAGATTGCATCTTGGCTTGGTTTGCGTTCTCGCGGTAGGAATTTTTTTGTTTTCTATGCAACGTATCCCTACACATGGAAGCCATCTTCTTGGTACGACAACTCATGGAGAGATACAAGGAGCAAAAGAAGGACCTGCATATGGTGTTCATTGACTTGGAGAAGTCCTACGATAAGATACCGCGTCACGTCATGTGGTGGGCCTTGGAGAAACACAAAGTCCCATCAAAGTACATTACCCTCATCAAGGACATGTACGATAATGCTGTGACAAGTGTTCGAACAAGAGATGGCGATACCGATGACTTCCCGATTAAAACAGGACTACTCCAGGGGTCATCTTTGAGCCCTTATCTATTTGATTTGGTGATGGATGAGGTCACAAGGGATATACAAGGAGATATCCCATGGTGTATGCTCTTTGCGGATGATGTGGTCCTAACCGATGATAGTCGAACGGGGGTCAATAGGAAGTTAGAACTATGGAGACAAACCTTGGAATCAAAAGGGTTTAGACTTAGTAGAACTAAAACTGAGTACATGATGTGCGGTTTTAGTACTACTAGGCACGAGGAGGATGAGGTTAACCTGGATGGGCAGGTGGTGTCTCAGAAGGATACCTTTTGATATTTGGGGTCAATCATGCACAAGGATGGGGATATTGATGAAGATGTGAACCACCGGATCAAAGCTGGATGGATGAAGTGGCGCCAAGCTTCTGTCGTTCTTTGTGATAAGAGAGTGCCACAAAAGCTAAAAGGAAAATTCTATAGGACGGCGGTTCGACCCGCAACGTTGTATGTCACTGAGTGTTGGCCAACTAAAAGGCGGCATGTTCAACAGTTAGGTGTGACGGAGATGAGCATGTTGTGATGGATGTGTGGACACACGAGGAAGGACCGAGTCCGGAATGATGATATACGAGATAGACTTGGGGTAGCACCGATTGCAGAGAAGCTTGTCCAACATCGTCTAAAATGGTTTGGGCATATTCAGCGCAGGCCTCCGTAAGCTCCAGTGCATAGTGGACGGCTAAAGCGTGCTGATAATGTCAAGAGAGGACGGGGTATACCACACTTGACATGAGAGGAGTCCGTAAAGAGAGATCTGAATGAATGTAGTATCACCAAAGAACTAGCCATGGAAAGAGCCGCGTGAAAGCTTGCTATCCATGTGCCAGAACCATGAGTTAGTTACGAGATCTTATGGGTTTCACCTCTAGTCTACTCCAACTTATTTGGAAATAAAGACTTTATTGTTGTTGTTGTATTATCCTAATAAACCAATATGCAGGGACTAGTAGTGATTTAGTTCACCCCACTGCCAAAAAAAGGCCTAGGTGCTAAGGAGATGGGACATGGGAATGGGAGGATAGGGGCTAAGGTCAAAATCTTAGCATAACCAAAGCTTAAATGCCTGTTTTGCTGCAATTTCCTTTTCCGGTTATTAATGCAGGTCTCTCCCGAGTAAGTAAAAAATAAAATTGGGAAGGCAATCCTTTTCCAGATTTTTCGGACGAATTAAGATCCCAAATTCTAGCGCATAATCCTGCTTTACTATCTCTAACAACAACAACATGCAAGTATACATGATTAACCTTTCGTTGCCAGGGAGAATTGCATTTTTCTTGCCACCTTGACTGCTGCCTACCCTCGGTGTGATAGCCCAAAATCAGCCTTTGGGAAGGATAAATCTATCGAGTCTAGAAGCAAGAAGAGGGGTGGCATCTGCAGTTGCTTGATGGTTGCCCCTTTGCCATGGCATGTCTTTGTTGGCGTGGTGTAGGTGTGTCGTGTCTAGAGTGTTCGTTTGTGTGCCTCCGTAGCCTCATGTTGGCATGAGTGAGTGTGGCCCTATTGTTCGGATCTTGTGTTAGGTTTGGCTGTTGCGAGTGTGGTGGTTGGTGTTTGGATGGGCTTGGCCCTATTGTTGTAGGTTTTCGTTCGATTTTCTTCTTAAAACTGAGCACTTTTTTGTTAATTAGTGGATGAGGCAAAGCTTTTGGTTCCGTTTAGAAAAAGCCTAAGAAAGTTTTTTTTTGCGGGTAATTAAGAAAGTTACGATCCATCGCAAAGGCAACTGCCCAGTGCATGCATCTTTTCAGACGGGTGATTGGCAAAAGAATGTGCTCGGCATATAGGACGTCGCCGATGCCTACCTGGCCAAGCTCGAGCTATAGGAGGTGGTTAATTTCCTCAAGAGAGCAAACAAGCTCCGGGCCAAGATCCCAATGGGCAAGGGATGCCTACTCGTCATCCTGCCCGGGACAGGGTGACGCCCGTCTCCCGCGCCGTCGAAAAAAAAATACAATAGGAGAATTTAAAAGTTGATCATTGCTGCATTTCGCACCATATTGCAAATGTGTTTAAGTTTGACTTCTGTTTGTTCAATTTTCTTTTGTTGGATGCACACGGAGCGATGCTCATTATATTAGAAAGATATATCTGTTCGCAAATGGGATCCTGATTCTTACGAGTTGGGGAAGTAATATTGAGATATTATATGGTTGTTTGTTTCTACGCTCATGGATCATGTTTGTGAGGGTAGGGACAAGAGTTCAGGAAGCCTAGCGCTCCTCCACGCGGTAGTTCTTTTTTTTGTTACAAAGCACGAGCATAAAATAAGTATCTTTAAATTCTACTCTTCATGTTTAGTTATTTATTAGATCATACTAACAATAAGGCATATTTTTTCCATTAAGAGAAGTCTTTGACTAACAACTTCTCAATAAATACAAAATCATATAACATGCAAATTGTGACACAGGAATCATGGGAACAAAAGCTTATGGAGACACTAGGTTCCGACACGATGACGTTGAAAAAGAAAAACACAATCAAAAGAGGTGCAATGAGAGAAAAGTTTTTCATATGCATATTACATATGACCATTGAATCGACCTTGCCCAAGATCCCGACAGCGGCGGCTGGCAAAGGAGGGTGGTGACAGGCGGATCTTGAGGCACGGGGCGAGCGGAGATGCGGTCCAGCCATTCATGGCAGCGTGAAGGAGACATCGGCATAACCTAGGGTATGTCGAAGCCGAGGAGGAGGCAGGTGACGTTGCGGAGGAGATGAGGGCTCAACCACTGGGAGCCGCTAGGAATTGTTGGCTTGGTGGTTTTGTCCACAAACGCCAATTAAATTTGGTGGCACGCCAGTTACGCCATTTAGGCTAAATTTCACGGGCGGGCATGTGTGCACTCAGTTTGCCGCTGCCACTTAAATCCTGAGGCAGGGATGCTCAGGGCGACCGAATATCTTAGTGTTTGTTCACCAACCTTAATAACAAGCGCTCAACATAGAAGCAAATAAAACCTTACAGACTATAAGCAAACATGAGCAATAACCGCAGAGTGACCATAACACGTAGAATGCCCTTTGCACAAACAACCGAGAAGATCAAACTGGTTCCACCATCACAAAATCGTACACTTTCCAATGAATCAGCAGACGGGGCTATAATATGCATTCCAGGATTAAGGAGAACGTAGCATAAAACCCAATCAATTTAAGATAATTAAGATAGCTAATCTCCATTCTCTAGCAAGTGAAATAACAAAATCCTCATAGGTCCAAACACATGACTCCCAACATCACATGTTAGTCTCAAACATGCAAAGCTCGCATAATGGGGGTAATAAGGAGCCTGCTAATCAATACTAAAGCAAGATGGATCGAACATTGCGACTACTAGAGAAGGCATTGTTTGAACTGCTTGGGCTTCATGCTTAAGCCTCCTGGACACTCAAACCTGCAATAAACAATACTACGATTGGTAAGCACAATGCTGGTTGCAAGAATTTGACAAAACAAATGGGACTGCCGTATGCAGAGCATCAGTAGACAACAAGATATTGACATCATAATGACTATCCCAGATTAAGATTATGCTTGCCGTGTTACATTGATTTGTGCAATACTACACACTAGTAGTATAAATAGAGGTGAATAGCCCCTATGCGACATCGTTGAGCTGAATTGGAAGCACAACGACGTTTTTCACAAGAATAGCTCGCATGCGACACTCGCTGCCTGTCCAAATAGCTGCAGTGCGACACTCGGCTTGGATCATCGTTAGCAGTTAAATTAGGATGTGGGGTCCACAACTTATCCAGGTCAGCTACGGCGTGTCTACCTGCAGGGCCGGACCCGCCACATATCCACGTCATGACGCGGGACCCACAACTCGCAGCACAAAACAGAGCCGTCGCAGCGCAGATCCATCCCAGCGACATTCCGACCGTTGCAGCCTTGCTCCCCCCTTCTTCTCCGGCGGTGCGTCAAGGCGAGCGGTCGATGTCGAGCTCCACCTCCGCCTCCCACTCCCGATGGCCGCAATACGGTCCAGTGGAGATGACTAGGTGCCCAGATTGCCCCCGTACCGCGCTCCTATCACGGCGTGTCACAATGAGCGACAAGCATGGCAATCTTGGGCGCGAGTATGTGAAATGCGAGGGCAAGCCAGAGCTGGGGAAGGTGAGATCTGAGTAATCCCGCTTCCAAATTTCCTGTAGTTTTGTCCAATTTCTGTTTTTTCTACCGATTTGGGAATTGGGAACTGATTTGGGAATTAGGGTTCATGTTTCGATTAGGGTTCATCCTGTGAAATTGGTTTCAGGAATTGCCGAGTTGCAACCATTTCGAGTGGTTGGATGAGTACATCAAGAGGATTGCAATGGAAGGCGCATCCCCGCGGGTCACCTTACCGTCGGCGGTGGAGCAATCTAGATCGGCCAATGTTGGGAATGGGGCAGAAGTGCGGGCAGCTGAGTTGCAGTAGTTGAAGCAGATCAACAAGCAGCTAAAGAAACTTATCGTTCTAAGCAGAACAATTTGATGGCCGGGCTATTTTATTTTTGTGTAATTTCTCTCTGTTTTTGTTTATCTCTTGATCATTAGTCGTTAGACAACGCAATCAATATTAGATTGATAAACTCCATCCATTGTAATCGTATTGGCATTATAATCATAATCGTAATTTCTCCCTATTTTGCTATGTTTTGTTTTTTTGTCGTTCTAACTATGTAACTCAATTTATCCATTGTAGCAAAAGCTATCAAATCGCCTTGAATCAAGATGCAAAAAGAAAAACCTCAAAATCAAAATGTATCCACTTCCCAAGAGTGGGTTTAGCTCAAAGTCGAGGAGCAAAGATTTGTGTGCAAAGTTGAGGGTTTAAAACGAATTTTGTAAACCTAACTAGGCTGGCACGGGCCAGGCCCAATTTTTAATGGAAAGCCCAGGCCCAAAAAGAGCATATCCAGGCCGAACGATGACAAGCGGTAAAAAAATGCATACGGTCCAAACTAACTAGACTGGCACGGGCCAGGCCCAATTTTTTTTCTTATTTCACTCCTTTTTAGATTATTGCACTTATCTTATTTGAGAACTTAGTTTTAGGTTGTTGCTTAGTTTGGGCTCTATATTTTTTGTTGTTCGGCCAGCCCATAGATTGCAGATAGAGACTCCATCACACGATTACAACATGGATAGATTAAAAGATGGATTAAAACATGGATTAAAAGATGGATTAAAAGATGGATAAAAAACATGAACTGAAAGATGGATTAAAACATGGATTAAAAGATGGATTAAAACAGTCATACATTTTTTCTAGGTAATAAACATGGAGAATCATACGATACATCAAGTAGATAATAAACATGGATAATCATACGATGCATTTTTTCTTCGTGAACCCGAGCTTCTTCGAGCAGGTTCATATCTTCATTGGAGATTTTAGATCTCTCCCACTCCAGATCGTCAGCGGCCATCTTGGACTCGGGTGTGCTGTGCCTGGTGAGCCGCGCACGCGGTGGCATCAACGAGAGTGGAGGAGAAAAGCGCGAGCGTGGTTGAGCTCAAGAGATGTGGGGCTCAATGGAGGATTTTGGCAGAGGAGAGCAGAGGAGCGCTGCGAGCGAAAGTATGGAAGGAGGAAGACGACGAGCTTAAGTAGAGGTGCGGTGAATCGATGCACCGTTGGATGAAGAAAATGTGAGATAGATGGTGTACACGTGGACAAGGGGTAAAAATGAAATTTCACTGAGAAGGGAAGGAACATGCGCTACAGTGCGTGCGCCAGGAAAAGTGGAGGATGTGTGTCCCCCACTTGCACGACGTGTCAACTTAATGAGAAATTTGGGCCCGCAAGGCAGAGAGAGTGCAGTTCTCGCATTTTCCCGATACAGTGATCGTGGCTATCGTCAGCAATGATGTCACCTTGGCAAGAGAAAATCTCGGCTATGAAGCTTCATAAGAATGGCGACAATGAAGATTATTGATTATTCCGAGAGCCTTTAGTCAAATACAAGTTTTTGATCAAATGCTCGGGGGCTACTTTGAAACAATGAAAAACTCGAGAATGAAAAAATAGAAATGGCGAGAGCCTATGATCAAATACAAGCATTTGCTCATAGCCTCGGGGGCTACTCCCATCGGGAGCGCTGGTCGCGCACCCGATAGATATGAAAACTTCGAGAAAGAAGGAAAATATAGCAACGTCAGGCGTTGAGCCTACACCCAAGCACAAGTTCTTGGCTGTAGCCTCGGGGCTACTCCCATCGGGAACGCTATTCGCGTGCCCGATGAAATTATAAAAAAGAGAGAAGGAAGAAGAAAAAGTGAGCATATTTCGAGTTATATAAATAACTCTACATATACTCCCATCGGGAGGGCAATATAAGTCATCCGTTGACTCAATAAAATGTGCTATTCCAACAGCCGAAAAAGCACTCGACAATATATTCTCAGAGCGCCAAAGTTGCGAACGATCTCTGAATACCGCAAAACTTTGCGAAGGTAAGACCCTAGATCCGTTCTGAGTGGCGTGGCACCGTCTCCGACGTCGGTTTGCTAGTTTTTTCCGTATCAACATATACGAAGAAAAATCCTAACGGACGCGTTAGGTACCCGATAAAATATGACTGGGACTCGACAGAATGGTAAGACCTTAAGCGGCACCTCGTCGAAGTTTACACCAGTATCCCGAGATCATGTCCAGGGACGTGATCTTGAAGTAGGTTTTTGCGGATTGCCACTAGAGCAGTTAACTAGTACCTGATCCGTCAGATGAACTAGCCCCAACTACCATTATCCTTGTACAATATATAATTACGTATCCAAAGATATGTGGTAAAGTTCGGCAGAGCTATTGAATGAATATAAAGTTGGAGATTTTCCCTGATTCTGCGATTCAAGCAAAATCTCGGGGGCTACTGACATAGGATGGGCCTGCCGAAGATGGTACCCGGGGTTTACTAATGGCCCACAACTCGAAGGATAAGAAGAATCGGAAGCCCAAGTTACTATTAAGGAAAGCTAGAGTTGTATTAGGAAATAATACTTGTAATCTTGCGGGATGGGTTGGAAACCCTCCCGGACTCTGTAAACTTGTGTATTACGAATTCCTTGGCTCCGCCTCCTATATAAGGGGGAGTCGAGGGACAAAGAGAGGATCGATTCATTGTGCCACGAAACCCTAGTTTTTACATCGTCGAGCACTTTTCGGCTGAAACCTTCGAGATCTACTTGCCCTCTACTTCCGACTAAAACCCTAGTCTACAACTTGTAGGCATTTATAAATTAGTCCCTTGTCAGTGGGGCATATATGCCCAAGCAAGCAACATCCATCACACGGTACAAACGAAATAGAAATAGATAATAAAACTAGTAAAACAAAGACACGACGACTTGGCTCCTCCTTGCATTGACTGACTTGGCTCCTTCTCCACTTGGCTCCTTGATACGTCCAAAACGTATCTACTTTCCCGAACACTTTTGCTATTGTTTTGCCTCTAATTTGTGTATTTTGGATGCAACTAACACGGACTAACGCTGTTTTCAGCAGAACTGTTACAGTGTCTCGTTTTTGTGCGGAAATCCAACTTTCGGGAAAAACCTCGGGATTTTGACGAAGGCCCTATTTTCCCGGAATGCGACGGAGCCGGAAGGACAAATCAAGTGGAGGCCCGAGGGCCCCACACCATAAGGCGGCGCGGCCTAGGGGGCCCGCGCGGCCTTATGGTGTGGCCCCTCGGCCGGCCTCCGACGCCCTCCTTCGGACTACTTATTGGCCTCGACCTAAAAACGCACGGGGAGAAGTCGAAGTCGCCGTAAACCCTCCGAACGCGCCACATCGCGAAACTCCGTCTCGGGAGCCGGAAGTCTCCGTTCCGGCACTCCGCCGGGACGGGAATTGGAGGAGATCATCGCCATCATCACCGCCAACGCCTCTCCATCAACCAGCCATGTTTCCCCCATCCATGTGTGAGTAATTCCCCCGCTGTAGGCCGAAGGGGATGGTAGGGATTGGATGAGATTGGTCATGTAATAGTCATAAGATTGTTAGGGCATAGTGCCTAGTATCCGTAGATGTTACTTTTATGATATTGTTGCAACTTGTTATGCTTAATGCTTGTCACTAGGGCCCGAGTGCCATGATCTCAGATCTGAACTTGTTATTGATTCATGAAGATATTCGTTGTTTATGATCTTACCTGCAAGTTGTATACACATGTCGCTGTCCGGAACCAATGGCCCCGAAGTGACAAAAATCGGGACAACCGAAGGGGATGGTAGTGACGTGAGGATCACATGTGTTCACGAAGTGTTAATGCTTTGCTCCGGTACTCTATTAAAAGGAGTACCTTAATATCCAGTAGTTTCCCTTGAGGCCCGGCTGCCACCGGCTGGTAGGACAAAAGATGTTGTGCAAGTTTCTCATTGCGAGCACGTACGACTATAATTGGAACACATGCCTATTGATTGATTAGTACTTGGATACAGTTTTATTATTATCTCGCAAATGCCACCGCTATGATTGTTACATGAGTTTCTCTCATCCATGCAACGCCCGTTATCCGTCCCCGTGCCTACGAGTATTTTAATCCTGCTGTTTACTAAAATCACTACTGCTGTCTTTGTTACTCGCTGCTTCGTTATTTTACTCACTGCTATCGCTATAAAACTGTTACTATCGATAAACTCTTGCGAGCAAGTCCGTTTCCGTGTGCAGCTGAATTGACAACTCCGCTCGTTAAGGCTTTCAAGTATTCTTTGTCTCCCCTTGTGTCGAATCAATAAATTGGGTTTTACTTCCCGCGAAGACTATTGCGATCCCCTATACTTGTGGGTCATCAAGACTATTTTCTGGCGCCGTTGCCTGGGACATAGCTTTATTTGGAAGTTCACTTGGATTGATATTGTTCGCTGCAAATTCTCCATCATGGGTAAACCTCTCGATACTAAGGTCGCCATATTACCATCCACTACAAGAAAAGGTACAACTCTGAGTACCTCTGCTGCTCTTGATTCACCATCTGTGATTGATAAACTTGTTTCACCACCACAAGCTTCAAATGCTGGTACTTCTGCTGAATCTGAAAACTCTTATAATATTGATGATGCTTTTGCTGTGCTTGATGATAGTGGTTCATTGGGAACTTTTCTAGATGCTACAATTGCTAGGTCTAGACAAATTGAAAATACTGAAACTCCTGATGTTACTACACCTGTTAATTCACCTGAGTCTGTTGAATACTCTAGTGATGATCTTGATGAAGATTATGTGGAACTTGATGATGATTTTATTGAAAAATGCAATGGTACTACTGATGCAAGAAAAATTAAAAAGTTGCTTGCAGAACATGCTGTTAGATATAAACTGTCTCCTGATCCTAAATTTGCCACATCTCCTATAAACATTAAGGATAAAGATTATGATTTTTCTCTTGATCTATCTCATATAGCTATTGTTGAGAAAACACCCTTTTGTGGTACTGAAAAAGAAAGTGCTGGTTGAACACATGATTGAGTTATCTACTCCGAGTAGCTTGTTTTCTCGATGATGTTAAGAAGCGTACTTACTTTGTTGCTAAAATCTTTCCATTCTCATTAAAGGATGACGCTAAAACTTGGTATAATAGTTTGCCACCTAATTCTATTAAAAGTCCAAAAGAATTGCTTGATGTTTTCTTCCGTAAATACTTTCCTGCTAGTGCTCAACATATTGCTTTGCGGAGAATTTATAATTTTGACCGAGGAAGATGGAGAGAAATTGCCCGAGGCTTGGGCGAGATTTTGCTCTCTTATTAGAGCTCGGCCTGACCATGATTTGGAAAAGCATGATTTACTTGATATATTTTATAGTGGACTAACCATTGAGTCTAGGGCATACCTGGATAGTTGTGCTGGTTGTGTTTTCGGGAAAAGAACTCCGAGACGATGTCTGAAGAATTATTGGCTAAAATAGGCCGGAATCATGATGATTGGACTGCGCTCGAACCAACTCCAACGCCAATATTGAAGAAGAGGGGTTTAATTAAATTGAATGATGAAGATATGAGGGAAGCCAAGAAGTCTCTCAAGGAGAAAGGTATTAAATCGAAGATGTGAAGAATCTTCCTCCCATAGAAGATATATGTGAGATAATTCCCCCTTCATCCATGATTGAGGTAAATTCCCTTCGGCGCTTTACTAGGGAAGATATTCCGTATTCAAAACCTCCTAGCGCAATGCTTAGATGAGTTTGATAATTATATTGTTAAGCAAGAAAAATTTAATATGAGAGTAGAGAATCATCTAATGGAAAATTCTCAAGCTATTAGTGAATTGCATGATATTGTGGAGAGAACCTCCAATGATGTTAAGATGCTTGTTAAACATTTTCATATGGTTCAAACTCAAATTGACCAACTCACTAAAGTGCAAAATGACTTGTTGGGAAATAATTGTAAAGAAAAACATGCTTATGAAGTAACAACTAGAGGTGGTGTTTCTACTCAGAATCCTCTATATCCTGAGGGACATCCCAAAAGAGTTGAACAAGATTCTCAACGAACTAAGACTAGTGCTCCATCTAAGAAAAAGAAAAAGAAACATAAGAATGTTGTAGAATCCTCTGAACCTGTTAATGATCCTAATAGTATTTCTATTTCTGATGCTGAAACTGAAAGTGGTAATGAACATGATAAATATAATGATAAGAATGATACTCCTGATGAAGAAGAGGTTGAAGAAGAACCTGAAAAGCATGCTAAAAATAAAAAGTACACTAAAGAAGATTTTATTGCTGAGAAACATGGTAATGAAAGAGAACCTTGGGTTCAAAAGCAAATGCCTTTTTCTGCTAAGAAACTAAAATCAAAGGAAGAAGAACATTATAATAAATTTTGTGATTGGATGAAACCTTTATTCTTGCAAATCCCTTTGATCGATGCTATTAAATTGCCTCCTTATTCAAAGTATATGAAAGATATTGTTACTAACAAAAGGAAAATTCCTAATGAGGAGATTTCCACTATGCTTGCTAATTACTCTTTCAATGGCAAAGTTCCAAAGAAGTTGGGCGACCCGGGTATACCTACTATTCCTTGTTCTATTAAGAATAATTATGTTAAAACTGCTCTATGTGACTTGGGAGCCGGTGTTAGTGTTATGCCTTTTTCTCTTTATAAGAGACTTTACTTAGATAAGTTGATACCTACAGATATCTCTGCAAATGGCTGATAAATCTACTGCTATTCCTGTTGGTATATGTGAGGATGTTCCTGTTCAAGTTACTAATAACTGCTTGATATTAACTGATTTTGTTGTGTTGGAAATGCCTGAAGATGATAATATGTCTATTATTCTTGGGAGACCTTTTCTTAACACCGCAGGGGCTGTTATTAATTGTAATAAAGGAAAGGTTACTTTCAATGTTGATGATAAGGAGCACACCGTCTATTTCCCCAAGAGGATTGAAAAAGCATGCGGAGTTAATACAATTTCTCATGTGAGAACTATCAAAGTTGGAACTATCGATTGTCCTATATATGAGCCTAAAGAAGAATATCAAACTCTTGTGATTGGATCCATATCAATACAATTCAAGGTAACATGATTGATTTGAGGTTTATTTCTTCTTATGCTATGTAAAATTTATTTGGTGGCAAGACTTGATCAACCTTGTTAACAAATACTTTTTATATGCATAGAGGAGGTAAACAACATCTCTTTCTTCCTCCACTTGCTCTAGTTGCTGTAGCACTTTTATTTTTCAAAGTTCCTTAGTTAATTAGAGATTTCAAAAATTTTCCTGGCCGATAATAATAAACTTAATACCCGAAATGTGCATTTTTCAAAGTTTTCAAAAATTCGCAAAAATTACACCGTTGGTCCTATTTTTCGACGAGGCACCTGGGAGTACCAGAGGATGACCTGTGGGGCACCACAGGGTGCCACACCACCAGCCGGCGCGGCCAAGGAGGTGGGCGCGCCACCCTGTGGTGTGGGCCCCTCCTTGCCCCATTATTTCATCTCTTTCTCCCAGCATCTTCTCTCTCCCGAAAAAACTCGAACCAGCTTTCTCTCACTCGCGTTTTTGCTCAAGAGCTCAGGATTTCTCGATCTCTTTGCTCAGCCCAGATTTCGTCTGAAATTTGGCACATTTGCTCTTTGGTATGTGACTCCTTCGATTATCCAAGTAGAATTTTGTTTGGTTGAGTATATCTTGAATATTTTGCTGCTGTAGGTAACATGTTTAGTGAGCTTGCATGCTTGTTCTAAGTGGTAGAAATTAGTTTTGATGCATGATTAGTACTCTAGCAAGTTCCTATGGTAGTTTTCCTCGATTATATGTCACCAAATCAAGTTTTATATTGTTTGTTGAAAATTTCAGAAAAGAGATGAAGAAGTTCAACTTTGGAGAATTGTTCAAGAAAGGAACAACCAGCACCGGGAGGCCTTCTAGGACCGCCACCCAAATTAGGCGATCGTACAATGAGGATATCATCGCGCCTAGCTTCGCGCCCGAAGAGGACAATGGGGCTCCTAATGCTTCATCCTTCCCATGTTATGATTTTCCGACAAATGCAGGGATACTTGGATGATTTCTTCACCCTTGTCAACAAGGCGGGCTTAGCCACCTACGTGGGAGATGAAAGGGAGCAATACTACATGCTCACCAAAATCTTCGTCGAGAGCTTCAAGTTCCAAAACACGCAATATGAGCCGACAGTTGCATTCAAGATTTATGATAACCCTATTACTATGGAATTGGAAACATTTTGTCGTGCATTGGATATTGCCCCTGTAGGTACAGCAAGGAGGATTGATGACAACCCCCGAGACTTGTTGGAGCTCTATCGAGGGATCACCAATGATGATTGTCGCACCATTCAGCGTGGCAAGATAAGAAACATTCAACTCCCCGCCATTAAATATTTTGCATATTACATTTCCACTAGCATACTTGGTAAGGAGAACACTAGCAATATTTCTAGTTACCATCTTGCTTTCTTGAATATTGCACTTACTGGACGGACATCTTATCATCTTGGTTCTCTTATTGCTCGCCGCCTGTCTAACGGGGGCCTATTTTTGGAGGAACTATTGCACTTGCGCATTTTAACACATTTAAGACTTCCTATTGATCCTAATGATGTGCCATTAACTCCTAGGAGGCTTGATATCACTGCTATGAAAAGCCATCATTTTGTTACCACCGATTCCACTTTAGATAATATGATCTATAGAATGTTGTTTGCTGACGGGGATGAGAAAGAAATCCCTCTTCCCCAGCCGGGTTTGTTCCGTATTGACAGGCAACCATGGTCGCGCACTAAGGAGGAGGTGGATGAACATATGAAGATACAAGACTTCCACCAGAAGCATGACTCCGAGGACGCCGAGCCCTCCTACGACTATACCGTCATGTATCCGGGTGCTTCTTCTAGCACATACCCGGAATATGATCCATCTTTGTCGTACTACGGAGATACTACCTCATGGGGTCGATGGGATTGAACTCCACTTAGGCCAAAAGCCTAAGCTTGGGGGGAGGTGTACCGGCATCACTCATTCTTTGCATATTATGGTTGCTGGATACTTGTACATACATGTTTAGTCTCTTTGAGTGGTTTTCTAATGAGAGGGAGATGATATTTGGGGAAGTGCTGCCTGAAAACAGATTCTGGACTGTTACTAGAAAAATTCGTGCGCACAGCCAGAACGTTATTTTGAGCTGCCAATTTTTGTGCAGGTTCCCCAGGTTGTTATCTAACTTTCATTAGTTGAACACTTTTCGAGCTGAGCAACGTAAGATTTTTGTAAAAATCGATTTCTGTACTGCTGTCAAGTTTGGCAGATTTCTGCCATCTCGCTTTTCTGTGTTTCTTTTAGTTTGCTATTTCTTGTTTTCACTTTGTTTCTTTCCCAAAACACAAAAATACCAAAAATATTTGCTGTTCTTCTTTGGTTTGTAAAGTTCATTATGAGTTCAATGATCTTCGGTGGCTGGAGCGTGGTTTTCATTTCATATTATCCAAGCTACACAAGTGAAAAGGCAATAATGACGATCTACGACAATCTGATTGTGGTGAGAGGCTGGTATGAACTCTATTTGTTTTCATTTTTGTACATATACTCATCCATGTGAGCATGCTTAGTTGGTTCATGTGAGGTATATGTCATTTAAGAAAGTCCAGTAGTTCATGATCTCTCATGTTTAGCTCCAATTTATTAATATGAGTAGCATGTCATGGATGTTTGCTTGCATTGTTTTATTCATAGATAGATATGATATTGTGGTATCCTCCTCTGAATAATTCGTTTGAATTAACTTGGCACATGCTCACGCATGCATATGACTGAACAGGAGTCAATTAAGCCTCCATGATTTACATTGCTTCAGAGTTCTTGTATCACTTTTATGCCTCAGTTAATTTATTTTGCCGCAAGCATGATTATGACGATTCTTGCTCTCTTGATTTGTCGCTCCCTAGTCTTTTGCTAGCCTTCACTTGTACTGAGCGGGAACGCTGCTCGTGCGTCCAAACACATGAAAACCAAGTTATTCCAAAGTGTCCACCATAAATACCTATGCATGGCATTTCAAACCATTCCAAGTAAATTCTCATGCGCTACCTTTAAAACCTTCAAAATGCTTCTCAATTCGTGTTTATGTTTCATAGCTCATGAGGAAGTATGTGGTGTTTAGCTTTCAACCTTGTCATTTACTTTTGACGGACTCTCATATGGACTAGTGGCACATCCGCTTATCCAATAATTTTGCAAAAAGAGCTGGCAATGGGATTCCCAGTCCCGAATTAATTAACTTAAACAGACACTCCTCCATGGTTTGTGATTGTTGGACGGCACCCGAAGGATTCGGTTAGCCATGGCTTGTGTAAGCAAAGGTTGGGGGAAGTGTCATCATCATAATAAAACTAAACTAAAAAGGCACTCCTTCATGGTATGTGATTGTTGGCAGGCACCCGAGGATTCGGTTAGCCATGGTTTGTGTAAGAAAGGTTGGAAGGAGTGCCACATAAAAATGCAAATAATTCATGGGAGCCGCTCTTGAAAGTCCGGCTGGCGAGGTAGTTGGTGTACCCATTACCATTCGTTGACAACAACAAACACCTCTCAAAATAATTTTACTCCTGCTTTACAAATGAAAAGCTCTAGCGCATGTTAATCCCTGCTTCCCTCTGCGAAGGGTCAATCTTTTACTTTTATGTTGTGTCTCCATCCTTTCTTTGAGCACTTTCTTGAGAGCACAACTGTCATTCTTAGTATAATATGCTTGTCTCAAAATATGATTGATTGTGGTATAACTTTGATGCCTTTATCTTTGACAATCACTACTTCTAGTCTTTCTATGAACTCCGGAGGTGCCCGGGCATTTATGTTTTGCCGATCAAATACGGGCAAGCGAGATACCACTTTATCATACTCTCTTATGAACATTGCAATCCTGCTTATATACATGATTCATGATGCTTATTATTAATTGTTGGTACCTCTTCATGATTGACATAGCTGTTAGATGATCTCATTTGCATGTATCTTATTATGAACTGCTTAAGTATTGGCCATATCATGAGAATGTATACATCATATGAACAAATGTGTTCGTGAAAGTTCTTTTATCGCTCAGTTGTTAACTGAATTGCTTGAGGACAAGCAATAAGCTAAGCTTGGGGGGAGTTGATACGTCCAAAACGTATCTACTTTCCCGAACACTTTTGCTATTGTTTTGCCTCTAATTTGTGTATTTTGGATGCAACTAACACGGACTAACGCTGTTTTCAGCGAAGCTGTTCCAGTGTCTCGTTTTTGTGCAGAAATCCAACTTTCGGGAAAAACCTCGGGATTTTGACGGAAGGCCCTATTTTCCCGGAATGCGACGGAGCCAGAAGGACAAATCAAGTGGAGGCCCGAGGGCCCCACACCATAAGGCGGCGCGGCCTAGGGGGGGCCCGCGCGGCCCTATGGTGTGACCCCCTCGGCCGACCTCCGACGCCCTCCTTCGGACTACTTATTGGCCTCGACCTAAAAACGCACGGGGAGAAGTCGAAGTCGCCAGAAACCCTCCAGAACGCCGCCACATCGCGAAACTCCGTCTCGGGAGCCAGAAGTCTCCGTTCTGGCACTCCGCCGGGACGGGGAATTGGAGGAGATCATCGCCATCATCACCGCCAACGCCTCTCCATCAACCAGCCATGCTTCCCCCATCCATGTGTGAGTAATTCCCCCGCTGTAGGCCGAAGGGGATGGTAGGGATTGGATGAGATTGGTCATGTAATAGTCATAAGATTGTTAGGGCATAGTGCCTAGTATCCGTAGATGTTACTTTTATGATATTGTTGCAACTTGTTATGCTTAATGCTTGTCACTAGGGCCCGAGTGCCATGATCTCAGATCTGAACATGTTATTGATTCATGAAGATATTCGTTGTTTATGATCTTACCTGCAAGTTGTATACACATGTCGTCGTCCGGAACCAATGGCCCCGAAGTGACAAAAATCGGGACAACCGGAGGGGATGGTAGTGACGTGAGGATCACATGTGTTCACGGAGTGTTAATGCTTTGCTCCGGTACTCTATTAAAAGGAGTACCTTAATATCCAGTAGTTTCCCTTGAGGCCCGGCTGCCACCGGCTGGTAGGACAAAAGATGTTGTGCAAGTTTCTCATTGCGAGCACGTACGACTATAATTGGAACACATGCCTATTGATTGATTAGTACTTGGATACCGTTTTATTATTATCTCGCAAATGCCCTGCTATGATTGTTACATGAGTTTCTCTCATCCATGCAACGCCCGTTATCCGTCCTCGTGCCTACAGTATTTTAATCCTGCTGTTTACTAAAATCACTACTGCTGTCTTTGTTACTCTGCTGCTGTTATTTTACTACTGCTATCGCTATAAAGCTGTTACTATCGATAAACTCTTGCGAGCAAGTCCGTTTCCAGGTGCAGCTGAATTGACAACTCCGCTGTTAAGGCTTTCAAGTATTCTTTGTCTCCCCTTGTGTCGAATCAATAAATTGGGTTTTACTTCCCGCGAAGACCGTTGTGATCCCCTATACTTGTGGGTCATCACTCCTCCTTGGGTCATCCCGTGCTCACTCCTCCTCCTCCTCGGCGGCAGGCTGGTACTGGAAGTTGTAGGGGAGGGAGTGCATGTTCCCCGGAGAGGGGAAGATCGCGTAGAAGTCGGTGAAGATGTTGCATGCTGTGAATGCGATGAACTCGCATCCATAGCAAAACACCTTCCCAAGGAGGAAGAAAGCGTCGTGGGGGTTGGTGAAGCGCACGGTAATGCCGATCTCGTAGGATACGTAGGGTTCGAGCACGAACATGGGCGGCGCGCGACGAGGGCGGTTGAGGTGGCGGTAGCCTGCAGAGAGGAAGAACTCCGCAAGTTCTTTTCCGGTCCTCCACCTCCAAAAGGCCCACACGCGGAGCTGGTTCTCGACGATCACTCCTGCCGGGTACTCACGCTCTAGGTAGATCTGAGGGAGACGGTAGGTTGGGCGGCTGTACGCCAAGGTGGTAGATCTGAGGGAAGGGAAGGAGGAGTGCTGGGGTGTGAAAGAAGAGGAAGAGGGGTGCCCTTAGTATAGCGTGGGTGGATCGGAGCGTGTGAGAGAGAAGAGGAAGAGGAAGTGTGTGTTTACGTGTCAAAAAAGGGGTGTTTACATGTCAAAAAAGGGGTGGTTAAGTGTCAAAAAAAGGTGTGTTTAAGTGTCAAAAATAGGGGTGCTTACGTGTCCAAAAAAAAGTTAGCAAACATGCGGTTGAAAAGATGCTAGCACATTGCACTTGAAATGATGCTACCAAATTTGATTTTAAAGAAAAATGCACAAATGAAATGGTTAGTGCACAAATTACATTTCAAAGAAAACTTGATATTTGTTTGTGGTATAATCTTTCAATGCCCAAATGACATTGTTTCAGCTACTGAAACTTGATACAAATGACATGGTTAGTGCAATACAAATGGTAAGGATAAAAGCAAGGCTGAAATCGCCCGTGACCGTTGGTATCTTGTATGAAGGTTGTTACCGTTGGTTAGTGCAATATAAATGGTAAGGACAAAAGCAAGGCTGAAATCGCCCGTGACCGTTGGTTAGTGCAATATATATGGTAAGGACAAAAGCAAGGCTGAAATCGCTGCTCTGCTACGCTGTGTGTTGTCATAAATAGCTAGGCTGCGACGTTGAGCTTCAGAAAATGGTTAGGCTGCGACGGCTGCATGAGGCATGCATGTCAAAAGTGGCCACGGCGACCTGGTCGAGGGCTGAGCTCGCACGCTTGAAAGGACGAGATGTCGCCTAGAGGGGGGGAGGGGTGAATATGCGTTTAAAAACTCTTACGGATTTGGCTTGTAAGAATGCAGAATTAAACTAACGTTTAGATTACAAGCACAACCCCTAAATATGCTAGGCTCAACTAAGTGCAACAACAATAACTAGAGCTAAGCAAGATAGGCACAAGATATATGTAGCACAAGTGATAGCAAGATATATGTACTTCAAGCACGATGGCTATCACAAGGAAAGTAAGCTCGGGTATAGAAATAACCTAGGCACGCGGAGACGAGGATGTATTCCCGTGTTCCCTTCATTTGCAAGAAGGTACGTCACGTTTGGAGGAGTGGAGGTCCCACGAAGGATTCCTCAACGCCACGAAGGCTCACCCTATTCTCCGAGCCACACCCACGAAGGATAATGGCCCTTTTCTTATGGTTAGCTTTTCCCCCACTCCGGAGATGGCAAGCTCCACAACCACTTCACAAGCTCCACGAAGGAGAAGCCCGGGCCTCTTCACAATCTTCCTTGAAGAGATCACCAGAGCACCAACCGCCAAGCCAACTAGGAGGTCTCCCTCCAAGAGTAACAAGCTCACGGTCTCTCACTCAAACTAATCGTGGTGGAGAGCTCAAAACTATGCAATGATGCAAAGCAAGAACACTAGAGGTGTTCAAATCCTTCACACTCAAATCCCACCAAAGCAACAAATGCTAGGATGAGATTAGAGAGGAAGAACTAAGAGGAAATCAACAAATGACTTCAAGATCTAGATCCAAGGGGTTCCCCTCACTTAGAGGAGAAATGGATTGGTGGGGATTATAGATCTAGATCTCCTCTCTTAGATCCCTCAAGAATGAGCAAGAATCATGGGGGAATCAAGAGAGAGGGCAAGTTCTTCAAAGTCAACAATGGAGGAGAGAGAGTGGAAGAACTTATTCAGCCCAAGGTGGAAGAAGGGCTATTTATAGCCCAAGAGCAAATATAACCGTTGGGAAAAAGTTGGGCTGAGTCAGCCGTCGAGGAGGTCGGTCAACCGGGCCTAGGGCCGGGCCGTCCGGTGCAGGACCCGGTCAGACCGGGCCACAGACCGGACCAGCCGGTCCAAACCGGACCAGGCGCCGGGTCGTGACCGGGGCGGGTCTTTGTCGCGCAGAACCTGCGCCGGGGAGGCCGGTCCACCGCCGGCCAGACCGGACGAGGGGCCGGACCCGGCCGGTCCAAACTGGGCCTGTGACCGGGCCATGACCGGGGCACTTCTGTGTCTTACAGTACATGATCCGGTTGGCACCATTCCACGGGACGGTTTGAACCGGGCCGGCCGGTGGGGCGGCCGGTCACGCCGGGTGAGAAACCAGGCCAGGAGGAAAAACATGTTATACAAAAACTGTGATAACTTTTGTGTCCGGACCCCGATTGACATGAAACCAATTTTTTTGGAAAGATAACGACGAATAGAATCCCAACCGAAAGCCCCTCTTGATAGTGCGGCTATCTATCCTATAATCCGATCTCCCAACAACCACCTTGAGACCGGTAAAAGGAAAACCTAGCAAGGCCATACCTTTTCCTTGCGCATCCCGCTTGATCTTGATGATAGCTCTTCAAGCTCCACTCAAGCCGGAATGCCTCACTTGATCATTGTTGCTTCGTAAAGACTCACAAATGCTCCCCCATACACTATAATGGGAAAACTCCATTGATGTACATCTTCACATGTCCATTATCACCAAATGGACGGCAAGCTTCAAGTATATGATCCTCTTCGAGATGCTCAACTTGAACTTGCCCAACTCAACCTTGATGACGATCACCACTTGCCGTCATCCCCTCATGGGCATACCACGAGACTTCACGTGGCACATTCTTCATGCTTCATGTGTTGACCAAACTTGAATCTATTCTTCACTCTTTTTATTGGTCAACCTTGTATCTTCTCATGCTCTATCATACTATCTTGATCGATGATCTTGATGCCAATACACAAGGTGTATCTTTATCTTCATGGCATCCATACTTGAATCCAACACATGGAATACAAATATTTCCTATGGAATATTCCTTCATATAAACTCAATGAAAACATTAGTCCATAGGGGTTATCATTAATTACCAAAACCACACATAGGGGCAATATACCTTTACAACGCTGTTGCACGCTGGAGCTTGTGCATGGCACATGCACACAGGCTTTGGCAGGCCCATTACTACACGGCAAGCGAATATGAAACCTTGGCCCAACGGGCAAAACGGTGACCTCTTATCCGCTCTGGATCGCGTCGCAACCCACAGAATCCTTCTAGAAGACGCAATCGCACGGACGGGGTACGACGTTGGCGTCTACATCGACGGTTCAGGATGGAGATCCTGGCCTCCCACGGATCGCCCATCGCCAGCCCGCTACTGCTTCTAGAAGAACATATCCAACGGACGGAGTACATTGGTAGGGTTCGGTGGACGGACTAAAAAGGTCGTTAGGGTTAGCCCGGTCAACGTTTGGGGTTTTGAGGGGTTTTGGCCTCAGTCAACGGGGTTTCACCAACTTTGACCGTGGATAACTGCTTCAAAAAAATCAAAAAATTATGAAACCTTCGCACATAGTCATGCCATGTGACCTAGTTACGAGGAAAATTCATAAACATGATGTACGACAATTTGTACAAAAAACCTTCACAAAATGAACAACCTCAACTGAGGTTGCAGAGAGAGTTCAAAGAGAGAGTTGAGGGTTTGGGGTTTTGAAAATGCAAAAAGATCAAAAAACCTCACCTTAGCTTCATTTAGGAGTGACTAAGAAGGATATGAAGTTAGTTTTCCAATATCATGTTTTAAAGTTGTTTTTTTTTTCATTATTTTGTATTAAAGCATTTATTTTCAAAAATAATTGAATAATATGAAAATGAAGTAAAAAAAAAGTGAGACTTCGTAGTGGTACTATATATGTAGAATACATGCTAAGGAAAATTATTTGGATGATTTGAGCAAGGTCGAAAAAAGGTTGCTTAGAAATGAGGTCGTTTCCCCTAGCTTTTGAGCCCTTTTCTACCACATTTTCAGTGACGATGAGTTGTAGTTCACAAATGGTCTAGGATTGATGAACTAACGTGCATAGTACTACATAAAGCATTGAAACATCACAAAACAAACCAATCAACTCGAAAAACATGTTTTCAAATTCAAATTGGAATGTCAGTTCAAATTCAAATTTGAATTCTGGATCTAATTCAAATAGACATCACAGTAGTTTCCTTAGCAATAAACTACAACAAATTTATTATTACATCAAAGTTCACCAAACATCAAGTATCACATCCAAAGTTATTATTACAACTCTATTTCTTTCGCCTCCTCTTGCCGCTTGATTTGCTCACCTTCTTTGAACTGCTTGGTTCCACATCATATAAATTGGTTGATGCTCTTGGTTTTCTTACCACAACTAATTGGCCCCCCAGCACAACCTTTCGCCCTTGAATTTCAGACTTAACCAAACAACTAAGTGGCAAGTCTATATCCAAATGAGCTTCAGACTCAACCAAATCTTCTTGAACTTGTTCAGGTGGAAAATCAACATCCAAATGAGGTTCAGACTGAACCAAAACCTCTTGAACTTGTTCATGGCAACTCAACATCCAAATGAGGTTCAGACTGAACCAAAACCTCTTGCCCGTGTTCAGGTGGCAACTCAAGATATAAATGAGCTTCAGATTGCACCTGATTACCACTTACCAAGATCTGAACATTTCTCTTCTTCCTACTGCCTTTGACTCTTGGTTTTTTTGTTGGCCAACATTCATCAACAACAATAGGTGGGCCTTTTTCTCCACGCTTCCTTCTGAAAAACAGAGCAGCATGTCATATGATTATTAAGTAAAACAAATAGCAATAACAAGCATGTCAAAAATAGAAAATTTAACATACTTAGGCCTTTCCGGAGTGTAACGACATTTGGGGGAACCAATTCTATGCCCAAGTTCCTCACACAGTTTGTGTAGGGATACGTTGCATCGAAAACAAAAAATTTCCTACCGCGAACACGCAAACCAAGCCAAGATGCAATCTAGAAGACGGTAGAAACAAGGGGATTATCGAGTCTCACCCTTGAAGAGATTACAAAGCCTACAAGATGATGCTCTTGTTGCTGCGGTAGACGTTCACTTGCCGCTTGCAAAAGCGCGTAGAAGATCTTGATCACGGCGCCACGAACGGGCAGCACCTCCGTACTCGGTCACACGTTCGGTTGTTGATGAAGACGACGTCCACCTCCCCGTTCCGGCGGGCAGCGGAAGTAGTAGCTCCTCTTGAATCCGACAGCACGACGGCGTGGTGTCGGTGGTGGTGGAGAAACCCGGCGGAGCTTCGCTAAGCGTGCGGGATGTGGTGGAGGAGAGAGGGCCGCTAGGGTTTGGGAGAGGGGGCGCCGGCCACTAGGGGGTGCGGCCACCTTGTGGTCTTGGGGTGGCCGGCCCCCTCCCCTTGGCCCCTCATTATATAGGTGGAAGCCCCAAGTGTTGGACTACAAGTCTCCGAATAAGACCCGAACCCAAAACCTTCCATGTGATAGGGAAACCTACCCAAGGTGGGAATCCCACTTGGGGTGGGATTCCCCCCTTCCATGTGGGGGGGGTGGCCGGCCCCCTTAGGGGAGTCCACTTGGGACTCCTCCCCCTTAGGGTTGGCCGGCCATGGGAGGTGGAGTCCCTCCGGGACTCCGCCTTCCTTAGTGGTTTCTTCCGGACTTTTCTAGAACCTTCCAGAACCTTCCATAGAACCTTCCGGATCATTTTAAATCTTATAAAATGACTTCCTATATATGAATCTTATTCTCCGGACCATTCCGGGACTCCTCGTGATGTCCGGGATCTCATCCGGGGCTACGAACAAATATTCGAACTCCATTCCATATTCAAGTTCTACCATTTCAACATCCAACTTTAAGTGTGTCACCCTACGGTTCGTGAACTATGCGGACATGGTTGAGTACTTACTCTGACCAATAACCAATAGCGGGATCTGGAGATCCATAATGGCTCCCACATATTCAACGATGACTTTAGTGATCGAATGAACCATTCACATACGATACCAATTCCCTTTGTCACGCGATATTTTACTTGTGCGAGGTTTGATCATCGGTATCACTCTATACCTTGTTCAACCTCGTCTCCTGACAAGTACTCTTTACTCGTACCGTGGTATGTGGTCTCTTATGAACTTATTCATATGCTTGCAAGACATTAGACGACATTCCACCGAGAGGGCCCAGAGTATATCTATCCGTCATCGGGATGGACAAATCCCACTGTTGATCCATATGCCTCAACTCATACTTTCCGGATACTTAATCCCACCTTTATAACCACCCATTTACGCAGTGGCGTTTGATGTAATCAAAGTACCTTTCCGGTATAAGTGATTTACATGATCTCATGGTCATAAGGACTAGGTAACTATGTATTGAAAGCTTATAGCAAATAACTTAATGACGTGATCTTATGCTACGCTTAATTGGGTGTGTCCATTACATCATTCATATAATGATATAACCTTGTTATTAATAACATCCAATGTTCATGATTATAAAACTAATCATCTATTAATCAACAAGCTAGTTAAGAGGCATACTAGGGACTCTTTGTTGTTTACATATCACACATGTATCAATGTTTAGGTTAATACAATTATAGCATGGTATATAAACATTTATCATAAACATAAAGATATATAATAACCACTTTTATTATTGCCTCTTGGGCATATCTCCAACAGTATCCCACTTGCACTAGAGTCAATAATCTAGATTACATTGTAAGTTACCTAACACCCATGGCATTCTGGTGTTGGTCATGCTTTGCCCTAGGGAGAGCTTTAGTCAACGGATCTGCTACATTCAGTTCAAGTGTGTACTTTGCAAATCTTTACTTCTCCATCTTCGATGTACTCGCGAATCGAATGATAACGCAGCTTGATATGCTTCAGCCTCTTGTGTGACCTTGGTTCTTGTGCATTGGCGATGGCACCCATGTTGTCACAGTAGATGACTAGTGGGTCCAATGCACTAGGAACCACACCGAGCTCTACAATGAACCTCTTCATCCATACCGCTTCTGATGAAGCCTCTGAAGCCGCTATGTACTCCGATTATGTTGAAGACTTCGCCACCGTGCACTGCTTCGAGCTTGCCCAGCTTCATCGCAGCACCATTCAATATAAACACGTACCCGGATCGTGACTTAGAGTCATCAGGATCAGTGTTCCAACTTGCATCGGTGTAACTTGTTACAACGAGCTCTTGGTCACCTCCATAACAAAGAAACATATCCTTAGTTCTTTTCAAGTACTTCATGATATTCTTGACCGCTGTCCAGTGTTCCATTCCTGGATCACTTTGATATCTGCTGGTTAAACTAACAGCATGTGCTATATCCGGTCTAGTACATAACATGGCATACATGATAGAGCCTACTGCCGAGGCATAGGGGATCTGACTCATCCTTTCTCTTTCTTCTGCCGTAGCCGGTCCTTGAGTCTTACTCAAGACCTTGCCTGGTAACATAGGTAAGAATCCTTTCTTACTTTCGTCCATTCTAAACTTCTTTAGAATCTTGTCCGAGTATGTACTCTGTGATAGCCCTATTAAGCGTCTTGATCTATCTCTATAAATCTTGATGCCTAATATATACGATGCTTCACCAAGGTCTTTCATTGAAAAACTATTATTCAAATAACCTTTTACATCTGCTTAATAGTTCTATATCATTCCCAATCAGTAATATGTCATCTACATATAATATCGGGAATGCTACTGAGCTCCCACTCACTTTCTTGTAAATACAGGCCTCTCCATGACACTGTATAAACCCGAAGTCTTTGATCACCTTATCAAATCGTCGGTTCCAACTTCTCGATGCTTGCTTCAGTCCATAAATTGAACGCTGAAGTTTGCATACTTTGTCGACATTTTTAGGATCGACAAAACCTTTGGGTTGTACCATATACAACTCTTCCTCAATGTCTCCATTAAGGAACGCCGTTTTGACATCCATCTGCCAAATCTCATAATCGAAAAATGCAGCTATTGCTAACAAAATCCTTACAGATTTTAGCTTCGCTACTGGTGAGAAAGTCTCATCGTAGTAAACACCTTGAATTTGTCGGAAACCCTTTGCGACAAGTCGAGCTTTATAGACAGTAATATTACCATCAGCATCTGTTTTTCTCTTGAAGATCCATTTATTCTCGACAGACCTTGCGGCTATCGGGTAAGTCTACCAAAGTCCATACTTTGTTATCATACATGGATCCCATTTCGGATTTCATGGCTTCTTGCCATTTGTTGGAATCGGGCTCATCATCGCTTCTTCATACGTCGCATGGTCTTCATCATTGTTGTCCACAATCATGACATTTAGACAAGGATCATACCAATCAGGAGTGGCACGTTCCCTTGTCGATCTGCGAGGTTCAGTAGCTATCTCACTCGAAGTTTCATGATCATTATCATTAGCTTCCTCTGTTGCCGGTGTAGGCGGCACAGGAACAACTTCCGATGCTCGCGCTACTCTGATCAACAAGTGAAGATTCATCAATCTCATCGAGTTCTACTTTTCTTCCGAGTCACTTCTTTAGTGAGAAATTCTTTCTCAAGAAAGGTTCCGTTCTTAGCAACAAATATTTTGCCTTCGGATCTGTGATAGAAAGTGTACCCTATAGTTTCCTTAGGGTATCCTATGAAGACGCATTTCTCCGCTTTGGGTTCTAGCTTGTCCGGTTGTAACTTTTTTACATAGGCTTCGCAACCCCAAACTTTAAGGAACGACTGACTTAGGTTTCTTATTAAACCATAATTCATACGGTGTCGTTTCAACGGATTTTGATGGTGCTCTATTTAAAGTGAATGTGGCTGTCTCTAATGCATAACTCTAAAATGATAAAGGTAAATCAGTAAGAGACATCATAGAACGAACCATATCTAAGAGAGTTCGATTACGACGTTCGGACACACCGTTTCGTTGAGGCGTTCCCGGCGGTGTCAATTGTGAAAGTATTCTGCATTTCTTTAAATGCATGCCAAACTCATAACTCAGATATTCACCTCCGCGATCAGATCGTAGAAATTTAATCTTCTTGTTACGTTGATTTTCTACTTCACTTTGGAATTCCTTAAACTTCTCGAAAGTTTCGGATTTATGTTTCATGAAATAGATATACCCGTATCTACTCAGATTATCTCGTGAAGGTTAGAACATAACGATAACCACCGCGCGATGCTACACTCATTGGTCCGCACACATCGGTATGTATGATTTCCAATAAGTCGGTAGCTCGCTCCATCATACCGAGAAAATGGAGTCTTAGTCATTTTTCCCATTAGACATGCTTCACATCTATCAAGTGACTCAAAGTCAAGTGATTCAAGTAATCCATCGGTATGGAGTTTCTTCATGCGTTTCACTCCAATATGACCAAGACGACGAGTGCCACATATAAGTAGAATTATCATTCAATTTAATTCGCTTAGCATCAATGTTATGTATATGTGTATCACTACTATCGAGATCTAACGGAAATAAGCCATTCTTTTCAGGTGCTCGACCATAAAAGATATTATTCATAAAAATAGAACAACCATTATTCTCAGACTTGAATGAATAACAGTCTTGCATTAAACAAGATCCAGATATAATGTTCATGCTCAACGCGGGTACAAAATAACAATTATTGAGGCTTAAAACTAATCCCGAAGGTAGATGTAGAGGAAGTGTGCCGACAGCGATCACATCGACTTTGGATCCATTTCCAACGCGCATCGTCACTTCATCCTTTAGTAGTCTTCGTTTATTCTTTAGTTCCTGTTTCGAGTTACAAATATGAGCAACCGAACCAGTATCAAATACCCAGGTACTAGTACGAGAACCAGTAAGGTAAACATCTATAACATGTATATCAGATATACCTTCTTTCTTCTTCTTGACAAGGCCGCTCTTCAGATCCGCCAAATACTTGGAGCAATTACGCTTCCAGTGTCCCTTCTCCTTGCAGTAATAGCACTCAGCATCAGGCTTAGGGCCAGTCTTAGGTTTCATAGGAGGCGTGGCAACTTTCTTGCCACCCTTCTTGAATTTTCCCTTAGACTTGCCATGTTTCTTGAAACTGGTGGTCTTGTTGACCATCAACACTTGGTGCTCTTTCTTGATCTCAATCTCAGCAGATTTCAGCATGGCGAAGAGTTCAGGTAACTCTTTGTTCATGTTCTGCATATTGTAGTTCATCACAAAGTTCTTGTAACTAGGTGGCAGTGATTGAAGGACACGATTAATCCCCGGTCTGTTAGGAATCACTATTCCCAGATCACCGAGTTTCTTCGCATGCCCGGTCATGGCGAGCATGTGCTCACTAACGGAGCTGCCTTCTTCCATCATGCAGCTGAAGAAGTGTTTCGATGCTTCATAGCATTCCACGGCCGCATGAGTTTCAAAGATAGCTTTCAGCTCATTGACCAATGTCAACACCCGGATTTTTAAGCCCGGATGCCTATTATGTCATTCATCGCAATCCCAGGAATATTGTTGTTGCGAGGCATAATAGCTGAATATCACAGTCATCATTTATTACAAACCATATTGTCTTACAACTCGAATTACATGATCCATATTACACAAATAGTTGATCTATTGATCAACGAACAAACACAAGTTCATAGCGGAAGCGTAAGATACAAGGACTCTCTAGTCCACAGGCCAACGCTTGATGTTGGAAGACTCCTAGTTGTCGTAGGCGTCCTGCTGGTCATCTCCGGGGTAGTTCTGTTCATCTTCATACTCTGGCCATTTGAATAGCCAGGGACAAAGCCGTAAGTACTTCAAGTACTTGCAAACTAATACTAATGTAAGTGCTAGACATTCTAGTATGGTTGGCTAAGCTCTAGTTTATTTGCGTAAAGCTAGTTTTAGTTCACAAAGTTTGAGAAAAGCTTATTCAAGTGCTCACTAACTCAACTGGGAACATTAGTGTCATTCCCACCATTCATGTGGTGATTTCAATTCAATTCACCACAAGTCATTTTACCATCACCTTTCAACATCATTTTTCAAAGATATGACATCGGAAACTGTATGGCCTTTCCAACCGTCCGTAACCGTGGACGCGGCTATTCGAATAGGTTTACACTCGCGAGAGGTTGCACACTTGTGCCACAACATTTGATTACATCCGTCGGGATTTCCCCGAATCATCGTAACACAGTGACGCGGATCATCAACCATAACCTTTCACTTATAAATCCTAGTATGAGCACCTCTCCCCATGAGCTTGGCCTCCCAGTGAAGACCAACTGTCAACCTGGGAACTGCACAGGGCTTGGGCCGGACATTCACCTCATTTCACGTCATTTCTCATCATTTCTTTTGTGGTAGAGGCAGCTTTCGGCCTAACCCCGATGACGCTTGTTTAGAGAGAACCCATACTAAGACACATAAACTTCCAGTTAAGCCCTACCCATAATCAGGTATTGTGGGGGTACTTGATAATTGGAAAGGTATCGCATTCAAACCAACATCATTGTTTTATCAAAAATCACCATCTTCTCTTGTTCATATTCACCTTCAAAAATCATTCAATGGAATGCATCATCATTCCAAGGTTTCAAACTTGTTCAAATTCATATGCTCCCATCTAGAGTAGTCAAGTTTTAATATTTAGCACTAGCACTAATCATGAGGGGTGCTAATCTTGCTTGGCTAGTTTGAGACTCACTTTGCTACTCTAGTAACCTCCTCTAACTTTGACCAAAGTTAACTATAAAAGCAACTCTTTGAATAAACAAGTAAAACTTGTAAGGTAGAAAACTTGGGATAGGCTTATGGTAAGAAAGGTAAGAATCATGGTGCCATGCCCCAAGGGGCTTTGCACTTTGCAAGAATATTAGCTTGCCTTGATAGTTCTCAAGTGGCTCCTCCTCCTCTTGGTAGAATTCCTCCTCCTCTTGGTATTCTCCGGTGCTAGCGTCTAAATTTGAATACGAGTATAGTCACTCACTAATTCAATGGCTATTCCACACATCACATATAAACACACAAACTATTCTATGCACACAAATAATCTACTTAGGGTGCATGGGTTGTGTTGTTTGAGGAAAAATAATTTCCTCTCATTACATATGTAAATGATAGTTTCCATATTGTTCTTGAGGAATAATTTCCTCTCATTGAAATCTTCTTAAGATTTAATTTCTCAAACAATCATACATGAAATGGGTATTGACCTAGGTCAACCATTCATTATCATCCTTTGAGAAAATGATTTAAATGAGATAGATCACATCATACCATTTTAATAGCACTACATATGATTTAAATCTCAAGCAATTCATATAAGAGAGTTTGGACCAGAGGTACAAACATCCCATGAATGCATGTGAGACAAGTTTAAAGGAAGTATAAAACTTCACACAATTTACTTTAATAGTTTTGGACAATATCAACTAGTTAAACTAGTCAAAATATCCATCCATTTAACTATGGCATGATCATGCAAAGTGACCACACCATTTTCTTGCAGAAACAGTTAGTGTAAGTCAAATGTGAGCTATTGGAGTTGGAATCAACTTAATATCTATTTTGTTTGATTTTTAAGAATTATTTGAATAGGGAAAAGTCCATGTCTTGTTATTTTTATCACATTAATTCTACAAAGAATCTGGTCATGGGACCAGTGGCATTGGCTAGATAATTTCTCTAGCTTTCCAACACTATAAAGTTCATCGAATTTGGTTTAGCCAATTCAAATCTATTGAATTTCAAAGTGGCAGCAGTATTGAAATTATTTGAAATTAACTGAGTTGGATTTGAATTAAAAAGGCCGGCGGGAAATGCTACTGGGCCAAATCATTTAAACAGGCCCAAGGCCAGCCCAGCCACGGTCCAGTGCCGCGCGGGCTGCCTGACAGCGGGGGCCACCCGTCAGTGGGTGTTTAAACCCGAAACGGTATGGGCGAGGGTGGTGCGTTGGATTAGATCGTGATCGAACGGCTGTGGTTCATCGTCCCGCCGGCGAGAGGGGAGTTCACCGGCGGCTCAGGTAGGGGGTCGGCGGGCTAACCAGTGCTCCAGCGAGGTATGGCAGTATGCGTGGAGTAGATGTGGACGACGGCGGAGCTCCAGGTACCGGTGGCTCGTCCTGGGGCGGCTCCAATCGACGGCGGTGTCCACCAGGTACTGGCGGCTCCGATCTCCAAATTGGAGCAGCTCCGGCGACGATCGAGTGAGTGGAGTGGTGGTGGAGAAGCAGTGAGAGGTGGGGAGTGAGATGGTGTGGTTGATTTGGTCCAGGGAACTCCCTATTTATAGAATCGCATGAGGGTTGCGGGGCAGTGAGGTGGTCGACATGGGCGCGGCGTCTCCGGTGGCTGGTCGAGCTAGGCGAGGCTATGGCGATGCTCTACGAGTCCAGGCGATGCTACTGGCAGCGACAGCGTGGTCGGGGAGTGTCGGAATCGCTCGCATTGCTTCCGTGCAGGTCGCGGCGGTGGCGGGATCTTGTCACCGTCCCCGGCGGCGGCGGGCACGGGTTGGCTTGGCGAGCGTGTCTGGCGGGCTCGTGGTGGCGTGCTGAGGCTCGACGAGCAGCGGGAGGGTCCAGGGCGTGCGTGAGGTGGCCGTGCGGCGCGTGTCCAGTGCGCGTCCACGCGCGACATGGGCGGCGTCTGGGCGTGTGCTGGGCGCGCGTCGTCCGGGCGTTGTCGTGCTCGAGCTTGACCATGGCGGTGCTAGGGAGGGCTAGGCGATGCGGTGGCGCACGGTGGCGAAGTGGCCAGGGCAGAGAGTGAAGGGGAGAGAGGGGAGGTCGACGAGCTCGGGGACATGGCCGGCATGGCCATGCCCTAGCTTGCTCTCTCTCTCTCTTAGCCTCACTATGCTCCATTTAAGGTTTAAGGGGACCAGGGAACATAATGTGGTAGGTTAGGGTAGATTAGGTTGAGGTAGATTCACTATTTGCAACTATTGCAAATAGTGCCCGAATTTGTAAAATTCAAAAATATCCAAATTTGAAAATATTCAAAAGGTGAAAGTTCTTGAAATGTGAGTGTTGATATAAGTTGTAAATGACCAGAGAGGTTTTGAGGTGGTGGTGGAAAAATTAGAATTCAAAAGTTGGCCAAAATGGCTAAGTGTAGATTGTTGTATATGTGAGAAAGTTGGAACTTTGGATGAGCCTTGCTCATGATCAAAGATGAATTTGGCATGACGATCTTCACCAAAGTTGTTCACCTTGATGTTAAATTTGAAATGGTGCAAAGAGTTAGCTAAAGTTGGTTTGGGAAAATTGAATGGCAAGGGCTCAAAGTGGTGATCATACTAGAATTGTCAAAATTGACCAATATCATATGTGAGTTGGATTTGTGTTTTAAATTCATTTTAAAAGTGAATCTTTGATTCCAAAAGTTGTAGTAGGGGTGTAATAACATTACTCAACTAATGGTGAAGACCAAATAGGTCTAGGGTCAAAATTTATAAAAATGCCATAGGGCATATGTGAGGGTTTTTAGGGTTTTGCATTTTAGTGGAATTTCCTCCTCTTTGATTTATTTGGTTGGTGATCTTAATATGATCACACTAGGGTTTTAGAGCATATCAAAAACAAGTAATAACAATCATCATGGAATATCACTCAAATGCACAAGTCCTATGCATGGTACTATATGCAAATAGAAAAGTTTTTGTTGGTTTGAAATTTTGCTTTCTGGAATTTTCTTGTTTATTGAAATTTGGGGTGTTACAACCAACTCATGAGGATCGTGGTGCTCAAAACGATTTTGAAGATCGGCTTCCAGACTGCACAGGATGGCACACTGAACTTGAGAGTACCGAGTTTTCCGAGTCTCGTAAACATTCTTTACTTCATCGGTTTCAGTTTCTGCAGGAGGGTCACCTAGCGGTGCATCAAGCACATATTGCAGGCTTCCACCATTGAGGAAAATCCTCACATGACGGAACCATTCGGTGAAGTTGCTACCGTTGCTCTTAAGCTTTTCTTTCTCTAGGAACTGGTTAAAATTGATTGAGGACGCCATATCTACAACATATATTTGCAATAGTTTAGACTAAGTTTATGGCAAATTGAGTTCAAATTTTAATTCAATATAATTAAAAAACTAGGTGAACTCCCACTCAAAATAATATCCCTCGCATTGTCTTAGTGATCACACGAACCAAATCTACCACACCTAAGTCCGATCATCACGAGACAAGGTGTAATTTCAATGGCGAACACTCAAAGTGTTCATCATATCAATCATATGATTCATGCTCTACCTTTCGGTATCACGTGTTCCGAGACCATGTCTGTACATGCTAGGCTCGTCAAGGCCACCTTAGTATCCGCATGTGCAAAACTGGCTTGCACCCGTTGTATGCACTTGTTGATTCTATCACACCCGATCATCACGAGATGCTTCGAAACGACAAGTCTTGGCAATGGTGCTACTAAGGATGAACACTTTATTATCTTGATATTTTAGTGAGAGGGATCATCTTATAATGCTACCGTCGCGATCTAAGCAAAATAAGATGCATAAAAGGATTAACATCACATGCAGTTCATATGTGATATGATATGGCCCCTTTGTCTTTGCTCCTTTGATCTTCATCTCCAAAGCACGGACATGATCTGCATCATCAACGGGCATGATCTCCATCATCGTCGGCGTAGCGTCAAGGTCAATGGCACCGTCTTCATGATTGTTCTCCCATGTAGCAACTATTACAACTTCTTTGAAATACTACTCAACATGAAATTTAAAGACAACCATAAGGCTCCCGCCGGTTGCCACAATACAATAATGATCATCTCATACATATTCATCATCACATTTTGGCCATATCACATCACCAAACCCTGCAAAAACAAGTTAGACGTCTCTAATTTGGTTTGCATATTTTACGTGGTTTAGGGTTTTCGAGTAAGATCTAATCTACCTACGAACATGAACCACAACGGTGATACTAGTGTTGTCAATAGAAGAGTAAATTGAATCTTCACTATAGTAGGAGAGACGAGACACCCGCAAAGCCACTTATGCAATACAAGTTGCATGTCGAGCGTGGAGCAAATCTCATGAACGCGGTCATGTAAAGTTAGCCCGAGCCGCTTCATCCCACTATGCCACAAAGATGCAAAGTACTCAAACTAAAGACAACATAAGCATCAACGCCCACAAAACCATTGTGTTCTACTCGTGCAACCATCTATGCATAGACACGGCTCTGATACCACTGTAGGGATACGTTGCATAGAAATCAAAAATTTTCCTACCACGAACACGCAAACCAAGCCAAGATGCAATCTAGAAGACGGTAGCAACGAGGGGATTATCGAGTCTCACCCTTGAAGAGATTCCAAAGCCTACAAGATGAGGCTCTTGTTGCTGCGGTAGACGTTCACTTGCCGCTTGCAAAAGCGCGTAGAAGATCTTGATCACGGCGCCACGAACGGGCAACACCTCCGTACTCGGTCACACGTTCGGTTGTTGATGAAGACGACGTCCACCTCCCCGTTCCAGCGGGCAGCGGAAGTAGTAGCTCCTCTTGAATCCGACAACACGACGGCGTGGTGTCGGTGGTGGTGGAGAAACCCGGCGGAGCTTCGCTAAGCGTGCGGGATGTGGTGGAGGAGAGAGGGCCGCTAGGGTTTGGGAGAGGGGGGCGCCGGCCACTAGGGGGTGCGGCCACCTTGTGGTCTTGGGGTGGCCGGTCCCCTCCCCTTGGCCCCTCATTATATAGGTGGAAGCCCCAAGTGTTGGACTACAAGTCTCCGAATAAGACCCGAACCCAAAACCTTCCATGTGATAGGGAAACCTACCCAAGGTGGGAATCCCACTTGGGGTGGGATTCCCCCTTCCATGTGGGGGGGGGGGGTGGCCGACCCCCTTAGGGGAGTCCACTTGGGACTCCTCCCCCTTAGGGTTGGCCGGCCATGGGAGGTGGAGTCCCTCCGGGACTCCGCCTTCCTTAGTGGTTTCTTCCGGACTTTTCTAGAACCTTCTAGAACCTTCCATAGAACCTTCCGGATCATTTTAAATCTTATAAAATGACTTCCTATATATGAATCTTATTCTCCGGACCATTCCGGGACTCCTCGTGATGTCCGGGATCTCATCCGGGACTCCGAACAAATATTCGAACTCCATTCCATATTCAAGTTCTACCATTTCAACATCCAACTTTAAGTGTGTCACCCTACGGTTCGTGAACTATGCGGACATGGTTGAGTACTTACTATGACCAATAACCAATAGCGGGATCTGGAGATCCATAATGGCTCCCACATATTCAACGATGACTTTAGTGATCGAATGAACCATTCACATACGATACCAATTCCCTTTGTCACGCGATATTTTACTTGTCCGAGGTTTGATCATCGGTATCACTCTATACCTTGTTCAACCTCGTCTCCCGACAAGTACTCTTTACTCGTACCGTGGTATGTGGTCTCTTATGAACTTATTCATATGCTTGCAAGACATTAGACGACATTCCACCGAGAGGGCCCGGAGTATATCTATCCGTCATCGGGATGGACAAATCCCATTGTTGATCCATATGCCTCAACTCATACTTTCCGGATACTTAATCCCACCTTTATAACCACCCATTTACGCAGTGGCGTTTGATGTAATCAAAGTACCTTTCCGGTATAAGTGATTTACATGATCTCATGGTCATAAGGACTAGGTAACTATGTATCGAAAGCTTATAGCAAATAACTTAATGACGTGATCTTATGCTACGCTTAATTGGGTGTGTCCATTACATCATTCATATAATGATATAACCTTGTTATTAATAACATCCAATGTTCATGATTATGAAACTAATCATCTATTAATCAACAAGCTAGTTAAGAGGCTTACTAGGGACTCTTTTGTTGTTTACATATCACACATGTATCAATGTTTCGGTTAATACAATTATAGCATGGTATATAAACATTTATCATAAACATAAAGATATATAATAACCACTTTTATTATTGCCTCTTGGGCATATCTCCAACAGTTTGCATCTATTTTTGTTACCTTTTTGGGACCTTTTAGGTTTATCGGCTTTATCTTTTTTCCCCTTTTTGCTACTCCCCCCTTTCTCAAACCATGCTTTGAATCTACTCCGTTTCGGCCTGCCTGCCTTTCTTTTTGTGATGGGAGGACACATGGAAAATTGAATATCCACTTCCGGCCATTGAGACTGATCTGTCAAAGCTGGAATTGGAGTTGCATATGCAGCCCTGAATTTTGCTACTGAGTAATATTCATGCAAATATGGGTGCATGTTTAACCTGGGTTTTGAGGCCAAAAAATGTATGGCATGCTCACATGGCTTCCCGGTGTGTTGCCACTCTTGACAAGTGCATTCTTTCAACTCAATGTCCACAACATGCCTTTTTGTACTCTTGGTATCTCTTACTTCAGCTCCCCACAATGAAGCTTTGTCAACTGACAAATGTGAAAGCTTCCTGCTCCTGTTGACCATCTGTTGTACCACTGCAGGAAGCTTATAACCTTGAAGTAGAGCACCAATTCTGGTTCTTAATTCCCACGAACGCATCATCAAGAGCCTGATTTGGTCAACCAAGTCATGCACATGCAAGTCTTTCAACTCCTTCACCCTGTTGTTAAAACTTTCACCCAAATTGTTGTTTATATGATCATATTTGATGGCACTATTGAAATCTGCCCTATACCATAGAAGAGAATGATAGGTGTTCAGCCATGTACCAAACTCAGGGCATGCTGTCATTATCTTACCAAGGTGATATGAATGTGTCTGTTTGGTGTAAGCTCTTGCGACTGGCCACATGCGCCCAAATTCATCTCCTCTGAACTTTTTTTTAATCAAATTCACCCACAAATGGCCGAAGCACTCCCTCTTCTCAGCATGGGGGAAAACATTGTTCACTGCATTTTCCAACCCTTTACATGCATCCGTATGAATGGCCAAGGGTGAAACTGGACCAATGCATCTTTTCAACTGCATCATGAACCATGTCCATGATGCCTCTGACTCTGACTGAAACAAACCAATAGCAACAGGGAACATCCAGTTGTGTCCATCTAGTGCATTGCATGCTGCCAATTGGCCATTCCACTTTCCAGTCAAAAAAGATGAGTCAATGCTCAAATATGGACGGCACCCCGCTTTGAATCCATCAATGCAAGGCTTAAAACACATAAAAAACTTGGAGAAATATAGCTTGCCATCCTCTGATACCTCTGTATCTATCTCCACCACACTCCCAGGTGACCTCTTTTCCACCTCAGCTTTAAAATTGTACAACATCCTAAATGTATTTGCCCAATCACCATATAATGATTTCATCGCCCTTTGTTTTGCCTTCCACACTGTGGTATATTTCAGCACAATGGGGTACTGCTTTTCCAAGTCAACTTTAAGTTTCTTTGCAGTAGTGTTAGGTGTCTTGGCTAAAATAGGAGTAATTTTTTTTCAGTAACCCAAAGTTGAGATGTCATGCTTGATACTCTCCGTGAACAGGTAATACAAGTATGTTCATGTGGTATTTGATTTACCCTAATGGTAGTACCATCAGGTTGGCGTCTAGCAGATATGTACCACTTGCAAGGATTGGCACTCCCATCAAAACCTTTGCACCTTGCATAAAACTTGCTTCTGTCAGTCCAAAGAGTCTTGGCATCAAACTCAGCTTTCACTGCATAAGTCTTAAAACACATTCTAAACTCATCCATATTTGGGAACAATTTCCCAACTTCAATTACAGGGTTTTCTTTATCATACAAATTCACCAGTTCATCATCATGTGCATCATCTACTTCATCTTGCATTAACTCGGGATCAACATCTTCATGTTTGACCCAGCCCCAGTTCTGTTGGCATTAGCAGGCATCTCAGATTCACCCTTGTCTTTCTCCTTATCTTTGTCATCTACAGGAATGCCATACATTCTTGCCATCTCAATGTCACTCATTGGTGCAATGACTAAATCAGTACACTCCTCTAGTTCTACTGCATTCCAATCAACTGTAACTACATTTGCAGCACCATGACACACCTCTTGTGCAGCTGCATCAGATTCAGATATAACTCACACTTCAGTAACTATGGGCATAATCTGTCTTTGTGAAGCCCATTCATCATCTGCAATTTGTGCAGCCAACTTGGAGGCCATATCCAACTTTGGAATCAGATTTGCGATCAACAAGTTCTGCATAAAAGGTTGCATGTTTGCTAGTCCAACCATCTCTCCGATCAATTTCAGCAACCAAATCATCTCCATCTTCAATTCTAACATACTCGCCCTTCCAATCGTCGAACCTTAACAGTGACAATTCTTGCTCTGGACCCCAAACTACACTCTCCCCTATTTTCTCCACCCAATTCTTCACTGCCTTCTCCTCCATTGACTGTAGTTCTTGAGCATCCATCTCTGAAAATTCAACCTCAAATTTTACAAATGTATCTTTCTCGATGTTTCTCACGCTACCATCACCTAGAATGGCCTTCGAAGGAAACAATTGCACTGTAATTTTGAACGTGCGCTGACTACTCCCCCTGTTTGTCAATCGGACATTACACAATGAGCTGCAGGAACCATGAGATACACCCCCCCCTCGTCGAGCCCCAAATTGATATCAAAAATCAAAATGAGCTAAAGAGACGGGCATTACCGATCTAAATCTGCCTCTTGTCGCTCCATCTTGTTCTTTCAGCCCACGCACAACGATCCCCTGTTTCAAATCGGCGAAAATCAGCGGGCAGATCCATCAAATTAAGACGGCGAGGAACGAGACTAGGGCTGCAAAATGGCTCACCGCATTCGCACTGCCAAATCTCCACCCCACGCACCGCCGCCACTGGAAAGCTTCACCGCCACCACCTGAAAGCTCCGCCGCCGCCGTCGGACAAAAACAGAACGCGGTGCGTGGTCGAAAATGGCTAATTGACTTGGCACCTAACTGGGTCCCACTATCTGAGAGAATAATTTCCCTAGCATAACCTCAACGCCTAATATTGGGTCCCACTATATTTGTTAAGACAAGGGTTAAGACTTAAACGACCGTTTTCTGACCATGGCTATTTCCACGCGCCGAGACGTTGCATGCGAGCTATTCTTGTGAAAAAACGTCGCTGTGCTTCCAATTCAACTCAACGATGTCGCATAGGGGCTATTCATCCTATAAATAGAGAACACATATCTGGTGGCAATCTGATGATTACGATCTGCTGGATGCTTGCCACCAGCAGTGACATCTGGAACCCACAAAAATGATGCATCATCCGAAGTTGCAGATCATTCGGAAATATCAATAGTTTACACCATAGAGTAGGATGCCTATGGTTATCCCAGATTTTTATTGCTCGTTGGTGATGAAGACAGAAGCACGAGCTAGATGAAATAGTCTATGATGTACTGTTTATGTAAGACCAAACAAAGCCTACAACAGGCCAATGCAAACAGTCATGCAAATGAACTGCTTGTCTGCATGTCAAGTATATTACAGACATCGGAAAAAGAGGTAAATATATTACTGCCATCGCAGGATTCTGAATCTACAAGTATTACTCCTACATTGCATGCTAATATGACATAGCAACACAGGAAAACTAGCTCACCAGAGTTGATTCAGCAGTCAGACGCCATGCTAAATTCCAGTAAGCTACAAAGCAAACTAGTAGCTGTAGGAACCCAAAGAAAGGTTAAAAAAAGGCTGATTTTAAGAGCATGCTATCTGTTTCAACAGATGTTGGCATGGCATTGGCCCTTTGAATACTTCAAGTTTGAGCTTGAGTAGCCTGTTCTTTCTCTGCAGGACTTGCTGTTGTTGCTTCGGCTCTGCTTGTAGTTTCTGTAGGGCTTTGCTTTTCTTTTGAACTTGTTCAAATACGTGTAAGCAACACCATTGTATCCTAGCCAATTGAGGGCTTTATTAATTTAAACTGGGGCTCTTTGGGCTCTCTATGGCTTTGCCTTTTCTTTTAAACTTGTTCAAGTGCGTGTAAGCAACACCGTTGTATCCTATCCGGTTGCGGGCTTTATTAATTTAAAATCGGCTCTTTGCCTCTATTATCTAAACAAAATCCTATAGAACTCATAACACTCGGCCGAATTTAATTAGACAGTTCTTGCTCGCACGCATCTGGACTGTCGACCGTATTTGCGCATCTTGCACAAGACCAACTCCTCGCCATCTTCTTGTTGATCTTGGGGAACGCTGTACTCGATCATCACCCACTTCGTCTTGACCTTGTTGACCATATAGAAGTTATACCTGCGGTATCCGACGAGGCCGTTGTCTCCCACCACCTCCATGCGCGTGCACGGTCTCCACCAGCCACCATGGTGATGCCGGCGCAACAGTTTCCTCCCGCCGCGGTAGTGCTCGTGGCTAAGGAAATACCAGTTGTTACGCGGTCCCCGCGGGTGGTCAGCCACTAGCTCCTCTGGGGTGGCGGAGTAGAGGTCGGCGTAGTGGAAGAGATGAGCCACGTCTTCGTCCAGTGCCTCGCCGGCGATCTTAGGGCGGAGCACGCGCTCGATGAGTTCAACATCCTTGAGGCGAGCTGGTACATCCAGCTTGCTAGTTTCCGGCGCCATGGAATCGTGCATCCACGGCGACTTGACGGGATACGCTCGATATATCTCAGGGAATCACCGCTGTTTTCTCTGTTGGTCCTGCACAAGGCGCTGCTTATATATAAAGGCGCTGCAACATAGTCTTTGTCGGACACGTAGTTCGTGTTCAACTCGATTTAGAGTTCGAGACCACTCCGATTCCTAGGAAACTGGATTGCTAGTAATCAGAACTGAAGTCCACAAACTAACGTGACGTTACAGGAAGGCCCCAAAATTAGATTAGGAGAATCACAATTCACTAGAACGGGCTTTTCAAGCCTAGTCGCATACGAAGGCTCTTTTTTTTTTGCAGTACGAAAGATCGTTTTTTCGCGGGTAGTACGAATGATTGTTGAGGCCGCAAAAAATCGACCTTCTGCACGTTTTTAATCTGCCGAATCACAATTCACTAAAACGGGCTTTTAAAGCCTAGTCGCATCGCGTCAAAAAAGGGGAAGATGGCGGAACTCGGACAGCCCCAAGAAGACATCGTCTTGGGGATGCCAGCAATGGCGTGCATTGTGCCCTTGCAGCCAGCCTCGGACAGCGGCGAACACCGGAGGAATGCACCAGGACCTCCTAGCCGTATCTCCAAACACGAAGCTCCCAACAGAGGAACGACGTCGAGGACACCGCCATCACGCCGATCCAAAGGATCTAGGCTTTCGCCTAGAGATAGCAACCAAACCAGGCGAGAACACGAGAGACACCGACATGCCTCGGTGACGCCTCTAGAGAGGGGCACGACACCCGCGGGCGCCGTCGCCATGGGCCCAACGAGTTGGGCAGGACCTTCGTCCGCATCGTCGCACGACTCCGAGCCTCCGAGGTTTGGGGCAACCCTGTCCATGGAGAGACACACCGCCGCCACCGCGGCTCCTCAACATCATGGTCGCAAAAAGTCGTGGTCTCCACCACGACGGCCCAAGCCACTAGCTTCAGCCTTGACGAAAACAACGCAGCAACTCCCCACCACCTCCGACACACCCGCTCCAGGCACAACCAACAGATGAGCAGGCCCAAAAAAGCTCAGATCTGGCCCGAGAAAGCGCAGATCGAGCCCGCCCCAACCACCAACTCCCACACCGGCGCCACCGAGAGGCATCGCCGCACGTCCCCAACGCATGGGCGTACGACCGACGTACCAGGGCACTCCGCCCTGGCAAGGCGTCCTCCACGCCGCCGCCCCCAATATGGAGTCTTGCGCCTCCGCATCCCGGCTGCCCCGCCGCACCACGCCGCAACCACCGGGGAGCCTCGCTGCTTGACCCCAGCATAGGAACAGCGGCCGATGCGCCTGGGCACTCCGCCCTGGCCACGCATCCTCCGCATCGCCTTCCCCGAGATGGGATCTAGCCGCGCCGCCACCCGACCGCTCTGCCGCGTCCTCCCTCTCCTCTCCTTGCTGCCTGCCAAGTCGAAGAACGCCGCTCGTCCGCGGGCTCCACCATGCATCGGCGACGACCTCCTAGAACCGCGCCGTCGACCGCTCCTCGCCACCACCTCGCAACCCTGGTGGCGTCTCCCTCCGCGCCAGGGAACCCGCCGGGGCGCGCCGACCCTGCCCGCCGCCTTCGACGGCCAGGCGCGGCCGCAACCGCCGGCCTGGCGGCGGCAGCGGTCGGGAGGAGGAGATTGGGGTGGCTTTTTTTGTTAGGGCTTGGGGCTCTCCGGAGCCGCTTTTTTGTTAGGGTTTGGGGCTCTCCAAGGAGAGCCCTTTTGGAGTTGTTGCTCTTCGGAGGTGTCTAGTGTCGGTTGAGACGCGAGTTTGTTGTTTAGCTTAGGGTAGGTTCTTTCGTGTTGTTGTTGTTTTGTTGGTGGTGGCTGTCTTCGGACTAGCCGGTGTGGTGTGTGTGCTAATTGTGGTAGCGTGTTCTTGTACTCAAACCTCTGCCTTCTATAAAGATATGGTACATCTTTGGCGTACTCTCGAAAAGAAAACCTAGTCGCATACGAAGGCTTTTTTTGTACAGTACGAAAGATCGTGTGGCCCTCTGTGGGACACAAATTCTTCATGTTCCCGAGGGAATTGCAGATTCCACCATGTATTGCTCTCCAGCTATTGCACAAAACACCACTTGGATGAATTTTTGCAATTTCTACCAGGTACTGGCCTAATATGTTACGATTTCCACCACTTGATCATCTAATCAGCTAATTAGCGCGGTAGAAGGCATAACAGTAGTTATGTCCCGCATGTCAATGCCTGAATAAATATAAAAAATTAAACAATGTCCCAAAAAAAATTTCACAAGAAATTATGTTTTTTCATGCACTCTACAATGTTATAGACCACATTCCATAGGTATCATCAACTTTTTTACTTTAAGACCTACTTATATTTTAACGCAAATACTTGTATCCCACTAAAGTGATCATAGGAAAATAATTACACTTACAAAAATTATGTTTTTTCATACATGCTTTATAGGGTGTAATTTACCTAAAAATTGTTCATACATAAGTTATACCCCATATGGAATCGATAGAAAAATAAATTATTTTCCTATGATTGAGTACGTAACTATTAATTGATTTGTAAAACTACATAGGCTATTTTTTAGTAACCATTGATGCTTCATATATGCATCCATAAAAAAATCATATTTAGATACAAACCATTGTTTATGATTTTTCAAAGGCTCTATAATTTTCTTACATTACTTGAAGAATTGAAATGCGGGGCTCGTCAATTTTGCTTTTAGCAGGGCTAAATATTTGAAATGACTAGCCGGTGCATATTACAACAGATTAGACCACCACCTAGGGAAAACTGCAAAAATATGCGAGGCCCACCACCAGATTTGCGAGATTAATTATTTTTGTACATTTATTTATGCATTGACATGTGAGGTCCAACTATTATTTTACCGCCAACCAGACTAATTGGTTGATTAGATGACCAAGCGAAGGAAATTGCAATATTTTATGGCAGTAGCCGGTGAAAACCGCAAAAAATCTATCCAGATGATGTTTTGTGATAACGCATAGAGTAGAACATGGTGGAATCTATAATTCCCTCTCATGTTCCCACGAGCTGTTAGTTTGCTGATATATTTACCAAATGACTACCTACAAACTTTTTTTCATGGTTTTTGTACCGGTCTGAATTGTCGTAGCTGACATCATCCGGATTTGCCGTCCGAGAACCCTGGGCACGTGCCCAGGCTCGCCGTCGCCGTCGCTGCTTACACCAGCTCCGGTGAGCTCGCATGGCGATGTATGTAGCTGAAACCGCAAGAATCGAGAAGAAAATACGCAGTATATCAGTTTAACTCGGCCTAGGCCCACAGCCCCATTTCGCTCCATAGTCCACACTTGCTGTTTGGGCCACTGGCCCACTGCTCACGTTAATGAAGCGAGACAGAAGAAGAATCGATCGATTTGGCTGTCTGTTCGATTGTTCGTCTTGGTCGTGAGCCAGGCGACTGCGCACGGCAAGGAAAAACGGCGCCCCTTCGGTCGGACTGTGTTTTCGCTGCGAGATAGAGATGTGCGGAAACTCAAGCGCCAAGGCGACGACGCGGATGGCGACTGGCACCGTACCAGCCACACACGACAACTAGGTGAGTTTTTTCTATAATTTACCAGGGCATTTCGTAATTAAACATAGATAGTGTCAGTTTACAGTTCAACTTGTTTAAATTCCACAATTGTATTGCTAGTATTTAGAGAATACCTGTTATCTTAATTTATGTTTTTTGCATCTAGGATTTACGAGGCAGGACATTCAGTTTTCCCTCTTGCCTCCCTCTCGCCCCCACACGGGCGGCGGGGGAGGAAACCCTAGCCGCCGCGCCTCCCACCCCCTCCACCTGCCTCCTCCCTCCTCCGCCGCCGCCAAGGGGCGCACCCGGGCAAAGTCTAGCCGGCGTCGGCGGGGCCCCTCCTCGTCCTGTTGTTCCCTTCGAACTGCTTTGGCTGCCGGCGTTGGCGGCGGCTGGTCGGCAAGGAGGGCTTGGGCATGGTGCTGCCGGGTACCACGGCGTCACATCGGTGGTGCGGCGGACGGCATCGACTCTTCTTCAGGCGGATCTGCAGCGTTGGGGTGGGGTCTGCTGGTGAGAACCGGGCTCCGATTCGGTCGGAGCCGACGATGGTGGCGTCCTCGGGCGTCATTACCTTGTTGAAGGCATCGTTGCTACATATCCGACCCCAACCTCTTTGTTCCGGGGGAAACCCCAGATCTGGATACGGATTAGATGATGGTGGCACCTCTGGTGTCGTTTTTCCTCTTGAGGGCATCGTTCTGGAACAAGTGATACTTGGAGAAAGTCATCTGACAGAGCGGTGTTCCATCTACTGCGCCGATGTTGGCGGGTCTCGGCGGCATGGTGCAGCGGAGCCTCAGAGACGGACGCAGCGTGATGGACGTGCGCATGATGGTGGTGTCGTCTGGCGTCGTGGTGGCATTGGTGGAAGGCGTCGCAAAGTCATTGCATTGATCTGTCCTGAAGATGAGTATGCGGAAGATGGTGGCGGCGAGAACTTCTAGAGCGTGTATGATGGTACGCGTCAAGGGTCTGTCGAACCGGTTGTGCCACCTGCTCACCATTGGGAGACTTGTCGTGGCCTTCAGTTTTGGATGATGCGCATTGGTGCCCTCATCGGTGATGTAGGATTAGCGAGCTATCGTTAGTTTTGGTGGCTTTGGTTCGGTCTTTGTAATTGTTCTTGTAAGGTGTTGTGAATAATCTAATAAAAAAGCTGTGTGCATCCCTTAGATGCAGAAGCTGAGATGATATTTCCTCCATTTCAAAAAAAAAATCTAGGATTTACGGAACATTACTAATTATATTCACATGATGATATCCAAATATGTGATAGTGTGGTTCACGATAGACAAAGTAAAGTATTTTAGTTTGCGGCGTGTTCAGGCTTTAATAAACTCCTAGGTTTCAGGTTTGCCACTGCCTTTGTGCGCCACTACCTGCATGCCAGCCTCAACATCTATATCTATAAACTCTCTGGATCAATGCAGTGTAGGGAACATTCTCCAAATCTTCTACCTATCCGCCGTCCACACATAGTTTTAGAGGACTAACCAAGCAAAAATCTTGCATTTTGGGGGTGCCCAAGGTTTTCAAGCTAAGGAAGCTATCGGAAAGCCCCGATCATTTGCGGAGTAGTTGTGTACAGTGTACTTGTATTGTTCTTTTCCTGTTACTCCTTGGCACTCCCACCTGATATTGTTGTGATCATTTAGTATATACTAATTAACAGCTCTTTAGTTCAATGGTTAATCCAGGTGTATTTCAGATATTAGCAAAGTGTGGAGATGAATATCTTATGTAAGTTATCCAAACGAATATTCTTACGACTGCATAATAAAGGTGAGGTGAGAGTGAGATCCTTACACGTTTATTGGTACCTAGGTTCATAGGAAGTCTTACCTCAAGGTTTTCTTCTTGGTTACTGACGTACCCAGATAACTACACTAGCACAAGATCAGGCGTATCTGTACAGATAGGTACGGATCATACAATGTTTTTTGTTATTTTTTTTCTTATTTCCACACTCTAGTGCTAAAGGTATATACATTGATTGCTATGGGGTTTATACTTCATCTGTACTAGCTTGGTTCAGTTGGAGACAAAATTCGAATTCTACATAAAGGATGAAGAATATATTACTGGTCAAATATTTGTACTTTAATATTTTCTACTATCAAATTTGGGATAATGAAAGCTACGGTCCGGTGGTTGACAAGCCACTGGTTTTGGATATTTCTAATCTTACATAGAAATCTAATAATCTTGGCCTTTCTTAATTTCATTAGTCAGAGCTTGCAAGGGAAAGAGGAATACAAAATACAAAAGTGTTGTGGAGCTAACAAAGCTGATTTCGCCGAAGCTGAAGTGCTGATTGATATAGTAGCATGCTTGCTTGATAAAACATTGGCGTGCCTTGTTGGCCATTGCGATTCAGATCAGACATACATAATTTTTCACGCTTACAAAATAGTACATGATTATTGGAATGAATAGCGTGTTCTTTTCAGATAGCAATTATTAATTGCCTTCTTTTTTCAAACACCGCTGAGGAAAATAACAGATTTGAAATGATAATACTTGCTCTTTTGGGGTGCAAATGGATTTTTTTTTTTATCTCAATGTGCAATGGATATTATCAGAAGTAAGTTAGAAATATCTCTTTATTTGTTCCATACATGTATTTTCTAATTATTGGTTTATTTTCACGTTGCGATGCACGAGGTATTATCTAGTTCTCTGAATTCGCAAACCTAGCGTGGAGTGACTCAAAGTCACAAGTCACCTAACTCTGAGGCTTGTAAAATCACTAACTTTGCGCTGCTGACTATTGGGTGACATTAAGTCACTGACATGTGGGTCTATATATGAGTGACAGCCCCACATGTTACTGACTCAAACGCAATGATTCCAGCTGCGCTGTTTTCAGTGGCAAGCCTAGCTGCATTTTGCACTAAGTTTGTTCATGTGGCCCTCATAAGAAGAGGGAGACATGACACTGGAAATGGAAACGGACATGCAGCACAAATTTAGAAACTGAAAAAGTTGATGTCATCTGTAGTCATTACTCCTTTCACCAAGATAACTATCTGCAACCACCTGACGTTCTGTATTTGTGCATGATCAGTAGTCATCGATGTTCACTGATAAACACAGTGCTAATGATACCTTCCAACAACATTTCAAACAGAAATGAAAAAGATTGTACCTCGCAGCAAACAGATTGGTCGACTTGGCTAGCAAAATATTAGAAGAGCCAGAGAATCATTTTTGTGACAATCACAAGCAGTAAGACAACTGAAAATTACATTCCAAACCTTTTTTTGTGTGTACTTGAGGCAAGCTAGTGAAGAAGCGAACAGTGTTAGATGGATCATGGACACGGCTTCACCCACACGAATCCATGGCTCCCAAGTCCCAACACAGCGATCGATCGATCGCCATCACGTGATGGAAATGAACTACCGGCTCGATCCATGGCCGAATCAATCGGTAAATAACAAACTATAGTTGTGTGTTTTTTCCACTGTCGAACTGTGTCACAATTTTCCACTGTCTAGCAAATAGTGTACATTTCGATGGTCATGGAGAAATCGGTTGTGAATTTTTTGTACGTCGCCGATGTTACGAGTCAAAAAAAAAATCTCTTTATCGAAAATAGAAGCAATAGGACGATTGATACATCTATGTTTTGCCGCCATCCCAGGTGAACTTGGCCACTTTGATCTCACTTTCTTAAACTCTGAGAAGAACATTACTTTTTTTTGTGATAAGGAGTATATATTAATATCGCGGAGATAAGATGAACATTGCATGGATATATTTGTAGTCTACTTTACATGTAGTATATGCTTGGACATTTGTGGTCTTTTACTACATGCGGAGGAAATCATTAGTAGGAAAGCACAAATGACGCACACACACACACTGAGGGCCGGAGAGAAAAGGAGGAATATATAAAGCGTGCTAGACGCAGTATATAGAAGTAATTATGTGCCGTCTCGGACGCCTTGATCACTTTGTTTGCGTTGAAGCTAACCTTGAGAGATGTATATGTACAATTCCTTTCAAGCTGTTTATGAGTCCAAATTAAGCAGGGCATGAGGAGCTTTCCATCACTTTTGAGCTGTTGTTCCATCACAACAAAAATAGGGATAACTACTACGAAACTGATGATAAATCAACATCTTGATGTGTAGTAGCACAGTTTGTTTGGGCGCTGAGACGAGATGACTGAAAGTTGATGCGTTGTCAGGTCACTTACCAGCCACAGCCCACAGTGGCGCTAGGCTGCTAGCTGCTCCCTTCCCTGATCCTGAAGCTCACCATGAGGGCGTTGTTCATGTAGAGCGTGGTGTTGAGCTTGGGCTTCACCACCTGCCCCGGCGCCACCTCCACCGCGAACGCCTCCAGCACCGCCGCCGCCAGCATCTTCATCTGCGTGTACGCGAACCGCCTGCCGATGCATAGCCTCGGCCCGGCGTTGAAGACCACGTACTTGAACTTGCCGTTCTCTGTAGTCAATACTCCTTTCACCAAGATAACTGTCTGCAACCACCCGACGTTTTGTATTTGTCCATGATCAGTAGTCATCGGTGTTCATATAAACACAGTGCTACTGATACCTTCCAACAACGAGGAGTTAGGATTACGGGAAAACTGGGCTGCAGCAGAAGGCACAACAATACATGTTCCTCTCGCGACTTCTAGGCGATTCCGCACCGAGCCCGACCCGAGGTACTGTTCATGGCGGGATCACCTCGATCCGCGTCCATGGCGGGCCAAGGGGGCGGGGAGTACCTCTCCACGCGTTGCGCGAGCATCCTCCTCTGCCACTTGCCTCCATTCCAACACCGAACTCATCCACTTCGAGCTCATCGCCGATAGCTAGATTCCTACCGAAATCCAGGGCAAATCGAAGGCTAACGTTGGCGATCTGCGCGGATGAGGAGGGAGAGGAGGTGGGGGAGTGGTTGTGGTGGACGGAGCGAGGTGCCGGAGGCGGGGAAGAGGAGATGGGACCTCGCGAAGGCACTGCGGGTGCGGAAAATAGATCGGCAATGGCGAGGTCGAGGCCGTCGCGCGGGGAGCATTCCGAGGACAGAGCAGCTTCATCACCTCGGCGCGGAGGCTTCAGCTTCTGCGTGGGCTCGTTTGGGACAATCGCCGTTGATCCCGAGCTCGTCTTCCTCGGCGCGGCGGCGGGGATCGATGGGCCAAGTGAAGCCAGAAGCAAAACAAGTTGCAGGGGTGATAATGGCGCTGCAGGCGCCGTTGCAGGGGCGGAAGCCTGGTCCGAGGACTGCTTTGATGCAGGAGGTCATCCAGCGAGATCTGGAACTCCAGGACACGGCGCAAAGCCTGTTGGAGAGCCAGCGGAGGTTGTCGGAGCGGAGGCAATGTCTGAAGAGGAAGTTGTCCCCATTCGAGTTGGCAGTGCAGAGAGCTCAACCACAGTTGTCGTCGCGTTGGAACAAGAGACCTCATCCTTTGGGGCTTGCTGTTACCGAGCTGAAGGCAGCATCGACGCTTCTGATCTTACATCAACATGCGCTGCTGATAGGAGCATCTGCAGAAGAATTCGAGGATTCAGAAGTTTGGTAGGAGCTGCTACTCTTGGTTTTGGCGGGAAGAAAAAGGTAGGAGGAGTGGTGGTGGGTTCCAGAAGCTTGTCCATGGCGTAGTGGACCAAGTCAAAAGATGGTGGGTGCCCTATTTCTGCTGTAGACATGGAGGATATAGATGTAGAGCTGCTTTTTGAGCAACTATCGCATATTCCTCAGCATCTGGACAAGCCACCCACGAGGGAGGTGACACATAAAAACCCACATCGCCTGCCTAGGGTTCGAAATCCTCCTCCACCGCCTCCTTTACTACCAAAGAGGCCAGCCCTATGTTACTTGGGGGCTGAAGAAACTGAGCTCATAGATCTAGAGTCTGAGGAGGTGAACATAGCTGATCGTGGCCGTGGTGGAAGAAACAGAGGGAGAGGATCTAGGATCTGGAGCAGGAAGGGGGATAATTGGAATAGAAAGCAACACAGCAACCAGTTCCAGCAAAATCCACAGCAGCAACAACAACCATTCCAAGATTTCCAGCAAAATCAAGGTGGCTTCCCTTTCCCTCCACATCCATATGGATTTGTTCCAGGTGGGATGCCTCCTCCTTGGGCTTTCCAAGGGGCTTACCCTCAATTCCCTCCACAGCAATTTGGGTATCAATCCAACCAGTGGATAGCCCCAAACAATGAAGAATTTTCTCAGAACAATCAGAGCTCAGATGGAGATATTGCTGCTAAAACAAAGAGTGGTATGCCTAAACAGATGCAAAAGAAGAAGGGGTGGAAGTGATGAATCTATACTCAAATATGGACGGCAACCTGCTTTGAAGCCATCAATGCAAGGCTTTAAAGCCATGAAGAATTTGGAGAAGTACACTTTCCCATCTGGCGTCACCTCAGTATCTATCTCAACAACACTGTCAGGACATCTTTTATCCACTTCTGCTTTGAAGCTATAAAGCATTCTAAATGTATTTGGCCAATCAGCAAATAATTGTTTCATTACTCTTTGCTTTGTCTTCCAAACTGTAGTATATTTCAGCTGGATTGGGTAATCCTTTTCCAGATCTAGTTTCAGTTTCTTTGCAGTGGTGTTTGGTGTCTTTGTTAAAATATGAGTGATTTTTTCTGCCACCCAAAGTTGGGATGTCATTTTTGAAACCTTTTGTGAAGTTGTAATACAAGTATGTGCTTTTGGAATTTGATTCACCATTATTGTCCTTCCATCAGGTTGACGTCTAGCTGATATATACCACTTGCATGGTATGGCACCACCATCATAACCTTTGTACTTGGCATATAATTTCTTTTTATCTGTCCATAAAGTCTTGGTTTCAAACTCATGTTTGACTGCATAAGTCTTGAAACACATCCTAAACTCATCTATGCTTAGAAACAATCTACCTACTTCAATAACTAGATTTTCTTTGTCAAAAACACATATAAGCTCATCATCATGTCCATCACCCATCATGCATTAACTCTGAATCTATATCTACATCAGCCAACGTTTAAAAAAGCGCTAGGCGTAAGCGAGGCGGGTGTCATTCGCCTAGTGCCTAGGCGATGCTTAAGCGCCCTAGGCGCAGCCTAGGCGGGAATAGTTTATACCATCAAGTATGTATATGGGTTGTTATATACGAATTCACATTAATCTAGAGCATGTAAATGTGTAATTTTATAATAACTACCTTTAGAAGAATGCCTATCTAGATCGTTAGTGAAGTCTGGCATAAATTTCACATCGAGGGAGAAAATTCTTGGTTGCAATGCCTAGACTTCCGCTTATGCCCTAGGCGAGGCGTTTGTCCATCGCCTAGTGCCTAAGTGTGTGTAATGTCCCAGGTTTAGAGACGATCGAGGGGTAGATTCTAGAAAGGGATGTGCATTGCATCGTAAATTCTGGGGAAATTTCGCGCTTTTAAAACAAAACTGCATTGAAGGGGGACAGGTTTCTCTCTCGACATCCTACAGGGTTAGGGTTTCGAGAGTGCGATGAACTTGTTCCTACTTAACTAGATTAGGGTTTTGAGAAGAGAGAAGAGAGATTGCATTACAATCTTAAGTTGCATGATTGAATTCCAAATTAAGTTGTATGATTGAATTCAAACCAAGTTGAATTTGAATTTCAAATTCAAACATTAAATGGATATTCCATAATTCAAACATGAGTTAATTCAAGAAATAATTATAAGTAATCAAGAAGATAAATAATACAACAATTATATAAAGCTCATTAAGGAAAATGGGAGCTTTATTGGTAATCACACATAATACAATGTCATTTACAATATCCAGAATAGAAACATGATATATTACAACACATTACACAAATTGGGAAAAATAGAAAAGAAAATAAAAAGAAAGGTACAAGGATAGATTCTGTCCTAAATACTACAAGATCATCTTCACTTGATCTTGGACTTGATGATCTTCAGGACCATCTTGATCAATTGCTTGATCCCTGCACACAAACAACACAAATAGAACATTATGCCAAGTGGCAATGCCACTTGGCAGGTTAGCAAAGAATTGAAATAGAGAGGATATGCACAAAGATCAGCCGAGCTGATCCTCTCCAAGTCCAAGTGCACAGCACCAGGCTACACACACACAGCCTGCTCACAAGGCTGTGTGCATGCAGCACACACACACAGTGAGTCACCAAAGGGAAAGGTGGAGCTGTCGACCAGAGAAGCAAGGGCCAACCATATAAAACCTTTTCCACAGTAAACCCTAGCTCGATCATCGACCAAGCAAGCAGGGTAAGTCACCGAGCACCAAGAACGAGCCAAGAACACCAAGAACAGGTGAACAGCTAGAGTCTGTTTCACCTATTTCCAATTACCAGAAATAAACCAAGATCACAAGCTCACAAGGAGGAGCAGGACAAGCACCAGTTCATCACCGAAGCAAATCAACTCAAACGAAGCTATCCTCTACACCAACACCCATTTCTAGGAGCTGGAGAGAGGTATACCACAAATCATGAGCAAGCAGGGTTTTGCTCATACAATCCATCATTTGCACAAGTCACAGATAGCAAAGTGGGTAGATACCCTATGTTTGTGTCATCATCTGGCTACTAAGCCATTTGGTGCAAGCAAATATGGTAAAGGCTATTAGGAAATCATCCTATGGGAACAACAGCTATGTAAATTAATGCATAACTAAATAAATCCAGCAACAGATGAAGACACAACTAGCCTAGCCACATACTTAGCACCTATAGCTATTGATGCCATCAGACTGATAGACAATCTGTGTCTATCCATGTTTGTCAACATCAAAGTCCACTGGGAATCCATCAAGGGATTAACCAGTACAGCATTCACCAAATTACAGCAAGCCAAATGGGTGGGAGCTACCCTACCAGCAAAGATTTGCTGTCAGGGCCACCTCAACCACTTCACCAAATCCCACAGAGAAGCTAAGCACATATATCATTACCCAGAAGGGTTCAAATGGAGCTAGGGTCCCCAATAAATGATTAGCATCCCTCTGGCTCTACTAAATCAACTCATATGATCATCACTGCAAGGCAATTCACATCATTTATCTATTTAGTGAATCAAAGCTACACAGATAAATGAAACAGAAAAGTAAACTATGCACCAGGCCTTGCAGATGATCCAATGGATCATTGCAGACAGTAGCAGAGGCTTGGGCAAACACAATTATATACCAGCACAAGCCAGTGTGTCACACTGAGACACCGGGATGAGCACCGGATAGGCACGGACAATGAGCAAGCATGCAATCAACAAGCAAGTGATGATCAATTGATCACCAGAGCCTGCTGGAGCATGCCAAGGCATGCTAGAATCAATCACTAGCATCACACAGGAATTGTAAGAATTAAACAGCCAAAGTTAATCAAGAGATGCTTCATAGATAATCAAATAATAACTCATGATTGTATCCAGAGCACATCAAAGGCATGATGAGCCACTGGATCAAGGTGCACAAGCAAGGCACACATCAAAGCATGATTGAATAACACTGCAAGCTCACAGTAATGCTCAATTGAGCACAATCCTAATTCTGAGCACCAGAATAAGCCACCATGGCTCTGGCACTTGCAAATTTGAAAGAATTGCGCACAGCAATTAAGCCAGAGAATCATACATGAACACACTTGAGCTCTGGCAAGTGTAGCAACTAAAATAGAGGCATAGAACAGGAATTCAGAAGGATTAGCTAGCACTAGCATGAACTAGGCAGCACTGGCCAAGGCCAGTAGGGCCAACAGCAAGAACAGCAGCCGCAGCAGCACAACTATGGCCATGACAGCAGAGCAAGAGCAGCAGCTAGCCAGAAGAGCATCAATAGCACACACACATGCACAACAAGCGCAAGCAGTAGAGCACGGCACCACATCTCCATGGGGAGAGGCAGGCCAGCCACTTGAGCAGAGCACAGAGAAGGAAGAAGAAGGGAAACAAATGGAGGCGCGTACCTGGGCGGAGCACCACAGCGTGCCATGGCGGCACGGCGGCACGGGTCACCACGGCAGCACCAAGCCGCGGCTTGGCCTGGCTTCGCCGAGCGCGAGCGCCCCAGCACCGCCACGGCAACACCACGGCGGCGTCACGGCACCAGATGCGCCGGTGAGCAACGCATCACCGTGCGGGCGAACGCGATGGGGGCAGACGAAGAAGAAGGCGAGGTCCAGATCGAGCTGGTGGACCTGACGCGCCGTCGCGAGGCGGTTCAGATCCGCCGCATCCCGTCACCGGAGTTGGCCGGAGATGGCCGGAGAATCTCGACGAAGGCGGCGGCGACCACGGAATCGCCAGAGAGACGCGAGGGGATTAGGGTTTCAGTGCGAGGAGAGAGGAGAGAGCGAGTGGGCCGACCGAGCCAACAGAGTGGCTCGGGTGCGACCTAACCCGTTGGGCCACCCTGACAGGTGGGGCCCAGGGGCATTATGGTCATTTCACAAAATTAGTTAAAAACAGAAACTTTGAAATTACATAAGAAATGTTTAAAAGCTCTTAAAAAAATAATTAAAAATATGAAAATTGATCAGCATAAAATTCTCTATCTAAATAAAATATCAAAGAGAATTTTTGAAGACAACTAAGAATAAGTCTTAATTTGATGATTTAAATAATTGTTTAAATCATACATATTATTTTCAATAATGAAAATAGGTCCATTAATGCAATTGGACTTTAAAAACACCTTGAAAACATTTCAAGGTTGTATTTACCCTAAATAGAGTATCTCCAAATCAATCTTAGTATTAACCTCTTACATGAAATAATAATGTCATCGGAAGGGGGGAACAAACCCTAAAACTGGAATCATGCATAATTGCTTCTTTAACCATTGCCCTTATCGGACAATGATGCTATTTTTCAGAAACAGAGGACAAGGGTCAGTCCACACCATCCAACTGCAAAACTTTGCAATGTTCAGGCAAGTTCATCACTTGCTCATGTCATTTGAGTATCTTTATCAAATTACTTGCAAAGTACTATGATTACCACTATTGCATAAAAACCAAAACCACTATTTTCATAACTATGAATATGACTATGTGGTTGGCAATGGAACCATGGATTGTGTTGATATGGTGGAGGTTCCATTGCAAGGGTTTATATCCATCTAGGATTAAACAACAAATGTCGCCAGTAATTCTTGTGCCGTAATACCCGTGTTAACCATAAGATCCGGAGTGGGACGGAGTAGTCAAAAGTGTTTCCACCTCTCGTTCATCAACGGATGCGCTTTACCGTAGACACTTGTATCCGTCGGGAGCGAGCGGTAGGCTGGGGAAGCCTTAAGTCCCCACGGCATTGTCCGTAGACACTTGTCGCCCGAAGAACAAGCGGTAGGCTCGGGGAAGCCTTAAGTCCCCACGGTATTGTGGTCTATGATGGGTTGCAGCTACCGGCGTAGGAATGTATGGTAGAGCCCCGCATTGACGTCGTGGTCGGGGTCCACCCCGAAATCTACGGGAATAATGGGACCGGCGTGGACCCGGGGTCGGGGCATGCAACAAAGGGTGGGTGTTCGAGGTAGCGGAGGAACATGATTGGCTAGACCTTATACCGGGCCTCACACCATAGGAAGTGTGGACGGGAAAGCTGCCCGGTTGGCACCAAGGTTAAGATCTCTTATGGGTAAAGCAACACACCTCTCGCAGAGTGTAAAGAACCGTGACTGTCACTCCCTCGTTCGGGATTTGGAACTGCGAACGCTGCCGGAAAGGAACTCCATGAAGTTCTAGTAAACCGGTGAAGGCTGACAGACATAGCTCTTCAGAATAAAAGCAACCTCTTGAAGAAATGTTTATAAAAACTTGCATTGGTATTAGAATTTCTGGTCTAGTATCGTAGCTAGTGCATTAAACACCTCTTTTCTATAATGAACTTGTTGAGTACGCTCGTACTCATACCACTCTTAAATCCCCTGCTTAGATTGTCTGAACCACTTGGAGGAGGATAACGACAACCCTGAAAGAGCCAATATCATCGGCTATGAAGAACCAGACCCCTCTGGAGGTGTTGAAGGCGTAGACTACCTTATAGTCTACGGAACCGGGGAGGCTTCCGGAGGAGATCAAGTCTAGAATCACCGAGTAATAGTAGTATCCGAGCAGTGCGAACTCTTAGTACTTAATTGCTCGATGGAATAAATGTATAACCTAGTTAAACTTCTATATTGTAAGTTAAGTTGGGTTCGCCTCAAACCCAGGAGTAGTCCTCTTAGGACCCAAGAGGAGCTCCGAGATGATATGTATATTATGTTTGTAATAATAAATGAATGAGTTATGGACCTGCTATGTTCTGTTGTACTACTCCGAGGGATGTAATATTTGCGGAATGGTACTTCGTGAATGTTATATGAACGACTAGCATACTACAACATGCAGTGGTATGCAGGGTCACCACAGCGTGCTTAAGCGTTGCCTAGGCATCGCCTTGTCCAACAGAGCATCTGCATTTGTAGTCCTTGAATGTCTGTTACCATCATCTGCAGCTTCATCTTTCTCCTTTTCCTTGTCTTTCTCATCTACAGGAATACCAAACATAGTTGCCATTTGAATGTTAGACATTGGAGCAATGATCAAATCTGTTCGGTCACTTATCTCAATTGTAGTCCAATCAATAGATACAACCTCCTCAACATGATTAACTGCCTCTTCTGCACCCGTCTCCTCTGATAACACTGCCAATCAGTAACTGTAGGCATTATCTGCATTTGTGCAGCCCAATCATCCTCAACAATCTGACAAGGAGCCAAGTTCGATGCCACATATCCAACCCTAGATGCAGGATTCAGATCAATGAGTTGTGCCAAAAACAAAACACTTCTGCTTGTCCAGCCATCTTGCCGATCGATTTCATCTACCATTTCTTCCCCTGTTTCAATCCTAACATACTCCTTCTTCCAATCATTAAACCCTAACGAAGATACTTCTTGCTTTGGCCCCCAAACCACTCTCTCCCTAATTTTTTCCACCACATTCCTCACCGCCTCCTCTTCCATTCTTTCTAGTTCTTGTGAATCAATGTCTTCAATAGGTACATCCCAATCAACCACCGTGTCTCTCTCAATCTCCCGCATGCTTCCATCAATTAACAATGCCTTGGAGGGAAAGAATTTTATGAAAAATTTAAATGTATCCCTTCCCCTGTTTTTGGTGGGCAATGTGAGCTACGATTCGAGGTAGTAACCAAATAGAATTGAAATTAAGTCTCAAGATGGGATGAATTACCGATTACTTGTCCCCTCTCCCGCCTCCATCTCGTTCCCCTCACTCAGCACCGTCGCCGACCACAATCTAAGCTCAACCCAACCTTGCCCTCAGATCTAATGGGGTGAGAATGATGGAAGATGAATTAGGGTTTCGAATGGCACTCACCACGTCCGCCGTAGAACGAAAGCGCCGCCGTCCTCTAAGCAAGCTCCGCCACCACCGCCGCCATCGGCAAGGATGGTGAGCTCCGCTGCTGCCGCCAGAAAATGTCCGTGCGCGCCCGGTCGGAAGGGTGCGGTTGGGTCGGTTGGTTTGACTTGGGCCACCACTAACTTAACCAAATCGTTAACTAACCTAACTGTCTCCTTGATAGGTCTCAAACGTATCTATAATTTCTTATGTTCCATGCTACTTTTATGATGATACTCACATGTTTTATACACATTATATGTCATTATTATGCATTTTCCGGCACTAACCTATTGACGAGATGCCGAAGAGCCAGTTGTTGTTTTCTGCTATTTTTGGTTTCAGAAATCCAGTACCGAGAGCCACAATACGGAAAACCTTCCAAAGACGCCGCCGCCGCCAATCCCATCTCGGGGGATTCAGGAGATCGCCTCTGGCACCCTGCCGGAGAGGGGAATCATCTCCCGGAGGTCTCTTCATCACCATGATCGCCTCCGGATCGATGTGTGAGTAGTTCACCCCTGGACTATGAGTCCATAGCAGTAGCTAGATGGTTGTCTTCTCCTCATTGTGCTATCATGTTAGATCTTGTGAGCTGCCTATCATGATCAAGATCATCTATTTGTAATGCTACATGTTGTGTTTGTTGGGATCCGATGAATATTGAATACTATGTCAAGTTGATTATCAATCTATCATATATGTTGTTTATGTTCTTGCATGCTCTCCGTTGCTAGTAGAGGCTCTGGCCAAGTTGATACTTGTAACTCCAAGAGGGAGTATTTATGCTCGATAGTGGGTTCATGCCTCCACTGAATCTGGGACAGTGACAGAAAGTTCTAAGGTTGTGGATGTGCTGTTGCCACTAGGGATAAAACATCGATGCTTTGTCTAAGGATATTTGTGTTGATTACATTACGCACCATACTTAATGCAATTGTCTGTTGCTTGCAACTTAATACTGGAAGGGGTTTGGATGATAACCCGAAGGTGGACTTTTTAGGCATAGATGCATGTCTGGATAGCGGTCTATGTACTTTGTCGTAATGCCCTGATTAAATCTCATAGTACTCATCATGATATATGTATGTGCATTGTTATGCCTTCTTTATTTGTCAATTGCCCAACTGTAATTTGTTCACCCAACATGCATTTATCTTATGGGAGTGTTGCGGTCAGAAACCCACCGGCGAGCAGCGACGGGCAACACGGTAGAGCCGGGAGGCTCCCAGGGCTGCGGCTGGCCCTGGCCCCTCCGAGCAATGGCCCGCAAAGACTCCGGCACGCACGTCCGATGCTGATGCAAGGGCGTGCCACCTGACCTATACCTGGTCAGGAAGGTGTTGGATGTGCCTCGCTTAGTTTCCTGCATGGCATACACGTAAACATTAAATACGAGCCTCGATCGGCTCTCGAGGTTGTCCCGTGAATCGGCTCAAGGAGCCGATCCACCCATGATCCGTACGAGATGTACGATCAGATGGTGGTCCTGCTTGATCAAAATAAAGCTAAAACAACCTACTACGATTTAGGGTTTTCACCACATAATCGGAACATCCTACTCGTGATTGAGCCTGGCGGCCACGCACGGTGATCGTAAACCGACCCTAGACAAGGCCTAAAAACCAACACGAAGTTGATCCCCGGAACATCCTGTCTAGGGCTAGCAAACTACACCCTACGCGCCACCGGATCCTTCAACCCGTTTGTAAGGCCTAACTATGCAGATATTAAACTAATCCTTGAAGAACAAGGAGCAATCATAACGGATCGGATCTACTAAATAATGATCAAGCGGGGTGCCGCCTGTCGTTGCCTAATCGACGGTGCCTCGGAGGAGGGATCCTCACGAGGGGGAGAAGAAGTAGGGGCCATAGGGCGGAGTGCACACGGGACGGTGGTACGCGATTTACCCAGCTTCGGAACACCTGCACGATGACAGGGCCTACTCGCTGCTTGTCCGGAATTATCTGGGCGCTTTCGCGATGTTACAATGAGTTGTGGTTGTGCCTCTAGGGCTCCCGGGATCCGGCTTATAAAGGCGCACGGATCTAGGGTTTACATGGAGAGTCCTAGCCGGATTACAGATAGCCTAACTACGGTACAATATCTTGTCGTGCACGTCACGGATCCGCCTTCCATATACGTCGTACTGGATCCGGGTTCCTCATGGGCCTCCATGGATCCGGGTTACTCCTAATGTCGGTACGGATCCGGCCTACCGATCCTCGGGCTGGACTTCTTCCTTCATGATCAACAAGAATCGGGCCGCCCGATGGGCCACATGCCTCATCACCATCTGTGGGCCACCCGGGCTTGCCGGATCTAGGCACCTGTCGATGGTACACCCATGAAGTATACCCACAACGAGTAGCCCCAGAGTTCTCCGAGTTTCGCCTGCAGTTTCCGCCTTGCCGATCCAACACAATCTCCGGCAAACATTGGTAACGCGGAGAAACTTGAAGAGCTCCAACTTTGCATTTTCTTCTTTTTTCCAACCTATAGCCGGAAAATGCTCCCATCCCGCGGGACTTCATCCATCGACGTTCCAAAGAACATTTCCGGGTTACTCCCTGCTCGAACGAGAACCAACTTATCCTCACGGAATTACCCGGAATCTTAAAAGACTCAAACAGTTCCGGAAATCTTTCACTTTCAGATCACACTTAACAACAGAAGTTCCACTTTTCCCGCGCACAACTTCCTCATTTCCCGCGCTAAATTTTCGCAGATGCAAATCTTCAGCCGGAATTTTCGGGAGTGCATGGTTAAGTTACCTCCACGTCGTTTTACCGTAGGTTACCTAAACACGTGTCATCCATCTAACGGCGTGACCGTTCAGTTTCCACCGTCGGATCCGGATCCCGAATCTCCGCGCGTGGCCTATAAATACCCCGCGGACCGGTAAAAAATCCATTCTTTCACCTCTCCTCACCACCTCGTCTTCCTCCTCGCGCCGCGCCGCCCGTCAGATCTCGACTCCGGCGAGCTTTGCCACGGTGAACCCCGCGCCCCGCCAAACCAAGGCTCCCCTCGTGCCAAGATTCCCACGTTTGAACGAGAAATTCGCTCCGCCGCCGATTCGTGGTCACGCGGGACGATTTCCTTCAAGTTCGGCGACCTCATCTTCGCCGGAGCTCCGTCGAGCCACCGCGCCATTAGCGGTAAGTACGCCGGCCTCGTAGAAGATAACTTAGTGTAGAAGATAGCCTTAGTGATCCGGGTACTCAAATACTTTGTATGGGTGCAGCCGGAAGCATGCCACTCGAATCGTCACATTGTACCGGTAGCTCTCCGAGTAGCCCGGATCCCAACCAAATAGAACCCATATGCCCGGATCCCATATCATTCCCGCCACCATATATTTCCGACATTAGACTAGCTCAACCTTTTTCCGCCTCTTCCAGTACTTTACTAGGCCGGATCCCAACAGCTCAAGAGCTCGAAGAAGAACTCGCAAGGCCAAGCTAGAATGGCAGCCAAGGTACAAGAAGCGGAAAACAAAAAAGCTTCCAAGGCCCGGAGCCGTGAAGGGGTGCGGGGTCAATGGTGGCCCTGCGAAACAACAGACGCGGAGCTCCGGGAACTCCAAAATGAGGGCATGATCTCCGGAAATTGGAGTTTCACGCGCGACTCCGACGTCCCCAAGCCCGACGCGGATGAGCGTGTCATGACAAAGGCGTGGGTTGAGCGCGGATTATCGCTCCCCTGCTCGGAATTCTTTCTTTCCGTCCTCGACACGTACGGGCTTCAGCCCCACAACATCTGCCCCAACTCCTACCTTTTCGCTCTCAAACTTCGCAACTCTTTGCGAGGGGCATCTCGGAATTCGTCCCGACATCAAATTATGGCAATTCTTTTTCCGCGTGAAGAAAGAGACGAAAGACAAAGTCATGCTCAACCGCGGAAGTATGACGTTCATGCTCCGCTCTGGTCGGATGTATCCTCCTCAAGACTCCCACGAATCCGTCCGGTATTGGAACGCCGGATGGTTTTATGTGAAGAACGTGACAGTTCCAAACGTCCACGACGGACTCCCGCCCTTCAGCAACACGCCTCCGGAAGAACTGGCGAGCTGGAGCTTCATCCCCACACTTGCCCAAACGCCCATATTGGAGAAGGCCGCGCGGAGGATTTCCTGGTTAGTTCACGATGGACTGACCGGAGCCCAGCTCACCCTCAGCCTGGTTTACGCGGAGGATCCAACCTCCGCGCTACAACGCACGCCCGATGTGCGCGTACACTCGGGGCCGACGATCTCCTCCGAGTCACCCGCCACGATCTTCCGGCTGACTCCCTCAAGAGGAGGTTTAAAACGTTGGTGAAGATTGCTAGAGGCCAACAAGTCCCGTAACTGGTCAAGGATATCAGCACACACGACAAATGCCCTCCGGTAAGCGCTCATTCCTTCGCATCCCTTTACCATCTCTCAATTTTTCTAAGTGTTTAACTTGTTCTGCTCACTTCTTTCGCAGCTTGACTCTTTGGCGGAGGAAAACTTGCGCGCCATACTCCGAGTTCCCGTTAGCGGTGACTCGGCGGAAGAGGATCCGGAGGACCCTGAAGAGGAAGAGGAACAAGCACCTCGAAAGGCTGCTCCTCGACCTACAAAGCGTTCCCGCGCCAAAATCTCCGGCTCCGACGCCGGGGGCAGCGGTGAGGCTTCCGCCAAGAAACCCAAAGTGGTTAAACCACCTCCGCTTGACTCCAGGAAGGCGGAACGCCAACGCCTGAAAATGCTCTCAACAGCAGGAAAACCTTCACGGCCCTGCATTCCGGGTGCTACGTAAGTTTCCGAGTAATGTGCGTTATCTATATTGGTGAGCTGTGTTATGCTTATTTTCCTTTTTACTTGCTCACAAGATTCCGAACCCAACCACCGCGCGGACCAACGTTCAGGAGCCTATCACTAAGTACATGCGAAGAAGTCTCCCGCCGTTGGTCCTTTGACGCCAACTCCACCGAGCGCTCCACAAGCCCCCTGCAACCTTCTCCTCCTCCCGCGGATCATTCTCCAGCTCCTGCCGCTCCCACTCCTCCGGAAGTAATTCCGGTTAGCAGCGACAGAGCGGGCGGAGATGATTCCGGCGGTAAGGGTCCTATTGATGATGAGTTTGAAGGTCGAAGCCAAGGGGAAGCAGAAGAGATCTCCTCCGGCAAAGCTGAAGCCCCCACAGGCGATATGGTCGTTTTTCCCAAGAACTTTGGAGATCCGGCTGACCTTACCTCCACCCCAAAAGCCTATGCCACAAAGTTTTTTAACAAACTAACAGAGGCAGAGAAATGGGAGCTGGAGCAAGATCTGCTCAATGCCATGCTGAACAATGCCTGGGGCAAACCGGACGTTGAAACGTCGGAGATCCAGGACGCCAAGAAAAACATTGGCCAGTTCTTCGACAAGCTTGTTTGCAAGCAAAAGGTAACTCCCCGAAGGCCCCCAAGTATTTAGGCGGAAACTTTATTAGTTAGCGCCTGAATACTTTTAGAGAACTTAAACTGAAAAGGAGATTTAAAAGTCGTGGTAGCCCCCAAGCATGATGGCGGAAAAAATTTCCCAGCCTCCATGCTTTAGAAAGACTTAAACCATGATGGCGGAACTTACTCCGTTTTCTGGCTGCGTTTTCAGGAGCAAAAAGCTTTGCACTACGAGTTGCATAAAAACATCGCGCTGCAACGTCGTGTGACCATTAGCCAGGCGGAGAAGATCCAGCGCTTCCAAGCAGAGAATGCGGAATTGAAGAAGCAGCTATCAGAAGCCCAAGGTTGGTTTCCGATTACTGATGACTGCGGATTGTTTCGCATTTTTTGCGAACTTGACGCTTTATGTAACTATGAGCAGGTGCCTCCACTTCTCTCGCTGCGGCTTCCTCCGAGTTGGAAACTCTACGTGCTTCACAGAAAGATCTTGAAGCGAAGCTCGTAGAAGCAAAACAGAAAATTTCTGAGAAGAACTCGGAGCTTGCCCGCAAAACCGGTGAGTTTGAGCTGAAAAGACGGATCGACAGACGACATCATCCGTAAGCAGCAAAAAGAAATTGGAGGTCTTCGCAAATATATGGAGACAAGCAGAAAGCTGCCGGGACTTGCTCAACTCCGACGTCATGGGTACGTCCTCGAAACTCATATGGCCGCGGACGTGTAACTTGTCGTTTTTAACAAAACTTGTATTTTCCAGATCCGCTCGGGATATGATGAGGAACGTCGGAACCGGCTCCCGCGCGATGACCTGCTACAGCTTGCCGGAGAGGACCGCAAGGATCTCATCTCCGCCTCCAGGAAAATCTGCCACAACCTCAACATCAAAAAGAGTCGAACCTGCGAAGTGCGTAAGCTCATTAAGAGGATGGATTTGCTTCCGGAGCTGGTTGTGGATCTGCAGTCTTCTTCGGCGCGGGGCGCAGCCGCCATGTCCTTGGCTATGTGCTTAGCGCATAATCCGAACTTGGACCTAGACCGGGTGACTTCTGGCGTTCCTCCGGAAGCTGATGTCAATGCACTACTTGACGCGGTCAGCGGCTATGATACACGCATCGCCCGGAGGATCCGCCATGATGAATTTTATGAGAAGGTGGTTCTTCCTGCTGACGAGCCTCTCGAAGCTGAGCTTTTGAAGGATCTCGAAGCGGAAGCCAGGCCTGCCCAGTCCGGAAGCCAATACACCTGGACGAGCTCAAAGAACCAAGGTGGTGCTGCATCTCCGGCTGCAACTGGAGTGGAGGAAGATGAAGATGTCTCTTCGCCTGCCAAAGACGCGGAGAAGGAAACTCCAACTGATGCCGGAGGAGCTGGTGCTAGTGTGGAAACATCTCCGGCTAAGGAGAAGTAAAAACTTAGTCCTGCGGAAAAACAATGCATCATTTTGGCCCCAGAGAGGGTTTGTAATAAGACTTTAAATTCTTAAGTAGTTAGGGACGAAACAAATATGCATGGGCGGGAACAACTTATCCCGCTATCCTTTAATATTATTCTGCATGTTTCGTTTTATGTTGGAAAGCAAGTGCTGATGTCGTTGTTTTCCGGCTTAATCGCTTGACCTTCCACGAGCCGGAAAACCTTAGCCGGAAACGCCGCCGCCGGCGACGAAACCCAATGGTAATCCGTCCATAACCGCGGAAACAAGCCCCTAGGCATAGGTGCCGGAAATCGCTACTAGGAATCCACGAGTTCGCAACAGATAACAAGTTAACCAGAAAACTTAAGCTTACGTCCTAAAGGACGATTTTGAAAATCACAACTTTCATACACGCCTAGGCGGAAATATCCAGCTCTGCGGTTTTAGTCGGAAAACATACACGATCTAAAAAATGAACAAGTAAAGGAGGTAAATGACTCATAGAGTGAACCAAAAGCTTTATTTCATTGATCATGTATAACTATTACGAGTTTGTAACTCGGAAGAAATATGCTAAGTGTGGAAAGGACGTAGCTGTGCAATGTTCCAAGGTCGATCTGTTTCGTCGTAGATATCATCCGGATCCTCACGCTTGCGTTTCCGGCGCCAATTAGCAGGTCTGTCCCTCAGCTCTCGGAAATCAACAAGGTAGTACGATCCGTTGTGAAGCACTTTGCTAACGACGAAGGGTCCTTCCCATGGAGATTGCAACTTGTGATCTTTCACCCGGCGAAGGCGGAGAACCAGGTCTCCGGCCATGAACGAGCGATTCCGGACTCGACGACTGTGATAACGTCGGAGTTTCTGCTGGTAGATGGCGGAGCGCTGGTCAGCTAAATTCCGAGCTTCTTCAATCAGGTCCACATATAGCTGTCTGGCCTCGTCAGCTGTTCCTTCATTATAGGCGGAAACTCGCGGTGAATCGTGGATGATGTCGGAGGGAATCACGGCTTCGTTGACCTGTTAGGGGTAGTTCGCAAACTCCACAGGACAGCGTCTAGTTCGTCGGCCCAAGCTCCAGCTGCTCGTCGCAGCGGTTCTTCAAGGCGTGGCTTGATTCCTGATAATATTAGACCGTTAGCTCTTTCAACTTGACCATTGGATTGTGGGTGAGCCACAGATGCAAGGTCCAATCGAATCCCCATTGTTTCGCAATAATCCTTCAATTCTCCCTGAGCGAAGTTTGTGCCATTATCTGTGATTATGCTGTGTGGGATGCCGAATCTCATCACGAGGCTGCAGACAAATTTTAGTGCCGTAGCACCGTCGGCTTTTCTCACTGGCTTTGCCTCGATCCACTTGCTGAATTTGTCAACAGCGACCGATAGGTATTCAAAACCGCCGAGGAGATGATCTTTTTAACTTACCAACCATATCGAGCCCCTGGACCGCAAATGGCCAGGTGATAGGTATGGTCTTCAGCTCTTGGGCTGGAGCGTTTGGTTGAGTAGCGTAGTACTGACAACCTCGGCAGGTCTTGACTATCTTGTCAGCATCTTCTTTAGCTGTGAGCCAATAAAAGCCTAGCCGAAAAGCTTTCGCAACGAGTGACCTGGGAGCGGCATGGTGCCCGCAGTCCCCCGCGTGGATCTCTCCGAGGATTTCAATGCCATCTTGATTGGAGACGCATTTGAGAAACACCCCTGTTGCGCTTCGTTTGTAGAGCTGTCCATCAACAATTGTGTAGGATCGTGCTCGCCTGATGATCTGTCGCGCGAGGACCTTGTCCTCCGGCAACTTTTGATCGGTAAGGTAGTCCAGGAAAGGTTGTGTCCAAGCCGGAATGGTAGCCAATACCTCTCTGGCCGGAGACACTGCCACCTCTGGGTTTTCCGGGTTAGCGCCCTTTACAGAGGGTATCCGGAGATGCTCAAGGAAGATTCCAGGCGGAATTGGTTTTCTGCCGGATCCGAGCTTGGATAGCATGTCTGCCGCTGTGTTATCGTCTCTCCTGACGTATTTGACTTCGTATCCGAGGAAGCACTTGGCGATCTCATCAACTTCGTCTCTGTAGGCTGCCATGACGGAATTTCTGGCGTTCCAGGTTCCGGCTACTTGTTGTGCCACCAAGTCGGAATCTCCACAGCATATGATGTGCTTGATCCCTATTTCCTTAGCGATGCGCAGTCCGTGTAGTAGAGCCTCGTACTCCGCCATGTTGTTTGTAGCTTCGAAGTGAATCCGCGTAACGTACTCGCAGTTCTTCTCCGGTAGGGGACTTCAGGGTGACTCCGGCTCCTGAGCCTTGATGCTGCTTGGATCCGTCGAAGTGCATGACCCATGTTTCTGGTTCCGGCTCCAGACTTGCATCCGGAGCTTCTGTCCAATCTGCAACGAAATCTGCCAATACTTGGGATTTTACCGCAGTCCTTGGCTTGTAAGCGATGTCGAAGGCGGATAATTCAATGCCCCATTTAGCCGTCCGTCCTGTTGCGTCAGCGTTGTTGAGAATTGTTGACAGCGGAGCCTTGCTCACAACTGTTACTGGGTGCTCTTGAAAGTAGTGTCTCAGCTTCCGGCTGCCTAGGAAAACTCCATAAGCTAGCTTCTGAAAGTGAGGGTATCTTTGCTTTGACTCCGTCGACAGACTCGCTTATGTAGTAGACAGTGTCTTTGTACGTCATATTCATGACCTTCTTCCTTTCGCTCCACCACAATGACGAGGCTAATGACTTTGTTGGTGGCCGCCGGATAAAGGAGCATTGGCTCGACTCGCTGGGGCTGCCAAGATAGGTGGGGAGGTAAGTATTTCCTTCAACCCTCGAAGAGCTGCGTCAGCTGCGTCGTCCCGTACAAATTTGTCTCGTTTTCTTCAACAACTTGTACAGAGGTAGCGCCTTCTCGCCAAGACGGCTAACAAACCTACTGATTGCTGCGACACAACCAGTTAGTCGTTGCACATCTTTGAGACAAGTTGGCCGTTTGATACACAGGATTGCTTTGATCTTTTCCGGGTTAACCTCAATGCCTCTGTGAGAGACTATGAAGCCAAGGAGTTTTCCGGCTGGCACGCCAAAGACGCACTTCAGCGGATTCAACATCATCTTGTACCGACGGAGATTCTCAAAGGTTTCGTGAGGTCGCCGATCAAGTCGGATCCTTTCCGGGTCATGACCGCGATGTCGTCGACGTAGGCGTGCACGTTCCGGCCAATCTGGTCCTTCGGTGCACCGCTGCATCGTACGTTGGTAGGTGGCACCTGCGTTTTTCAAACCAAAAGGCATAGTAACATAGCAAGTAAGTACCAAACGGGGTAATGAATGAAGTCGCCTTTTGGTCGGATTCCTTCATCCGGATCTGATGGTACCCGGAATACGCATCAAGAAAACACAGAAGTTCCGCCCTCGCCGTCGAATCAATGACTTGGTCAATGCGCGGCAAGGGGAACGGATCCTTCGGGCAATGTTTGTTCAAGCCAGAGTAATCGATGCACATTCTTAGTATTTCAGTGTTCTTTTTGGGTACAAGGACGGGATTCGCGACCCAATCGGTGTGGATAACTTCTATTACAAAACCTGCTTCTAGTAACTTTGCTAATTCCATTCCTATGGCGCGGCGCTTCTTATCTCCAAAGCGTCGCATAGCTTGCTTCACCGGTTTAGCCCCCGGATTTATGTTGAGGTAGTGCTCGGCGAGTTCCCTAGGTACTCCGGACATGTCAGAAGGTTGCCATGCGAAGATATCCATGTTAGCGCGGAGGAACTCGACGAGCGCGCTTTCCTATTTGGGGTCCATGTTGGCTCCGACTGAGACCTGCTTGGAATCGTCGCCTTCCTTGAAGTTGACTTTCTTGGTCTCTATCGCGGCCCTGAAGGAGTTTTTCTGTTCGGAGATCTGCTTCTTGGTGGTTTGCATCTCGGCCGGATCCACCGCGGCCCTGTAGCCTTTCAGCTCTTCTCCGGATATGACAGACTCCGCGAAGGCGGCTTCGCCCAACTCGCACTCGTGAGCCTTTTTGTAGTCTCCGGTTATGGTGATCATACCATTGGGACCCGGCATCTTGAGCTTGTTGTAGATATAGCACGCTCTTGCGTGGAACTTGTGGTAGGTGGGCCTGCCGAAGATGACGTGGTAGGAGCTCTTGAAGGGCACAACTTCAAACGTGATCTTTTCTTCGCGGAAATTATGAACATCGCCGAAAGCCACGGGAAGTGTGATGCTGCCGAGGGAGTTCGCCTTCTTACCCGGAACCACGCCGTGAAACTCAGTGGTGCTGTGTTTGAGCTGTTCCTTGGTGAGGTTCATCCGCTCCCGAGTCTCCAGGTACATGATGTTCAAGCTGGCTCCGCCATCCATGAGGCACTTGGAGAAGTCATACCCGTCTATGCGGGGACTCACAACCAAGGCGTAGTATTCTTTTGGCACAATGGCGGGATGATCCTCCCCGTCAAATGTGCACGGAACTTCCGACCACTCGACATATCGCGGCACAGCCGGAACCGTGGCGTTCAGGATCCGGGTAGCTGATTTTGTAGCGCGGATCGTGGGGGTTCCGAGGAAGGTGTGGTAAGCCCCCACGCTCTTTTTCTCGAAGGGGTTGGATTTACCTGCGGATCCGGCTTTGGGATCCGGCGAGTTATCATCCTCGTCCATCGCCTCGGAACTGTCCTCCTCCTTGTCCTTGTTCTTGCCCTTGCCTCCTTTGCCGCGTGGGCGGTGCTTCCGGGCTCGCTTGTATCCTCGCCTCCGGGTCGTTCTTTAGGTCGTTGACCCACTTGCAGCTGCGGTTGGTGTGTGTGGACTTCCCCGTAGCCGGATCCAAGTGGGCCGGGCAGGGCATGTCCCTATACTCCTCGTAGGTTTGCGGGGCGCGGGATCCGCCAAGCGGTGACCTCGTGCCATGCCGCCGACTCCCCGCCGGCTCCGCCTCCGCGGCCGCGTCCTCTTCCGCCTCCCCGAACCTCCGCGTTGGAACGCTATGGCGACCATGTCGGATCCGCCATTCTTCCGGTCATCGGGGTTTTTGCGTTTGTGGCCGTCGTTGTTACCGTTATCACGGTTCTTCTTTTGTTGGTGCAGGGGAATTGTCGTAGCTGCGATATCACCGCTCGCGTCGTCATCGGCAGCAGGCAGTGGTCACCGGCAATGGAGATCATCTCGTCCAAAGTCGGCTTGTTGGCGTTGGCCAAACATGTAAGCTTATGCCTCAGCTAGTCCTCCTCTCCGTAGTCCTCCAATGAAGGCGTACATGGCAGATGGTGTGGTCGACGTTTTCGCACTCGTTCTCGCATGCCAACCATCTTGTGAGGAAGTTTCTTGAGGATTCTCCCTTCTTCTCGGATACAAGCTTGTAAGTCGCTTGCCGTGGCAGGTCTTTTGTAGGTGCCCCTGAAGTGTTTCTCGAAAGCGGTCTTCAGTGTCAAACCAGCAAAAGATGGAGTTTTTCTCGAGGTCACCGAGCCGCATCCGGGCTGGTCCTACAAGGTACAACTCGGAGCATGCGGCAGGCGATATTAGGGGTTCCTCCGGCGAAGGTTACCGCATTGTAGTAATCCTCAACCTGTATCCGGCCTTTCGGTGCCATCATAATGCTTCGTGTTTCCGGTAGCTTGAGGGAGCTCCTTGGCTTTGGTTCCTCTCGAATCATCCTCGCCAAAGCACTTCGGTCCGATGTAGTCGGTTCCGTATTCGTTGAGGCGTTCCCGCGCGTCGCGCGAGCCGTGACGGGGGACCGTGAGCGAGAGCGAGATCTCCGGCCACCGCCTCCGCCTCCACCTCCGCCGCCACCGCTAGGTGGTGGTGAGGGAGACTCGCGAGGGGGCCGATCCGACCTCCTCGCTTCCGCCTACAGATTCTCCCCGGCCCTCCCGGTGCCGGCTCCGGCTCCCGTGGCTGCCTTCGCCATGACGCCGGCTGCCCCGGTCGTTCCGGCTCCGGCGGGGCTCCGGGTCGCGCTCCTCATTCCGGCTCCTCCTAGGCTCGGGCTCACGATCAATGTTCCGATTCCGGCGAGGTTCCGGCGTGCGCTCCCCGTTCCGGCTTCCGGAAGGCATCACGATGTCGCGGATAACAATTCCACCATGCCCTTGAGGCCCGGTGTTTCCGGCTGGACTACGGCGACGAGGGGGACGCGGGTAACCATTAGGCGGAGGAGAGGCGTTGCGGTACTTGTCTCGTCCGGAGTACATTGCATCCTTTCCCTTTCTCGGATCTCGACGGTGGCGTCTTTGATGGTACGGGGATCGGATTTGGGTGTTCCCCGGCTTTCCTTCCGCGTTCCGAGGATCCGGTTCGCGATTCGTCATCTCGATGGCGATTGTTGTGGGCGTCCTTCGCGCAGTGGAGACGCAATGCTCCGGGTTAGATTCCAACTTGCGCGAAGTATCCGCCTTGCTCGCTGTTTAACCGCCGAAGCGACGAGCGTGCGCAAGTAGTTGATGTCAATCTCCTCGTCACTTTTCTTCAGAATTTCTGCAGCTTTCGCCATATTGTCCTTTGGGGTGGCGAGCGGCCGCTGTTCGGCAGGGGTTGCGAAGTTGATCCCGCGGGGAGGGATTGCTTCTCCGACGATTCTATCAGCCTCCGCCCGTGCGTAGGTCATTTTCACCTCCCACTCCTTTCTCATACTCTTGACTTGCTCGAGCGTTGCGGTGACTTCGCGATCCTCGTCTTTCAAAGCGATCCATGATCAGCTGCAGCTTCTTCCCTCTCATCCAATATAGCAGACTGCGGTGTTGGCAAACTTTTTGGCCGTGGCCAGCATCTCCTTTCTAGTGGCCTCTAAAGCCTCCGGATCCGCGGCATCGCCGGGGGTTATTGGCTTGTTGAGGACGTCCGACTTTGCGACAAAATCCATGCGTGCTTGTGCAACTATCTCTTCGAGCGACAGGAGGCTCTCCGAGGAAGGATCCCTACGGGGCCGCTCCCGTGACATCGGAGATCCGTGGTGGGATGGCTGGGGGTCGGATTGAGTGTCCGCCGCTTCGATCCGTCTTCTCCGAGCGCCGCTACGCTTGCAAGTACCTTCTTTGGCTGGACGGAATCGACTTCAGAGTCGTTCACCGTATCCGAGTTCCGTCACCTTGCGATCAAACTCTGCAGTTGTCCATGGACTCGGGTGTCTCCGGAGATTGGGCTTAGATTTCCCAAGATCGACTCTTCAACCGGAGTTTCGCTTTCTCCGACAGCCTCTTGCTGATCCGGAGCAGCGTTGTTTTCCGGGGCCTCGACCTGCTCGGGACCAGCTCCGGCTCCATGCTGGGCGGTTCCGGCGGTATGGGCCAAGAAGTGTACGAAGTGACACCTTTGCTTCTCTAACACCTGGGAGACCCGTGCGGATCCGCATTGGTCTTCCACCGTTACTTCCTGCTCAGGGGCGGATTGGGTGGGTTTTGATTTTTTCAGATCTAAGGCGGAATCTTCGCTAGGAAGTTCTTGCGTCTCAGATCGGATCTTCGCGACTGCGTCCTGCTCAGCGGCGGTCGCGTCAGCGCTACTTACCGCTGGGTTTCCGTCGGAATCGACGGTTTCCCCGATGAAGATATGTATGCCGCCAACTGGGACGATGGAGAGCTTGACGGGGTCGGTTTTAGCCGGAATCCAACACTCATCCGGAGGGACGATCGGCAGATTTCCGGCGTAAAGGACACGCCCCACAGCGATGGTGTCGTCGTAGCTTCCCATGGCGGAACCCTCCCGGTTCCGGCCTCCGCACGCCGCAGGCCCCACGGTGGGCGCCAACCGTCGTTGCCTAATCGACGGTGCCTCGGAGGAGGGATCCTCACGAGGGGAGAAGAAGTAGGGGCCATAGGGCGGAGTGCACACGGGACGGTGGTACGCGATTTACCCAGCCTTCGGAACACCCGCACGATGACAGGGCCTACCGCTGCTTGTCCGGAATTATCCGGGCGCTTTCGCGATGTTACAATGAGTTGTGGTTGTGCCTCTAGGGCTCCCGGGATCCGGCTTATAAAGGCGCACGGATCTAGGGTTTACATGGAGAGTCCCAGCCGGATTACAAGTATAGCCTAACTACGGTACAATATCTTGCCGTGCACGTCACGGATCCGCCTTCCATATACGTCGTGCCGGATCCGGGTTCCTCATGGGCCTCCATGGATCCGGGTTACTCCTAATGTCGGTACGGATCCGGCCTACCGATCCCGGGCCGGACTTCTTCCTTCATGATCAACAGCAACTGGGCCGCCCGATGGGCCACATGCCTCATCACCATCTGTGGGCCACCCGGGCTTGCCGGATCTAGGCACTGTCGATGGTACACCCATGAAGTATACCCACAACACCGCCCTTACACCCAAGATAGGTGTAAGGGCGGCTAGACATCTAAGGGTTGCACGACGACAGCATATGATACGATGAACAACGCTAACCCTAAAACATCTATGATAACTACGTTGCTCGCCATCAACAAGGCTTCAGCACGAGCAACGCATGAACAGCGAATAAACGTGTACTGCCTAGATCGCAAGATGCGATCTAGGCAGCATGATGCTTACTCGGAACCCTCGAGACAAGGGAGTTGGCGATGCGCCTAGATTGGTTTGTGGTGAACGTGATTGTTGTTTATTTCGTAAACCCTAGATACATATTTATAGTCCGTAGACTTTCTAACGTGGGAATAATCCCAATCGGGCACGAGCCAAACTCCATCTAAACGATACGTATCCTACTATGTTACAGATACACGGGCAAACTAGCCCAAACTTTGTATACAAGGCCGATTCATGTATTTCTTCCATATATATTCTTCAAGCCCATCTGTAATCGCGGCCCACCTCCGATCCGGTCAAATTCCGGTGATAACACATGCCCCCCTGGTTTTGGAAATGACAATTCCAAAATCACTCTGGCTTTCTCTTCGTCGGGTCATGTCGTGGCAGAGTAGAACCATCGCAGTATCCTTCATCTTGATGCCTTGACTCTTCCACTTCTCCGCGTGACCTGGCAAACTTTTTTTTTTTTGGGAACCACTTCCTCGGAAACCGCTGTGGCATTGAATCTCCACTATATCCCCTTTTATTTAACCGCTCCAAACAGTTTGCTTCTTCATCCCCTTCACATTAGCACTCCAAAAAACCCTCCTGCGCCACCATGTCTTCTTCCTCCTCCGCCTCATCGGATCTTTCCATCGAATCCTCCTCCTCCCGTGAGCCGACGCCGGAGTGGGACCCGGAGGAGGCCCACGCGGCCAACATCCGCCGCGCCATCGAAGCCGGGGAGGAGTCCAGTCACGACTTCTCCGTCTGGTCTGAGGACGACAAGTCCTCGACCGACGGGGAAAGTGACCTCCGCTTCCTCGCCGACGGGGAAACGGAGGAGGAGAGCGATGACGATCGTTTTTCCTGGGATGACTTCACCTCCTCTGAGGAGGAGGAGGAGGAGGAGGAGGAGGAGGAGGAGGACGACACCTCCTCCGACGAACCGCCGGCCAAGCGCTTCTGCCCCTGGCCGGGGAACCTCAGCGACTTCGACAGCGACGACGACGACGACGCTGACGAGGAGGACGAGGACAATGAGGGCCCTCGCCGGCGGCCGGCCGCAGCAGCGACGACGAGCCCGCCGGGAGTAGCGCCGACAGCGGCGACGACGGCGACGACGAGGGCAGTGACGGCCCGTAGATAGGACCCTTAGCATAGGATCCGTAGTAGTAGATGGGGCAATGTATCCCCTAGTACTTCCTTTTGAGAGCAATCAGCTCTTTATGTAAGAAATCCAGTTTATCAATGAAGAATTTCCTCAATTTGATTTTGCCGATTTCCTTTAAGCGAATTTAGCCGATTTCCCCTCATACTGACTTTGCCGATTGTCCACTTAGCCAATGCTCAATGAGCCGATGGCAACGCATCGGTCCTTCACAAATCTGTCCTTCAACTCTTCGACTGATGACTTTGAGATCTGGTGGATAATGTAGAAGACCCTTGCCTTCAAGAGAACCTTTAAATTCCTCCCACCAGCTCTAGTGATCCTCTTCTGCAAGAACTCACCATTTTTGACGAAGGTTGCGACGCAGGACCAACCGATGACACCCCAATCGGCTTCTAAAAACAGAGCATATATCAGGTCAGCTGCCCCCCGAGCCTCAGTCCAGGCGAAAACAGTGATGAGGACATGCAATTCAGACAAATGGACCTGAGCTCGATCACATCTGAGAAAGCTACCATGCAGAGCCAGCCAGAGCCGACCACCTTTCTTCCGTTGAAAGCCGATACTGCAGATGATTACCAGCGGCTTAGAAACCAAAAACTCCTCTGACAAGGTTGTCTTGTACGCCCAAAACTCCTCTGACAGCACTGCTGAACTGGCAACCTTGCGCACAGAGTTGGAGGTCCTCGTGTCTTGAACACACAACTGGTAGATCCCATGAAATTTGTACTAGAGTCGATGGCCGTGCATCGGCTTTGTTCCTTAGCTCTAAAGTCGATGTCTGTGCATCGGCTGTACCTTGTGAGAAATTTTTTTACTGGCCGAATTTTCTATCGGCCCCCAATATTCCACTGCGCATGTATCGCACATGTTCATCTGATTAGGTGCCCCCCGAGCCGATTCTGCCAGGTAACTGCGGATATCGGCTCTATAGTTAGCCAAGGCACTGTACTTGAACATCGGCTCTGTTAGGACTGATACGTCTCCAACGTATCGATAATTTCTTGTGTTCCATGCCACATTATTGATGTTATCTACATGTTATATGCACACTTTATGTCATATTCGTGCATTTTCTGGAACTAACCTATTAACAAGATGCCGAAGTGCCGGTCCTCGTTTTCTGTCGTTTTTGGTTTCAGAAATCCTAGTAACGAAATATTCTCGGAATCGGACGAAATCAACGCCCGGGTTCCTATTTTACCCGGAAGCATCCGGAACACACGAGAACCGCCAGAGAAGGGGGCGGGGCCACCACACCACACCCCGGCGCGGCCAAGGGGGCGCCCCCTAGGGTGTGGGCCCCCGGAAGCCCTCCTGCGCCGCCTCTCCGCCTATATAAAGCCCCCGACCTAAAAACCTCGGGGCGTTCGACGAAACCACGTAAACCTTCCGGAGCCGCCGCCATCGCGAAGCCAAGATCCGGGGACAGGAGTCTCTGTTCCGGCACCCTGCCGGAGCGGGGAAGTGCCCCGGAAGGCTTCTCCATCGACACCGCTGCCATCTCCACCGCCATCTTCATCACCGCCGCTGCTCCCATGAGGAGGGAGTAGTTCTCCATCGAGGCTCGGGGCTGTACCGGTAGCTATGTGGTTCATCTCTCTCCTATGTGTTTCAATACAATAATCTCATGAGCTGCCTTACATGATTGAGATTCATATGATGATGCTTGTAATCTAGATGTCATTATGCTAGTCAAGTGAGTTTTACCTATGTGATCTCCGGAGACTCCTTGTCCCACGTGTGTAAAGGTGACAGTGTGTGCACCGTGTGGGTCTCTTAGGCCATATTTCACAGAATACTTACTCAATGTTGAATGGCATAGTGAGGTGCTTATTTATATCTCTTTATGATTGCAACATGTTTTGTATCACAATTTATCTATGTGCTACTCTAGTGATTTGTTATTAAAGTAGTTTTATTCCTCCCGCACGTGTGCAAAGGTGACGAGTGTGTGCACCGTGTTAGTACTTGGTTTATGCTATGATCAAGATCTCTTGTAGATTGCGAAGTTAACTATTGCTATGATAATATTGATGTGATCTATTCCTCCTACATATGCATGAAGGTGACGAGTGTGCATGCTATGCTAGTACTTGGTTTAGTCTTTTGATCTATCTTACACTAAAGGTTACTAAAATATGAGCATTATTGTGGAGCTTGTTAACTCCGGCATTGAGGGTTCGTGTAATCCTACGCAATGTGTTCATCATCCAACAAAAGTGTAGAGTATGCATTTATCTATTCTGTTATGTGATCAATGTTGAGAGTGTCCACTAGTGAAAGTGTAATCCCTAGGCCTTGTTCCTAAATATCGCTATCGCCGCTTGTTTACTTGTTTCTATCGCGTTACTACTGCTGCGTTACTACTGTCTGCGTTACTACTGCTTGTTCTATCGTCCTCGGGCAAAGCACTTTTCTGGTGCTGTTGCTACTACTTATTCATACCACCTCGTATTTCACTATCTCTTCGCCGAACTAGTGCACCTATTAGGTGTGTTGGGGACACAAGAGACTTCTTGCTTTGTGGTTGCAGTGGTTGCATGAGAGGGATATCTTTGACCTCTTCCTCCCCGAGTTCGATAAACCTTGGGTATCCACTTAAGGGAAACTTGCTGCTGTTCTACAAACCTCTCGCTCTTGGAGGCCCAACACCTGTCTACAAGAATAGAAGCTCCCGTAGACATCAAGCACTTTTCCGGCGCCGTTGCCGGGGAGGAAAGGTAAAAGGCTCTCATACTACGGTCTCAGGTAAAGTATTTTTCTGGCGCCGTTGTGTGTGTGCTCGAAGCTATTTCCTTTAGATCCTGCAATTGCATCTTTTTGTTTCTTGTTTACACTAGTTTGGCATAATGGACAACAATGAGCTTCTTATTCTATTTCCTGATTTAAAACATGGATTGTTTGATGCGAAAATTAAAAAACCTATGAAATCTTATTTGCATGCTGGTAGTAATATTAGTATGAACGCTTTTAACACCATTGTTGATAATGATATAGAAAGTTCTAAGCTTGGGGAAGCTGGTTTTCATGATATTTTTAGTCCCCCAAGCATTGAGGAGAAAATTTTCTTTGATGATACTTTGCCTCCTATTTCGATGATGATAATGATAGTGGACTTTTGGTGCCACCTACTATGGAGAGTAAATTTTATTGTGATTATACTATGCCTCCTACACTTGATGAGAATAATAATGATAGCTACTTTGTTGAATTTGCTCCCACTACAACTAATAAAATTGATTATGCTTATGTGGAGAGTAATAATTTTATGCATGAGACTCATGATAAGAATGCTTTATGTGATAGTTATATTGTTGAGTTTGCTCATGATGCTACTGAAAGTTATTATGAGAGAGGAAAATATGGTTGTAGAAATTTTCATGTTACTAAAATGCCTCTCTATGTGCTGAAATTTTTGAAGCTACACTTGTTTTATCTTCCTATGCTTGTTACTTTGCTTTTCATGAACTTGTTTATTTACAAGATTCCCTTGCATAGGAAGCATGTTAGACTTAAATTTGTTTCAAATTTGCCTCTTGATGCTCTCTTTTGCTTCAAATACTATTTCTTGCGAGTGCATCATTAAAACTGCTGAGCCCATCTTAATGGCTAAAAAGAAAGAACTTCTTGGGAGATAACCCATGTGTTATTTTGCTACAGTACTTTGTTTTATATTTGTGTCTTGGAAGTTGTTTACTACTGTAGCAACCTCTCCTTATCTTAGTTTTGTGTTTTGTTGTGCCAAGTAAAGTCTTTGATAGTAAAGTAAGTACTAGATTTGGATTACTGCGCAGAAACAGATTTCTTTGCTGTCACGAATCTGGGTCTAGTTCTCTGTAGGTAACTCAGAAAATTATGCCAATTTACGTGAGTGATCCTCAGATATGTACGCAACTTTCATTCAATTTGAGCATTTTCATTTGAGCAAGTCTGGTGGCCTAATAAAATCCATCTTTACGGACTGTTCTGTTTTGACAGATTCTGCCTTTTATTTCGCATTGCCTCTTTTGCTATGTTGGATGAATTTCTTTGATCCATTAATGTCCAGTAGCTTTATGCAATGTCCAGAAGTGTTAAGAATGATTGTGTCACCTCTGAACATGTTAATTTTTATTGTCCACTAACCCTCTAATGAGTTGTTTCGAGTTTGGTGTGGAGGAAGTTTTCAAGGGTCAAGAGAGGAGGATGATATACTACGATCAAGAAGAGTGAAAAGTCTAAGCTTGGGGATGACCCGGTAGTTCATCCCTGCATATATCAAGAAGACTCAAGCGTCTAAGCTTGGGGATGCCCAAGGAATCCCCTTCTTCATCGATAAATTATCAGGTTCCTTCTCTTGAAACTATATTTTTATTCGGTCACATCTTATGTACTTTACTTGGAGCGTCTGTGTGCTTTTGTTTTTGTTTTTGTTTGAATAAATTGGATTACATCATGCTTGTGTGGGAGAGAGACACGCTCCGCTGGTTCATATGAACACATGTGTTCTTAACTCATAATATTCATGGCGAAGTTTCCTCTTCGTTAAATTGTTATATGGTTGGAATTGGAAAATGATACATGTAGTAATTGCTATAAATGTCTTGGGTAATGTGATACTTGGCAATTGTTGTGCTCATGTTTAAGCTCTTGCATCATATGCTTTGCACCCATTAATGAAGAAATACATAGAGCATGCTAAAATTTGGTTTGCATATTTGGTTTCTCTAAGGTCTAGATAATTTCTAGTATTGAGTTTGAACAACAAGGAAGACGGTGTAGAGTCTTATAATGTTTTCAATATGTCTTTTATGTGAGTTTTGCTGCACCGGTTCATCCTTGTGTTTGTTTCAAATAAGCCTTGCTAGCCTAAACCTTGTATCGAGAGGGAATACTTCTCATGCATCCAAAATACTTGAGCCAACCACTATGCCATTTGTGTCCACCATACCTACCTATACTACATGGTATTTTCCCGCCATTCCAAAGTAAATTGCTTGAGTGCTACCTTTAAAATTCCATCATTCACCTTTGCAATATATAGCTCATGGGACAAATAGCTTAAAAACTATTGTGGTATTGAATATGTAATTATGCACTTTATCTCTTATTAAGTTGCTTGTTGTGCGATAACCATGTTTACTCGGGGAACGCCATCAACTCATTGTTGAATTTCATGTGAGTTGCTATGCATGTTCGTCTTGTCCGAAGTAAGGGCGATCTACACCGAGTTGAATGGTTTGAGCATGCATATTGTGAGAGAAGAACATTGGGCCGCTAACTAAAGCCATGATTCATGGTGGAAGTTTCAGTTTTGGACAAATATCCTCAAGTCTCTAATGAGAAAAGAATTAATTGTTGTCAAATGCTTAAAGCATTAAAAGAGGAGTCCATTATCTCGTTGTCTATGTTGTCCCGGTATGGATGTCTAAGTTGAGAATAATCAAAAGCGAGAAATCCAAATGCGAGCTTTCTCCTTAGACCTTTGTACATGCGGCATAGAGGTACCCCTTTGTGAAACTTGGTTAAAGCATATGTATTGCGGTGATAATCCAGGTAGTCCAAGCTAATTAGGACAAGGTGCGGGCACTATTGGTACACTATGCATGAGGCTTGCAACTTATAAGATATAATTTACATGATGCATATGCTTTATTACTACCGTTGACAAAATTGTTTCATGTTTTCAAAATCAAAGCTCTAGCACAAATATAGCAATCGATGCTTTTCCTCTATGAGGACCATTCTTTTACTTTCAATGTTGAGTCAGTTCACCTATTTCTATCCACCTCAAGAAGCAAACACTTGTGTGAACTGTGCATTGATTCCTACATACTTGCTTATTGCACTTATTATATTACTCTATGTTGACAATATCCATGAGATATACATGTTACAAGTTGAAAGCAACCGCTGAAACTTAATCTTCTTTTGTGTTGCTTCAATACCTTTACTTTGAATTATTACTTTATGAGTTAACTCTTATGCAAGACTTATTGATGCTTGTCTTGAAGTGCTATTCATGAAAAGTCTTTGCTTTATGATTCAGTTGTTTACCCATGTCATATACATTGTTTTGATCGCTGCATTCACTACATATGCTTTACAAATAGTATGATCAAGTTTATGATGGCATGTCACTCCGAAATTATCTTTGTTATCGTTTTACCTGCTCGGGACGAGCGTAACTAAGCTTGGGGATGCTGATACGTCTCCAACGTATCGATAATTTCTTGTGTTCCATGCCACATTATTGATGTTATCTACATGTTATATGCACACTTTATGTCATATTCGTGCATTTTCTCGGAACTAACCTATTAACAAGATGCCGAAGTGCCGCTTCCGTTTTCTGCTGTTTTTGGTTTCGAAATCCTAGTAACGAAATATTCTCGGAATCGGACGAAATCAACGCCCGGGTTCCTATTTTACCCGGAAGCATCCGTAACACACGAGAACCGCCGGAGAAGGGGGCAGGGACACCACACCACACCCCGGCGCGGCCAAGGGGGGCGCCCCCTAGGGTGTGGGCCCCCCGTAAGCCCTCCCGCGCCGCCTCTCCGCCTATATAAAGCCCCCGACCTAAAAACCTCGGGGCGTTCGACGAAAACCACGAAACCTTCCGGAGCCGCCGCCATCGCGAAGCCAAGATCCGGGGACAGGAGTCTCCGTTCCGGCACCCTGCCGGAGCGGGGAAGTGCCCCCGGAAGGCTTCTCCATCGACACCGCTGCCATCTCCACCGCCATCTTCATCACCGCTGCTGCTCCCATGAGGAGGGAGTAGTTCTCCATCGAGGCTCGGGGCTGTACCGGTAGCTATGTGGTTCATCTCTCTCCTATGTGTTTCAATACAATAATCTCATGAGCTGCCTTACATGATTGAGATTCATATGATGATGCTTGTAATCTAGATGTCATTATGCTAGTCAAGTGAGTTTTACCTATGTGATCTCCGGAGACTCCTTGTCCCACGTGTGTAAAGGTGACAGTGTGTGCACCGTGTGGGTCTCTTAGGCCATATTTCACAGAATACTTACTCAATGTTGAATGGCATAGTGAGGTGCTTATTTATATCTCTTTATGATTGCAACATGTTTTGTATCACAATTTATCTATGTGCTACTCTAGTGATTTGTTATTAAAGTAGTTTTATTCCTCCCGCACGTGTGCAAAGGTGACAAGTGTGTGCACCGTGTTAGTACTTGGTTTATGCTATGATCAAGATCTCTTGTAGATTGCGAAGTTAACTATTGCTATGATAATATTGATGTGATCTATTCCTCCTACATATGCATGAAGGTGACGAGTGTGCATGCTATGCTAGTACTTGGTTTAGTCTTTTGATCTATCTTACACTAAAGGTTACTAAAATATGAGCATTATTGTGGAGCTTGTTAACTCCGGCATTGAGGGTTCGTGTAATCCTACGCAATGTGTTCATCATCCAACAAAAGTGTAGAGTATGCATTTATCTATTCTGTTATGTGATCAATGTTGAGAGTGTCCACTAGTGAAAGTGTAATCCCTAGGCCTTGTTCCTAAATATCGCTATCGCCGCTTGTTTCATCGTTTTATCGCGTTACTACTCGCTGCGTTACTACTGCTGCGTTACTACCGCTTGTTTACTCGTCCCGGGCAAAGCACTTTTCTCGGTGCTGTTGCTACTACTTATTCATACCACCTGTATTTCACTATCTCTTCGCCGAACTAGTGCACCTATTAGGTGTGTTGGGGACACAAGAGACTTCTTGCTTTGTGGTTGCAGTGGTTGCATGAGAGGGATATCTTTGACCTCTTCCTCCCTGAGTTCGATAAACCTTGGGTATCCACTTAAGGGAAACTTGCTGCTGTTCTACAAACCTCTGCTCTTGGAGGCCCAACACTGTCTACAAGAATAGAAGCTCCCGTAGACATCAAGGACCAATGTTGACTTCTTCCAGCTCATCAGACGACGTAAACCCATTGCCCATTAGATCGACGTTGAACCCAGGCAGAACGCATGGTGATGATAATTTTGGCCGATTGCTGGAATCGGCCTCCATGTTGATCGAATCGCTCAATGAAGGTTTTGCGATGTTCCTCCATAGATCCTTGGGGCCGATCACACGGATCGGCATCGCCACGTTTGTCCATAGATGTTGCTCTTGTTACACGGTCAGGCCGGTGGATAAGACCAGCCTTACCCCGTCCTTCGTCACGTCGATGCGCTCGCAGTCTTCCAAATTGATGCCTGAGAGTTGCTCTTGGCCTGTTGTCTCCCAAACGTTCATGCCAGCCGTTGAAATCTCGGCTGAATCATCTGCGTGGACGACCTCTACTTCATCTCCATCCCACTGTATCAAGCATTGGTGCATCGTGGATGGAATGCAACAGATTGGCGTGGATCCAATCTCTTCCTAGCGGAGACAGCATAGGTGCTCTTGCTGTCGACAATAAAGAACGTCGTAGGGATGGTTTTTCTTCCTACAGTCAGATCCACGTTCAGAACACCTTGTGCGTCAGATACTTGGCCGTTGAAATCACTCAGTGTCACATTGGTCTTGATCAGATCTGAGCTAGAGCGTCCCAACCGACGTAGCATGGAGTATGGCATGATGTTGACTGCCGCTCCGGTGTCCACCAACATCTTGTTGACAGGCTGCCCATTGATATAGCCTCGCAAGTACAAGGCCTTCAGGTGTCTGTAGCTTCTTTCTCGTGGCTTCTCAAAGATAACCGGCCGTGGGCCGCAGATCAAGTTGTGCCACTGGTGCTTCGTCTAATCTCGGAGCACTAAACTCCGTCGGAAGGATGAACACCATGTTTGTGCCAGCCGATGTTTCATCATCGGCTTTCTTTTGTCTGGGGCGCCACTCTTTCCTTTGTGGTCGACCTTCTTCGTCCAGGGTTCGCTGAATTTTAGCGGCCAGATCAGGCCGCGCCTTCCTCAACGTGTGCAGGTATAACCTCTCGGCTTCCTCCAAACCACGTAGTTGCTGAACCCTACGCTTTTGGAAACGGCTGAGTCCATCAGGGCACCACCTTGGCCGGTGGTACTTATCTTCTTCTTCATCACCGTCTTCTAATTCCTCGAGATCATCCACCCGAGAGGACTCAGCGTGCTTGTTCCGAGGCGGGAGAGGCCCTAGACGTTTGAATACGGACACGTTAGCTGCATCCTTCTTCTTCTGTCTACATTCTGGGGCGTTGCCGATTGTAGGCAATCGGCTCATTCCTGAATCCCAGCAGTGTCTGAAGAAGGGACAGTCCCAGTGCCTATCCACGTCGTCTTGCTCTCTCGACTTTTCCTTGGCGTGGCACTCATATCTCTCCTCGTCGCGATCATGCCGACGATGTCTCCTGGCATCCCTAGCTAGACGATCCCTTTCGTCCTCGCTGTTATACCGTCGGCGTTGGTCATATTGACTCACATACTTGTTGAGGAGGTGATCAGAGAGAGGTCGCTGATATCTTACATTCCTCACTTCTCTCTCTGTGATGTAGCGCCTGCCATCGTGACGGAGCCGATCGCGTGGAACGGCTTCCTCTGTGTCCTTGTTATGAGAGCAGCTGCCCTCGTCTCCGTCCTTACCAGAGTGGTGCCCAAGTCCTACCATGTTGATGTTGAAGGATAAACTTGGCTGGCACCTCCCAGGGTAAGTGTACTCCACCATGTTGACGGCGGGGAAGGGGTGTGTGTCAACCTTCATGGCGTACTGGCTGAAAATTAGACGCCCTTGTTCTATCGCCATTTGGACCTGCTGACGCCACACCCTGCAGTCGTTGGTGGCGTGGGTGAACGTGTTATGCCACTTGCAGTATGGCTTCCCGTTCAGCTCCTGCGCCGTGGGGATCTTGTGGCCTTCGGGTACCTTTAGCTGTTTCTCCTTAAGCAAGAGGTCGAAAATTTGCTCAGCCTTGGTGACGTCCAAGTCAAACCCTCTTGGAGGACCTTGTGGCTTAACCCACTTGCAGGACACGGGGCTTGCCCCCCGAGTCCATTCAGCTATTGATACCTCTTGATCTCCCGCAGAGCCTTCATCCTCATCTGCCTCAACCAGGACCACCGCACGCTTGAATTTATCCTGGTATACATCTGGGTGGCGCTGTTCATATAATGACAGCTTCTGCACCATGTGCGCCAGTGAAGGGTAGTCTGCTTGGGAGGCCACGTCCTTGATCGGTGATGCGAGACCCACCACCGCCAACTCGATTGCTTCTTTTCGGTCACACGAGCCGAATAGCATCGGTTCCTAACGTTTCGAAGCGCTGGATGTATTCGACACCTGTTTCTCCGCGCTTCGTCGTACTTGTGCTAGATCGGCAATGCCAGCCTCGGAAGCCTCCGAGTGATACCGCATGTGGAACTGCTCCTCCAACCGCTTCCAAGTCCGGATTGAGTCCGGTGGCAGCGATGCGTACCACCCGAAAGCCGATCCCGTGAGGGACCGTGCGAAGAACCTCACACGCAGCTCATCTGATGCTGAGATCGTGCCCAGCTGTGCCAAATATCGGCTCACATGCTCGATTGAGCTGGAACCATCTGATCCACTAAATTTGGAGAATTTAGGGAGCCGATATTTGGGTGGTAGTGGGATCAACTCGTACTCGTTGGGGTACGGCTTGGAATAGCCGATTGCCCTCCTCTTCGGCACCATGCCGAACTAGTCTCTCAAGATTGTACTGATCTGATCCGCGGTGCTGGCTGCAGGAGTCGAACTCTGAAGATTTGTCGGAGTGGCATACTTAGCCAGCCATGCTTGCTTCTCAAGCTCTGAGCCAACTGCAGGAGTTGGGCTTTGGAGGTTTATCGGGGTGGCGTACTTGGCTAACCACGTATGCTTCTCAAGATCTGTCCCCGAAGTTCCTCCTGTTGTTCCAGAAGTCCCTGCTGTTGCAGTCTGGTTTGTGAGGGCCCGAGTCATCGCGACTCGGCACGTATGTGCACGTGTATCCGTGAGGGATCTCCTTAGGCGCCTCATGCAAGAACTGGTAGTCACTAGGGTCACCACCGATCTTGTAGACGACGTATGCCGGTGAATTCGGCACTTCGGTGCTGCCAACGCGAATGGCAGCGGTGGACGGGACTCGGAGTGGCATCTCTCCTTGGTGAGTCCCTAGAGCTGGTCCTGACGGAGAGTACTGATGCTTCATGATTTCCTGGATCACGCGAAGAGCGACACGCTCCAAAGTGTTCACCAGGCTCTCAGAATGGCGGTGCAGCGAATGAGCTACCATGAAGTTAATCTCCTGACGCAGAGACCTGGTGCGTTCTTCTGACGGGGCGGACAGGTCCACTCCATCGAGCGCGCCTTCAGGTGAGAACTCTTTCCACCTGATGCCATGGGAGCGGGTTCTGTGAAAAGAGCCGATGAGGTCGGCTTCGAGGATCGCTTTGACCTCGTCATACTTCTTCTTGAGCTCCTCGGTCAGATCCTCGTACGTGACTGGAGTGCCTTCCGCCATCTCGGATGTAGATGGCGATGCGTTTGATGTCGAAGATTGTCCCACCGGGCGTGCCAGAATGTGTTGCGGTCAGAAACCCACCGGCGAGCAGCGACGGGCAACACGGTAGAGCCGGGGGGCTCCCAGGGCTGCGGCTGGCCCTGGCCCCTCCGAGCGACGGCCCGCAAAGACTCCGGCACGCACGTCCGATGCTGATGCAGGGCGTGCCACCTGACCTATACCTGGTCGGGAAGGTGTTGGATGTGCCTCGCTTAGTTTCCCGCATGGCATACACGTAAACATTAAATACGAGCCTCGATCGGCTCTCAGGTTGTCCTGTGAATCGGCTCAAGGAGCCGATCCACCCATGATCCGTACGAGATGTACGATCAGATGGTGGTCCTGCTTGATCAAAATAAAGCTAAAACAACCTACTACGATTTAGGGTTTTCACCACATAATCGGAACATCCTACTCGTGATTGAGCCTGGCGGCCACGCACGGTGATCGTAAACCGACCCTAGACAAGGCCTAAAAACCAACACGAAGTTGATCCCCGGAACATCCTGTTTAGGGCTAGCAAACTACACCCTACGCGCCACTGGATCCTTCAACCCGTTTGTAAGGCCTAACTATGCAGATATTAAACTAATCCTTGAAGAACAAGGAGCAATCATAACGGATCGGATCTACTAAATAATGATCAAGCGGGGTGCCGCCCTTACACCCAAGATAGGTGTAAGGGCGGCTAGACATCTAAGGGTTGCACGACGACAGCATATGATACGATGAACAACGCTAACCCTAAAACATCTATGATAACTACGTTGCTCGCCATCAACAAGGCTTCAACACGAGCAACACATGAACAACGAATAAACGTGTACTGCCTAGATCGCAAGATGCGATCTAGGCAGCATGATGCTTACCCGAAAGAAACCCTCGAGACAAGGGAGTTGGCGATGCGCCTAGATTGGTTTGTGGTGAACGTGATTGTTGTTTATTTCATAAACCCTAGATACATATTTATAGTCCGTAGACTTTCTAACGTGGGAATAATCCCAATCGGGCACGAGCCAAACTCCATCTAAACGATACGTATCCTACTATGTTACAGATACACGGGCAAACTAGCCCAAACTTTGTATACAAGGCCGATTCATGTATTTCTTCCATATATATTCTTCAAGCCCATCTGTAATCGCGGCCCACCTCTGATCCGGTCAAATTCTGGTGATAACAGGGAGAGACACCACTAGTGAACTGTGGACCCCGGTCCATTCTTTACATCTGAAATACAATCTACTGCAATACTGGTTCTTTACTGTTCTTCGCAAACAAACATCATCTTCCACACTATACATCTAATCCTTTGTTACAGCAAGCCGGTGAGATTGACAACCTCACTGTTACGTTGGGGCAAAGTATTTTGATTGTGTTGTGCAGGTTCCACGTTGGCGCCGGAATCCCTGGTATTGCGCCGCACTACACTCCGCCACCAACAACCTTCACGTGTTCCTTGACTCCTACTGGTTCGATAACCTTGGTTTCTTACTGAGGGAAAACTTGCTGCTGTACGCATCACACCTTCCTCTTGGGGTTCCCAACGGACGTGTGTCTTGCACGCTATCACTCCTTAACGACCATTTTATGGCAAGGGTGACCCTGAGCTATTTCCTACCTAAACAACGTCGCATGCCAGCTATTTTCACGAACAACGTCGCCTCTCATCCAATTCCATGCAAAAACGTCGCACATGAGCTATTCACCATATATAACTCTTTTGCCTGGAGTTTGCTGGATCGGTTGGTATTCGATCGCGCGCACCCATGTTTTTATTCCGATCGTTTGGTTCCGGGGGGAACGACGCGAAGCTCTATTCTGTGTTGACATTAGGTGACTTTTTGGTCCATGGTGAAGTCAGAAGAAGGAATATCATGAAGGATGGATTGGTGGACTGGCTAAAGGAGGTTCGAGTCTCCGTGATGCTGAGGGATTTGCTTGGCATTCCGGGCTCCGCAGCAGTGGTATGCATGTGGGGGCGGTAGCACAGGTGAAGTTCAGAGTCTTACATCTTAGGGTGAAAACCCAAGATCTGGCCTTAACTGGTTGTGTCTGGCAATGATCTTGTTGGAGGCATTGTTTTGAGAGTGGAGACTATCTTCAGGGTGAAAACCTAAGACCTTTGGTCGGGCGACGACGACGCTGGTGCATTGTTTCCTTCTTCGAAGCGTCGCTTTTGGAGAGTCTGTATTTCAGGTGTTGTCACGGTGGTTGTATTGATGTTGCTAGGTCTGGAATGCTGTAGCGGGACTTTTATTTCCTAGTTTCTTTACTCTTTTTTAGATGTGTGCATCTGTACTGACACTAGGGTAGGACCTTGTTGCACAAGCTGGGTGTAATTGGTATTTTTTGATATTAATATGTTCTCTTTATCTAAAAATATAACTCTGTTGTAACTTTTTCCTTTGTGGGCTTAATAAAGTGGAACTGTGGGGGACCCCCCCACAGTAAAGGTTTCAAAAAAAAAAGAGTCCATAATCGTTTGTGTGACAACCACAAGCAGCAAGACATCTGAAAATTACACTCCAATCCTGTTTCTTGTGTATGTACTCGAGGCAACATAGTGTAGTGAAGAAGCGAACAATGTTAGACGTATTACGGATACGGCTTCACCACACGAATCCATGGTTCCCGAGTTCCAACACCGATCGCGCGCTGTGGCAAATAGTGTACATTTCGTGGGTCACGTAGAGTTGGATTGTGAATTCTTTGTACTTCATCCGTCCATCGAAGGTTGTCTGAAATTTGTTAAAATTTAGATGTATCGACATGATATTTAGTGTCTAAATATATTCGAATTTTTATAAATCTCATGCAATCTTCATGATACAGAGGGAGTATGTTTCTATCGCGAATAACCCTGCTTATTGAAAATAGAACTAATAATAGGCCCATAGATACATCTATGTTTTGCTGCCGTCTCAGATGAAACTGGCCAATTTGATCTCAGTTTTCTTAAACCCTGAGATGAACATTACATGGATATTCTAGCCTAGTGCATGTGGAGGAAATAATTAGTGGGAAAGCAAGCACACGTACAGTACAGTACACACTGAGAGGGAGAGAAAATGGAGCCATATATATACGGCAGTAATTATGTACTTGTCTCGGACGTCTTGATCGCTTTGTTTGCATTGCTGAAGGCTAAATTTGAGAGGTCTGTACAATTCCTGTCTGTCAAGCAAGGCATGAGGAGCTTTCCATCATTCTTGAGCTGTTCCATCACAAAACCAGGATATATAACGACGAAAAACAGGCGAATTAAATTTGATGATAAATCAACATCTTGATGTGTAGTAACAGTTTGTTTGGGCGCTCAGATTAGACTTACCAGCCACAGTGGCAGTGGTGCTGCTCGCTTCCCTGATCCTGAAGCTCACCATGAGGCCGTTCTTCATGTAGAGCGTGGTGTTGAGCTTGGGCTTCACCGTCTGCCCCGGCGCCACCTCCACTGCGAACGCCTGCAGGACCGCCGCCACCAGCGTTTTCATCTGCGTGTATGCGAAGCGCTTGCCGACGCAGAGCCTCGGCCCGGCGTTGAAGACCACGTACTTGAATGGGCTCTCGGCTCCTCCGGCGAAGACCCCGCCCTTCATCCACCGCTCCGGCCTGAACTCCTGGCAGCCGTGCCCCCACACCGCTGGGTCGCGGCCAATCGCGTACGCGTTGTAGATCACCCGCTGGCGCGCGAGGATCGCCGTGCCGTCCGGGAGCACGTCGTCCTCCACCGCCTCCTTGAAGTCGATGGGCACCGGCGGGTACAGGCGCATCGCCTCCGTCAGCGCCGCGTGGAGGTACTCCATCTTCTTGACGTCCCCGTGGGCGGCTCGCACGTCTTCCAGGACGCGAGCCTCCACGTCGGGGTGGCCCGCGAGGAGCCAGAAGAACCAGACGAGCGCGACGGAGCTCGTGTCGCGGCCCGCTAGGATGAAGCTGATGCAGAAGTCGCGGAGGAACTCGTCGGAGTGGTCGGTGGCGCCCGATGAGGAGGAGGACATGAGACGGGAAAGGAGGTCGCACCGGCCGTGCAGGCTCCCGATCTTGCGCAACTCGGTGCGGCGCTCGGAGACGGTGCGGTCGGCGAACTCCCGTACGGAGCGCGCGGCCTCCGTGAGGCGGCGCTCGCCGCCGACGCGGAGCAGGCGCTTGGCCTTCCAGATGAAGGGCGGCGTGACGAACCGGGAGAGCGAGAGCTCCGTGGCGCGCTCGAAGGCGCGCGCGAACGGCACGTCGGGGAGGCCGTCCGCGAGGCAGCCGGCCTCCACCCCGAACGCCGCGGCGCATATGTTGTCGAAGGTGAAGCGGAGGAGGACCTCCTGGAGGTCCACCACGGCGCCCTGCTGCTGCAGCCGGTGGAGCAGCGGCATCAGCCGGCCGTGCACCAGCTGCCCGATGGTGGTGGCCGAGAAGTCGAGGAACTGCGCTGAGTGCATCTCGACGGTGGCCGCGCGGCGCTGCGCGCGCCACGCCTCGCCGTCGGCGTTGAAGATGCCGTCGCCGAGCAGCTCCGCGAAGCGCTCGCGGTAGTAGGCGCCCTTGGGGTAGTTGTCGAAGTTGTTCTTGAGCACGTGCTCGACGTTGGCGGGGACGGAGGTCATGACGCCCGAGGAGCCCCCGCCCCACATCCCGCGGTACGGGAACGTGCCGCCGGTGCGCACCAGCAACGTGGCGCCCCAGTCGTAGATGTCGCCGAGGTTCGCGAAGAGGGTCGGGATGATGCCGAACACCGGCCACAGCATGGGCCCGCGGCGCGACGTCAGGCGGGCCATGGCGGAGCTGCACGCGAAGAGCAACGCGGCGGCCACGGCCAGGTCGGAGAACCGGACGTGCTCATGCATGGCGTGCAGCGCAGCCTCCAGGAACGACGTCCGACCAGCCATCGATCGCCGGCCGGCCGTGGAGTGGTAACGATGCGCGATGTGTTGGTTCCGATGAGCCTAGAGAAGCAGCACGTACGCACCGCGTGTAGTGTGAAGTGTGCGATCGAGCTCGTGTCGTACGTGCTCAGGCGTACGCACCGGCGTGCTTCATCTTGTAGCACTCTGCTGGGAGGTAGAGGCCGAGTGGTGTGGTGCCGGTATTTATAGGGAAATGCATGACGCTTGTTACTCTCGCGCGCACGCAGCTCTGGTGACATGAGACGTTCAGAACTGAACTACTGAAGTGAATTTTGCTTGCGGGTACACAACTTTTAGGCCCGAACGCTGCAATAGAAACCCACCTAGGTCTAAGTCGAATGCAATCGAATTATAGTGAACGAGTTCTTGGGAGAAAGACAATCGGCAGCCAGTTGTCTATGCACCCCATGTCCCATGGGGCACTTCTGAATTTTCAAAAGAAAATTGATTTTTTTTCCATGGATATCATATTTGTCTCTTATGCATATATAATTTTATCTGAAAATATAACAACTTATATATGCCCTGCACACAAAAAAAACGATGTGTGAATTTATTGCACATAACAACTATTACCTTATGTCATCCCCTCTTTCTGCGGGTCACATTTTTATGAAACTTTGCAGGCGACCAACATACAACATAGCCTACGACTATAACTCTGTTGATCTTTTTTAACTTTTGGAAGAGCCACATGCAACAGGCGTGGCATTTAAGATCTGGCACATATATACTCAGTAGGGCATTCCAAATCAATCCTAAGTGGATAGCTCAAGAAATGCTGCCTGGTTCCAAAAAAAAGATGTGAGATGGACCCATTGGTTGGGCACCTTTGGTAGAGGCCAAAATTTAGTTGAATCAAGGGTACATGTACATCCAAATATGCTGGAAATTCCAATTAGGAAGCACACTGGCAAGTGTACTCACGCATCAGAATACATTATTTGCTTCGCGGTAATGGTTAGAGCATCATCTTTAATGCAACCACCTCTTTGTTGGTGAACATGTGCTCACTCTTTTCCAAAACTAGGATGACATGGACAAATGAATGGCTCAAATAATGAACGATGTAGTAGATAGCTTGCATGTAGAGGTAGACTATCATAAATGCATGTTAGTGATGTTTTGCTTCATAAGGTATAGAGATAGATCATATTGGTTTTGCTGAGAATACCAAGGAGATCTCCCATGTGTGCAATTTTAGCTTATATCATAGCCACAAATTTTCATCACTACATGTATTGTCTTCTTCGATACCCCATCTTGCCATCAACGCCCTGCATGCAAGGCTAACAACAAAAATCAAGGTGGGAGAAAGCTAAGGAGACATGTAATTTTGGAGTACTTAATAAAAATAGAATAAAATCTATTTTTCTAACATCTACCAAAATTATATGTACAAAACAATGCCCAACAAACGCCTTGCGCCAACACCTTATCTATCTTAGTGGCAAGATAAGGATAAAACTTTGCCCGCCAAATGCAACATATTGAGAATAAAGAGCTTTTGGGTAGGCTAGCAAAAAAAGAAAAGAAGTTAGAAGAAGATGCGGAGAAGATGGATGAATTTAAAGAAGAAGAGGAGGTGGTTGATGAAGAGTTGGTGGATTTTTATGATAGTCGGAGCAGTTTGCATAGCAACGTGACGTTGACAAAAGAAAAGAAGAGGAGGAAGATTTACCAAAGTCACAAGATTCTTTTGCAGCTAAAATGTTAAACCACTATGGAAATATTACTACAGTAGGGAATAAAAAGAAAGAGAAACCAAAGCAAGGTGATGCAGGAGCTAGCTCACCTCAACCTGAAGTTAGAAGATGTCAAAGTCCAAAGGAACAACAAGATGCTAACAACCGAGTTAGCTACGAAAAGAGTTGCGACAAAGAATGAAATTTTAGGTAATAATGTTGATCATGAACCAACTATTTTAAATACTAGCGATTATACTCTTGCTAGCTTTACTCTCTTTTTTTGAATTAGAGACAGTAGTGATGATGGTATTAACAAATTAATTTCTATTTTCTAAAACTTAGAGAAAGTATGAAAATATATGTTTGAAACAATTAAAAAAAGATAAATCCTTAGTATGGCCTAAAAATGGTGATATGATCACTAAGGTGACAGACGATAAGCCAGCGCGAGGATGAAAACATAGGAATTTTACATACTAGTCCTTGTAGGACTCCGCTAATTAAAACTTCCAACAATATAGTTAAATTGTGCTCCCCTCTATTTAGGGTTGAGCTATCGAAAAAAGAGATGTAGGCTCCTAAGATCTCATTTGTAGGATGCTTTGCTAATATCAGGGGAGTGGAACACCCTGACGAGCAAATGTTCGTGAGAGAAATTATTAGAGAGGCTAGTTTTATTGGTCTTGGAGAGACCATAATACACATTTTTTCCTCTCAATGGTTTGATAAAATTTAGGCAATGGCAATTTTTCTTAGGAATTTGTGGTACCATCTGGGATATTTGATGGGATTTTGCTGGATCCTAATACACATTTATATGTTGCTGTAGAAAAATGGAGACCGTGGATCACTTTGTAAGAATTCTACGGATGGATAAACATTCCAAGATGATGTGGCACTTTAGTGTATGTCCTAACAAAGCCAGAGGGAAAGGAATATTTTTTGGTTGAGTTGGCCAATCTTTGTGGTAGGTGCAAAGGAGGTGTGGTCATTGGTGGTGATTTCGATATTATCATGAAAACCATTGAGAAAAATAAACCTTGTGTTCTATCCAAATGGAGTCGTATGTTCAATTCAATCATTAACCCGAATGGTTTACAATAACTAAAACTCATTGGCACGTTACACACATGGGAAAATAATTTGGTTGGTCCTTTATTTGAGAAATTAGATAGAATTCTAGTTTCTCCTGAATGGGATCTGGCATTTTCTTAGGCAACGGTTATAATTTTGTTGTTTTTCACTAGAACTTTTGATCTAGAAGAAATTAAGGAGGTGGCCGGTGTTCAGCCTCAATTACAATAAAGATGGAGGGATAGATGTTTTCCTACAGAGTTCTAGCAAGTTTTCTAGGAAACAATAAAGTTTGACCTGGAAGAGCTATGTGATTCCTTGCATATATAAATGCAAATTGTACATTGAGAGGCTTAATCATGGCATCATTACTCTAATTTCAAAAGTACCAGTTGCAAGTGTGATATAAAAAATCAAGGCCAAGCTGCTTGTTCAATAACGTTAAATTACTAGCTCATAGATGGGACTAGTTATGCACAAAGCTATTGCTGATACTCAAACTACATTCATTAAGGCAGATGCATAATGGAGGGCCTTGTTTTTGTTTCGGACACAATTCATGAGATTCATCACAGGAAAATGTCAGGGGTGTTTTTCAAAATTGATATTAAGAAATCTATGATAAAGTTAATTGGGATTTCGTACATCAAATGATGCAAGCTAAAGGGTTTGGACATTTCTTCTACGATTGGATGATGAAATCTGTCAAAGGTGGGAGAGTGGCAATCAAGGTTAATGACCAGATTAGCCCCTTACTTCCCCACATATACTAGGCCCCAAACAAAGGCAATCCACTGCCACTGATTCTCTTTTATGTGGTTGGTGATGGATTAAAAATGATGATCAAACAAACATAAGAACTGATCCATGGTTTAGTGCCCACTTGGTGGATGGGGGCCTATGTATCATGCAATGTGCACATGATACTATCCTTTTTCTGGTTGGTATTCTAGAGAATGCATGAAACATCAAATACACCATGTTTGTTTGAATGAATATATGAGCTGAAAATAAACTTTAACAAAAGTGAGATCTACTTTGTAGGCGAGACAGCTACAAGAGAAGAATAATATAGTAAAAATATTCACTTATGTTTATGCAAAATTACCTATGAAATATTTGAATATGTGTATAGATGAAAAAAGCCTCGTGAAATCACAATGTGGACCAGTTAATGAGAAGTTTGCAAATAAAATTGTTGTTGGGAAGGAAATGTGCTTTTTTTGTGGGAGACAAAGTAATACGGCTCAATGCATGCTTGAGAGGCATAATTTGTATATGTTGTTTTTCCTGGAAGCACCTAATGGAATACTGGAGAAATGAGATGTTTATATATAGGAAAATAATGGTTTGGCATGAGCTAAATGATAATAAAAAATATATCATTTAGTTAATTGGAAGAATGTGTGTTTACCTAAATACTATGCAGGTTTGGATTTGCTAGATTTGGAAAGTATGAATAAAGCTTGTGCTAAAACCAAATATGAGTGTGTGAAGATGCAATAGAATGAAACAAGCACTCATAACTAAATTCTTTGCGGGGCCACCAAAGAAACAAACAAGAATAAAAATATGGACTCTCACAAAGAGAGATATCAAAATAATATGTATCATCTCTCATATATAAGTTTCTCTAAGTATACAACATCACAAAGATATTTAGCCACAAATAAACATGTACACACAAAATAGATAAGAATTAGAACATGATATCCAAAAAAAAGTCATGCAATATACCAATAAGATCTATGCTTGATAGCACAACCAAAGGCTCAAATTTATCTTATTGTTCATTGATGAACTTCAACCAAAAACACATAAGCTCAAATACTTATCTCATTTTAATAATTGGAAACCAAACATATCAAGTAATGAGATAACTGATACGTCTCCGACGTATCGATAATTTCTTATGTTCTATGCCATATTATTGATGATACCTACATGTTTTATGCACACTTTATGTCATATTCGTGCATTTTCTGGAACTAACCTATTAACAAGATGCCGAAGTGCCAGTTGTTGTTTTCTGCTGTTTTTGGTTTCAGAAATCCTAGTAACGAAATATTCTCGGAATCGGACGAAATCAAGACCCAGGTTCCTATTTTCACCGGAAGCATCCAGAACACCCGGGAGGACCGGAGGGGGGCACCGGGCCCCCGGACCATAGGCCGGCGCGGCCCAGGCCCCGGCCGCGCCGCCATATGGTGTGGCCACCCCTTCGACCCTCCTGCGCCGCCTCTTCGCCTATATAAAGCCTCCGTCGCGAAAACCCTGATGCGAAAAACCACGATACGGAAAACCTTCCAGAGCCGCCATCTCCACCGCCATTTTCATCACCGCTGCTGCTCCCATGAGGGGGGAGTAGTTCTCCATCGAGGCTCGGGGTTGTACCGGTAGCTATGTGGTTCATCTCTCTCCTATGTACTTCAATACAATAATCTCATGAGCTGCCTTACATGATTGAGATTCATATGATGATGCTTGTAATCTAGATGTCATTATGCTAGTCAAGTGAGTTTTACCTATGTGATCTCCGGAGACTCCTTGTCCCACGTGTGTAAAGGTGACAGTGTGTGCACCGTGTGGGTCTCTTAGGCTATATTTCACGTGAATACTTATTCAACTGTTGAATGGCATAGTGAGGTGCTTATTTATATCTCTTTATGATTGCAATGTGTTTGTATCACAATTTATCTATGTGCTACTCTAGCAATGTTATTAAAGTAGTTCTATTCCTCCTGCACATGTGCAAAGGTGACAGTGTGTGCACCGTGTTAGTACTTGGTTTATGCTATGATCATGATCTCTTGTAGATTGCGAAGTTAACTATTGCTATGATAATATTGATGTGATCTATTCCTCCTACATATGCATGAAGGTGACGAGTGTGCATGCTATGCTAGTACTTGGTTTAGTCTTTTGATCTATCTTACACTAAAGGTTACTAAAATATGAGCATTATTGTGGAGCTTGTTAACTCCGGCATTGAGGGTTCGTGTAATCCTACGCAATGTGTTCATCATCCAACAAAAGTGTAGAGTATGCATTTATCTATTCTCGTTATGTGATCAATGTTGAGAGTGTCCACTAGTGAAAGTGTAATCCCTAGGCCTTGTTCCTAAATACCGATATCGCTGCTTGTTTACTGTTTTACTTGCGTTACTACTCGTTGCATTACTACTGCTTGTTTACTTGTCCTGGGCAAAGCACTTTTCTGGTGCTCGTTGCTACTACTTATTCATACCACCTGTATTTCACTATCTCTTCGCCGAACTAGTGCACCTATTAGGTGTGTTGGGGACACAAGAGACTTCTTGCTTTGTGGTTGCAGTGGTTGCATGAGAGGGATATCTTTGACCTCTTCCTCCCCGAGTTCGATAAACCTTGGGTGATCCACTTAAGGGAAACTTGCTGCTGTTCTACAAACCTCTGCTCTTGGAGGCCCAACACTGTCTACAAGAATAGAAGCTCCCGTAGACATCAAGCACTTTTCTGGCGCCGTTGCCGGGGAGGAAATGTAAAAAGGCACTCATACTCCGGTTCCAGGTAACAGTACTTTTCTGGCGCCGTTGCCGGGGAGGAAAGGTAAAAAGGCACTCATACTACGGTCCCAGGTAAAGTATTTTTCTGGCGCCGTTGTGTGTGTGCTCGAAGCTATTTCCTTTAGATCCCGCAATTGCATCTTTTTGTTTCTTGTTTACACTAGTTTGGCATAATGGACAACAATGAGCTTCTTATTCTATTTCCTGATTTAAAACATGGATTGTTTGATGCGAAAATTAAAAAACCTATGAAATCTTATTTGCATGCTGGTAGTAATATTAGTATGAACGCTTTGAACACCATTGTTGATAATCATATAGAAAGTTCTAAGCTTGGGGAAGCCTGGTTTTCATGATCTTTTTAGTCCCCCAAGCATTGAGGAGAAAATTTTCTTTGATGATACTTTGCCTCCTATTTGTGATGATTATAATAGTGGTCTTTTGGTACAACCTACTATGGAGAGTAAATTTTATTGTGATTATACTATGCCTCCTACACTTGATGAGAATAATAATGATAGCTACTATGTTGAATTTGCTCCCACTATTACTAATAAAATTGATTATGCTTATGTGGAGAGTAATAATTTTATGCATGAGACTCATGATAAGAATGCTTTATGTGATAGTTATATTGTTGAGTTTGCTCATGATGCTACTGAAAGTTATTATGAGAGAGGAACATATGGTTGTAGAAATTTTCATGTTACTAAAACACCTCTCTATGTGCTGAAATTTTTGAAGCTACACTTGTTCTATCTTCCTATGCTTGTTACTTTGCTCTTCATGAACTTGTTTATTTACAAGGTTCCTATGCATAGGAAGCATGTTAGACTTAAATATGTTTTGAATTTGCCTTTTGATGCTCTCTTTTGCTTCACATACTATTTGTTGCGAGTGCATCATTAAAACTGCTGAGCCCATCTTAATGGCTAAAAAGAAAGAACTTCTTGGGAGATAACCCATGTGTTTATTTTGCTACAGTACTTTGTTTTATATTTGTGTCTTGGAAGTTGTTTACTACTGTAGAAACCTCTCCTTATCTTAGTTTTATGTTTTGTTGTGCCAAGTAAAGTCTTTGATAGTAAAGTAAATACTAGATTTGGATTACTGCGCAGTTCCAGATTTCTTTGCTGTCACGAATCTGGGTCTAATTCTCTGTAGGTAACTCAGAAAATTATGCCAATTTACGTGAGTGATCCTCAGATATGTACGCAACTTTCATTCAATTTGGGCATTTTCATTTGAGCAAGTCTGGTGCCCTTTTAAAATTCGTCATTACGGACTGTTCTGTTTTGACAGATTCTGCCTTTTATTTCGCATTGCTTATTTCGCTGTGTTGGGTGGATTTCTTTGTTCCATTACCTTCCAGTAGCTTTGAGCAATGTCCAGAAGTGTTAAGAATGATTGTGTCACCTCTGAACATGTGAGTTTTTGATTATGCACTAACCCTCTAATGAGTTTGTTTCGAGATTGGTGTGGAGGAAGTTTTCAAGGGTCAAGAGAGGAGGATGATATACTATGATCAAGAAGAGTGAAAGCTCTAAGCTTGGGGATGCCCCGGTGGTTCACCCCTGCATATTCTAAGAAGACTCAAGCATCTAAGCTTGGGGATGCCCAAGGCATCCCCTTCTTCATCGACAAATTATCGAGTTCCTTCTCTTGAAACTATATTTTTATTCGGCCACATCTTATGTACTTTACTTGGAGCGTCTGTGTGCTTTTGTTTTTGTTTTTGTTTGAATAAATGCTTGTGTGGGAGAGAGACACGCTCCGCTGGTTCATATGAACACATGTGTTCTTCGCTTTATCTTTTAGTGTTCATGGCGAAGGTTAAAACTGCTTCGTTCATTTTTATATGGTTGGAAACGGAAAATGCTACATGTAGTAACTCTAAAATGTCTTGGATAATTTGATACTTGGCGATTGTTGTGCTCATGTTTAAGCTCTTGCGTCATATACTTTGCACCCATTAATGAAGAAACACTTAGAGCTTGCTAATTTGGTTTGCATATTTAGTTTCTCTAGAGTCTAGATAACATCTAGTATTGAGTTTTGAACAACAAGGAAGACGGTATGAAGTCTTATAATGTTTACAATATGTCTTTTATGTGAGTTTTGCTGCACCGGTTCATCCTTGTGTTTGTTTCAAATAACCTTTCTAGCCTAAGCCTTGTATCGAGAGGGAATACTTCTCATGCATCCAAAATCCTTGAGCCAACCACTATGCCATTCGTGTCCACCATACCTACCTACTACATGGTATTTATCCGCCATTCCAAAGTAAATTGCTTGAGTGCTACCTTTAAAATTCCATCATTCACCTTTGCAATATATAGCTCATGGGACAAATAGCTTAAAAACTATTGTGGTATTGAATATGTACTTATGCACTTTATCTCTTATTAAGTTGCTTGTTGTGCGATAACCATGCTTCGGGGACGCCATCAACTATTCTTTGTTGAATATCATGTGAGTTGCTATGCATGTCCGTCTTGTCCGAAGCAAGAGAGATCTACCACCTTCATGGTTGGAGCATGCATATTGTTAGAGAAGAACTTTGGGCCGCTAACTAAAGCCATGATTCATGGTGGAAGTTTCAGCTTGGACATATATCCTCAATCTCATATGAGAATAATAATTGTTGCCACATGCTTATGCATTAAAGAGGAGTCCATTATCTCGTTGTCCATGTTGTCCCGGTATGGATGTCTAAGTTGAGAATAATCAAAAGCGAGAAATCCAAAATGCGAGCTTTCTCCTTAGACCTTTGTACAGAGCGGCATGGAGGTACCCCATTGTGACACTTGGTCAAAACATGTGCATTGCAAAGATCCGGTAGTCCAAGTTAATTAGGACAAGGTGCGGGCACTATTAGTATACTATGCATGAGACTTGCAACTTGTAAGATATAATGTACATAACTCATATGCTTTATTACTACCGTTGACAAAATTGTTTCATGTTTTCAAAATAAAAGCTCTAGCACAAATATAGCAATCGATGCTTTCCTCTTTGAAGGACCATTCTTTTTACTTTTATGTTGAGTCGAGTTCACCTATCTCTCTCCACCTCAAGAAGCAAACACTTGTGTGAACTGTGCATTGATTCCTACATATTTGCATATTGCACTTGTTATATTACTCTATGTTGACAATTATCCATGAGATATACATGTTACAAGTTGAAAGCAACCGCTGAAACTTAATCTTCCTTTGTGTTGCTTCAATACCTTTACTTTGATGTATTGCTTTATGAGTTAACTCTTATGCAAGACTTATTGATGCTTGTCTTGAAGTACTATTCATGAAAAGTCTTTGCTTTATGATTTACTTGTTTACTCATGTCATTACCATTGTTTTAATCGCTGCATCCACTACATATGTTTACAAATAGTATGATCAAGGTTATGATGGCATATCACTTCAGAAATTATCTTTGTTATCGTTTTACCTGCTCGGGACGAGCAGAACTAAGCTGTGGGATGCTTGATACGTCTCCGACGTATCGATAATTTCTTATGTTCTATGCCATATTATTGATGATACCTACATGTTTTATGCACACTTTATGTCATATTCGTGCATTTTCTGGAACTAACCTATTAACAAGATGCCGAAGTGCCGATTGCTCGTTTTCTGTTGTTTTTGGTTTCGAAATCCTAGTAACGAAATATTCTCGGAATCGGACGAAATCAAGACCCAGGTTCCTATTTTCACCGGAAGCATCCGAACACCCGGGAAGGACCAGAGGGGGGCACCGGGCCCCCGGACCATAGGCCGGCGCGGCCCGGGCCCCGGCCGCGCCGCCATATGGTGTGGCCACCCCTTCGACCCTCCTGCGCCGCCTCTTCGCCTATATAAAGCCTCCGTCGCGAAAACCCTGATGCGAAAAACCACGATACGGAAAACCTTCCAGAGCCGCCGCCATCGCGAAGCCAAGATCTGGGGGACAGGAGTCTCTGTTCCGGCACCCTGCCGGATTGGGGAGGTGCCCCCGGAAGGCTTCTCCATCGACACCGCTGCCATCTCCACCGCCATCTTCATCACCGCTGCTGCTCCCATGAGGGGGGAGTAGTTCTCCATCGAGGCTCGGGGTTGTACCGGTAGCTATGTGGTTCATCTCTCTCCTATGTACTTCAATACAATAATCTCATGAGCTGCCTTACATGATTGAGATTCATATGATGATGCTTGTAATCTAGATGTCATTATGCTAGTCAAGTGAGTTTTACCTATGTGATCTCCGGAGACTCCTTGTCCCACGTGTGTAAAGGTGACAGTGTGTGCACCGTGTGGGTCTCTTAGGCTATATTTCACAGAATACTTATTCACTCGTTGAATGGCATAGTGAGGTGCTTATTTATATCTCTTTATGATTGCAATGTGTTTGTATCACAATTTATCTATGTGCTACTCTAGCAATGTTATTAAAGTAGTTCTATTCCTCCCGCACATGTGCAAAGGTGACAGTGTGTGCACCGTGTTAGTACTTGGTTTATGCTATGATCATGATCTCTTGTAGATTGCGAAGTTAACTATTGCTATGATAATATTGATGTGATCTATTCCTCCTACATATGCATGAAGGTGACAGAGGTGCATGCTATGCTAGTACTTGGTTTAGTCTTTTGATCTATCTTACACTAAAGGTTACTAAAATATGAGCATTATTGTGGAGCTTGTTAACTCCGGCATTGAGGGTTCGTGTAATCCTACGCAATGTGTTCATCATCCAACAAAAGTGTAGAGTATGCATTTATCTATTCTGTTATGTGATCAATGTTGAGAGTGTCCACTAGTGAAAGTGTAATCCCTAGGCCTTGTTCCTAAATACTGATATCGCTGCTTGTTTACTGTTTTACTGCGTTACTACTTGTTGCATTACTACTCGCTTGTTTACTCGTCCCGGGCAAAGCACTTTTCCGGTGCTCGTTGCTACTACTTATTCATACCACCTGTATTTCACTATCTCTTCGCCGAACTAGTGCACCTATTAGGTGTGTTGGGGACACAAGAGACTTCTTGCTTTGTGGTTGCAGGGT
>NC_061509.1:183772717-183831050 GCF_022539505.1 Lolium rigidum
TATTACAAATGCTCTCATAAAAGCTAGAGAAGAGAAACTAAAACTTGAAACTTCTATTCCTAGAAAGCTAGAGGATGGTTGGGAGCCCATCATTAAAACGAGAGTCAAAGATTTTGATTGTAATGCCTTATGTGATCTTGGTGCAAGTATTTCGTTATGCCTAAAAAAGTCTATGATATGCTTGACTTGCCACCATTGAAGAATTGTTATTTGGATGTTAATCTCGCTGATAATGCTAAAAAGAAACCTTTGGGGAAAGTTGATAATGTTCATATTATGGTTAACAATAACCTTGTCCCCGTTGATTTTGTTGTCTTGGATATTGAATGCAATGCATCTTGCCCCATTATATTGGGAAGACCTTTTCTCCGAACCGTTGGTGCTACTATTGATATGAAGGAAGGTAATATTAAATATCAATTTCCTCTCAAGAAAGGTATGGAACACTTCCCTAGAAAGAGAATGAAGGTACCTTATGATTCTATTATTAGAACAAATTATGATGTTGATGCTTCATCTTTCGATGTTACTTGAGTTACACTTTACTGCGCCTAGCTGAAAGGCGTTAAAGAAAAGCGCTTATGGGAGACAACCCATGTTTTTACTCCAATATTTTTGTTTTATATTTGTGTCTTGGAAGTTGTTTACTACTTTAGCAACCTCTCCTTATCTTAGTTTTATGTTTTGTTGTGCCAAGTAAAGTCTTTGATAGAAAAGTAAGTACTAGATTTGGATTACTGCGCAGTTTCAGAATTCTTTGCTGTCACGAATCTGGGTCTATCTCCCTGTAGGTAGCTCGGAAAATTACGCCAATTTACGAGCATGATCCTCAGATATGTACGCAACTTTCATTCAATTTGAGCATTTTCGTTTGAGCAAGTCTGGTGGCCTAATAAAATCCATCTTTACGGACTGTTCTGTTTTGACAGATTCTGTCTTTTATTTCGCATTGCCTCTTTTGCTATGTTGGATGAATTTCTTTGATCCATTAATGTCCAGTAGCTTTATGCAATGTCCAGAAGTGTTAAGAATGATTGTGTCACCTCTGAACATGTGAATTTTTATTATGCACTAACCCTCTAATGAGTTGTTTCGAGTTTGGTGTGGAGGAAGTTTTCAAGGATCAAGAGAGGAGTATGATGCAATATGATTAAGGAGAGTGAAAGCTCTAAGCTTGGGGATGCCCCGGTGGTTCACCCTGCATATTATAAGAAGACTCAAGCGTCTAAGCTTGGGGATGCCCAAGGCATCCCCTTCTTCATCGACAACATTATCAGGTTCCTCCCCTGAAACTATATTTTTATTCGGCCACATCTTATGTACTTTGCTTGGAGCGTCGGTTTGTTTTTGTTTTTTGTTTTGTTTGAATAAAATGGATCCTAGCATTCACTTTATGGGAGAGAGACACGCTCCGTCTGTTGCATATGGACAAATATGTCCTTAGGCTCTACTCATAGTATTCATGGCGAAGTTTCTCCTTCGTTAAATTGTTATATGGTTGGAATTGGAAAATGCTACATGTAGTAACTCTAAAATGTCTTGGATAATTTGATACTTGGCAATTGTTGTGCTCATGTTTAAGCTCTTGCATCATATACTTTGCACCCATTAATGAAGAAATACTTAGAGCTTGCTAATTTGGTTTGCATATTTGGTGAACTGTGGACCCCGGTCTATTCTTTAATACTGAAATACAAATCTGCTGCAATACTTGTTTTTACTGTTTTCTCTGCAAACAATCATCTTCCACACAATACGGTTAATCCTTTGTTACAGCAAGCCGGTGAGATTGACAACCTCATCGTTTCGTTGGGGCAAAGTACTTTGGTTGTGTTGTGCAGGTTCCACGTTGGCGCCGGAATCTCCGGTGTTGCGCCGCACTACATCCCGCCGCCATCAACCTTCAACGTGCTTCTTGGCTCCTCCTGGTTCGATAAACCTTGGTTTCTTTCTGAGGGAAAACTTGCTGCTGTGCGCATCATACCTTCCTCTTGGGGTTGCCCAACGAACGTGTGAAATACACGCCATCAAGTAGCCATGCAGTTGGTGGTCATGATGGTAGTGTCGAGGTTGATAGCGACGAAGAAGAAGAGCAGATGCAGAACGTGATGGATGAGGAAGATGAGGATGGAGTGGAGGATGAGCTTGGCTCAGATCAACGGTGGATCCGATAAATCAGATGACAACGAGGAGGAGGATCCGATCCCCTCTTCATGGAACAAGGATATGTCTGAGGCAATGATAGTGGATGACCGCATGATTCTGCCTGGGAGTACAACATGAGCACCATCTCAATTGGTGCTAGATATGCTGACAAGAGACATCTGCAGGAAACAATCACTCAATGGGCAATGAACACGCAGAGGGTATTCAGAACCACCGTTTCAAGTCAGAAATTCTTGACAGTGGTCTGCAGCAATGCTAGATGTCCATCAAGGGTGCATGGGTACTGTCTGAAGTATGACACAACATGGGTTGTGAGCGACTTTGTGCCGCACACCTGTGTCCTTAAGAGTATGCTGCTGGATCATCGAAACCTTACCTCCACTCTGCTTGCTCGCATGTTGTACAAGGAGATTATAGAGAATAAATCGATGGGGTTAAAGCCATCCAACAAAGAATTCACCTTAAATATAAGTATAAAATTTCATATGGCAAGACATGGAGGGATAAACAGACGGCACTGGAGAACAGATTCGGGACCTTCCTAGATGCTTATGACGGTGTCGTACGTCTCCTCGAGACATTGAGGGACCGGAATCGGGGCACCTATGTGGACATAGAATACTTTGGGATACCAGAGTTCCCTAATGTCAGGGTTCTGCACAGGGTGTTTTTCGCATTCAGCATATGCATCGAGGCTTTCAACTAGTGTCGTCCGGTGATGTGTGCATATGGAACTTTTCTAATTGGCAAGTACAGGGGTCAGATTCTAACAGCCATTGGAATGGACGGCAACAATTGAATTGTGCCTCTCGCATTTGCATTTGTTGAGAGCGAGAACACTGCTAGCTGGTTATGGTTCTTCAGGCAGATAAAAAAAATTGATTGTGAAAGATCACCCAAATGTGTATGTGCTCCACGACATGCATGCAGGTATACTTACGGCTATCAAGACGTTGAAACAAGCAGGACCTGATGAAGAAACGCCATGGCAGGACATGCACAGCAGGTGGTGCATGTGTCACCTGGGGGCCAATTTCTTCTCGCAGTTTAGGAGCAAGAGCCTTATAAATCTATTCAAGAAGTTGTGCAAGCATAATCAGGAATGCAAGTACAATTTTATCCGCCGCAAGCTGGATGAGTTCACTAAGGAACATGTGAAGCAAAGGAAAGTGGCGCCAACTGCATCAGTAGCAGCTCATGCAGCAGTTGTGGCTACACAGGGTACACATGTTCCAAAAGTCATAGAGCCAGATCCTATTGGGCTATGTGACCTGCCTGGATTTGACCCACCCAATACTAGAAGGAGGTCTGGAAGACAGATTAAAAAAATTGTAGAGTGGATAGAGCACGATCCATTAGAAAGGTGGTCTTTGTTGCATGACACACATGGAGCTAGGTATGGTGTCATGACTACCAACCTAGCTGAATCATACATCTTCGTGCTTAGATGAAACAGGGCATTGCCGCTGACAACACTTGTGGAGGATATTTTATATGGCACTATGAATTATTTCAAAGAGAGACGCCAGTTGGCTGAGAGTCATATGCTGGAAAATCCAAACACCCCTTACTGTAAGTCCATTATGGAATATATGGATAACAAGATGAAGAAGGGTCTGTCACACACACTGTTCTGGCCATCGGTAATCAGGAAAGGAGGTTTGAGGTGCGCTTACCTACCGACAAGTTTGGTTGTGTGAATGAGCTGAGAACACATGAGGTCAGAATTGGAAATGAAGAATGGCTATCGTGTGAGTGCACATGCAACAAACCGAAGTTGCTTCACCTTCCATGCTCGCATGTGCTGGCAGCTTCTAGACAACTAGGGATGGACTCAATCTCTTTCGTCTCTCCATATTACCTGAAAGAGTTTGTGCTGAACACCTGGACCGGTGAGATGGTAGGATATAGAGCTGTCGGGAATTTTACTACGGTAATACCAAATGAAATGCGGTACGTCCCTGTCCCAAGGTTATTGCGGACAAGCAGAGGTCGACGTGAGACAAGGCGCATTAGAAATGATATGGATGAGGCCGAAGCGGGTGGGCCAACTAGGCAATGTTTTCTGTGTAACCAGTTTGGACACACGAACCCCCTATGTCCCACTTTCTATCCAACGACTGTAGCGGCGGCGGCTAACCATGGTCGAGGCAGCCGAGGACGACATGGGAGGGAAGAGCTAGAGGGAGAAACTAGCCAATTTGTAATACGTATGAACAATGGTTTAATTTGTAATATGTTTGAATAATTCTTTAATTTGTAATATGAATGAACTATGCTTTAATTTGTAATATGTTTGAATAATGGTTTAATTTGTAATATGTATGAACAATGCTTCGATTTGTAATATGTCTCACCAATGCTTTAATTTGTAATATGTATGAACAATGCTTCGATTTGTGATCGATGGTTGCTATGTGTGTAGATATGGCGGCGCGATCTTTGCTTGATCCAGTGATTGATCAGAAACATCGTACATCGTACTTGGAGGCTGATCCGCAGGGCTTCGAGCCCCTGCCGACCAGTACTCCAAAGAAGAACTGGATGATACACCCTGGATGGGTTGAGTGGTACGTGTTCAATTGTTTTGTATCAAATTTATAAGAGCTTGTGCATGATTTGGTTTGCAGGTTGAAGTGGGCTGGTCTACTACCTTTTGCTCGATTAGTGGAGGCCCGAGATCACATTTCGCTAGTACTATTTCCTTCATCTAGTATATGAGTACTATTTGTATGCACCTTGTATGACTACTATTTGTATGGACCATGTATCACTACTATTCCTGCGACTCTTTACTATGTGCGAGAGACATGTTATTATTATTTGGCGTTCAACAAACATTTCATATTCAACTTCAAGCGATAATTAAGATACAACTTACTACTTCAACATACCTCTCTGCTAACAAATTAAACGGTACACCAACGCTACAACATACTGCAAGCTAGATCCATGACTACTGATAACTACAACACTAAGAACGCAGCACACCCTTTCCGTTGCCCTTCGACGATGCAACTTTCATGGCTTTGGTGCTAGGCTCGAAGTCGTCGTCCGAGTCGACGACTAGCGGTGCAGCACTCTTGCCCTTCGAGGACTTGGCACTTGCCATTCGACGATGCAGCTTTCTTCGCCTTCATGCTAGGCTCAAAGTCGTCGTCTGAGTCGACGACCGGTGGTGCAGCACTCTTGCCCTTCGAGGACTTGGCACTCTTGCCCTTCGACGATGCAGCTTTCTTCGCCTTCATGCTAGGCTCGAAGTCATCGTCCGAGTCGACGACCGGCGGTGCAACACTCTTGCCCTTCGAGGACTTGGCACTCTTGCCCTTCGACGATGTAGCTCTCTTCGCCTTGCTGCTAGGCTCAAAGATATCATCGTCATCCTCACTCTCAACCACCCACCGTGCTGGATATTTCAAATCCCTTTCCCTATCTTCTTCATTCTTCCATGTAAGTGACTTCCACTTCTCATTCAACCTGATAAGCTCACACCTTATTTCCCGTGGGCTGCGAGCAGGCATCTTCTTGACTGGCCATATCCATAAGACCAAGTCTCAAATTCCCTATCCACCTTACGGAGCAAGGCGTCGCTAGTGATGAACTCCTCGAATGTCTCTACCTTACGTCCTTACTCTCCCTCATCACTTTGCGGGTCTCGTCTAGAAGAGGTTTGGGCATGAATTCATTGAAAAGATGGGGGGGGGATTCTTATATGGTGGATCCATCTTGTTGAGAGAATACACTGAAACACAAAGAAATGGTGGGGGTTTTTTATAGGCTAGAAGGGATGACTTTCGGCGGGAAGATGTGAGTGGGAAAAATTGGGCGGGAAAAAGTGGCGGGAGATTTGGGCGGGAATAAATGGCGGAAAAATTGGGCGGCGAATTTTGGCGGGAAACAATTGAGCCAAAATATCGGACACGACATTTTTGTAGCAAATTCATTTCACGTTAATACTAAAACTAAAATTAAGATACATTGCAGCTGAAATTAAAATGTGGCTTATCACTCCAACGGAATTTAAGATACAACGACAAACTCTAACTGAAATTCTGAAACATAGCCAGTACGACACATCCCACTACTTTTCCTGCGTCCACCGTGGCCATTTTCCAGACTTGTCTCTGTGTTCTTCTACCGCTTGCGCCTTAGCAGCTCTTTCCCTTAGTCTCTTCCTCTCCGCTTCACGAGCCTCCCTGCGCACCTCTTCCTCAACAAACCTACGTGCAGCCTCATCATCCATCCTCTTATAATTCACCTCGCGATTACGAGCTTGTTCCGCCCTTAGTTTTTGGATCTGTCTCTCTCGCTCTGCTTTAGCATTAGTGTTGCAGTCAGAAACCCACCGGCGGGCAGCGACTGGCAACACCGTAGAGCCGGGAACAACTAGGGCTGCGGCTGGCCCCAGTCCCTCAGAGCGACGGCCCGCAAATCCTCCTGGTCACACGTCTGATGCTATCGCAAGGGCGTGCCACCTGACCTATACCTGGTCAGGAAGGTGTTGGATGATGCCTCGCTTAGTTTCCTGCATGGCATACACGTAAACGTTAAATACGAGCCTCGATCGGCTCTCGAGTTATCTCGTGAATCGGCTCAAAGAGCCGATCCACCCATGATTCGTACAAGGTGTCCGAATATATGGTGGTCCTGCTTGATCAAGATAAAGCTAATGCGATCTACGACGATTTAGGGTTTTCACCGCATAATCGGATCATCCTACTCACGATTGGGCCTCGCGCTCGCATACGGTGTCCGTAAGCCGATCCTAGATAGGGCCTAAAAACCAACACGAGGTTGATCCCCGGAACATCCTGTCTAGGGCCAGCAAACTAAACCCTACACGCCGCTGGATCCTCCAACCCTTTGTAAGGCCTAACTATTGCAGATGTTAAACTAATCCTTGCAGAACAAGGAGCAACCGTAACGGATCAGATCTACTAAACTATGATCAAGCGGGGTGCTGCCCCTACACCTAAGATAGGTGTAAGGGCGGCTAGATGTATAAGGGTTGCACTACGACAGCATATGATACGAAGAACAATGCTAACCCTAACACATCTAAGATAACTACGTTGCTCGCCATCAAAAAGGCTTCAGCACGAGCAACGCATGAACAACGTAGGTAGGCTTGTGCTGCCTAGATCGCAAGATGCGATCTAGGCAGCATGGTGCTTACCGGAGAAACCCTCGAGACGAAGGAGTTGGCGATGCGCCGAGATTTGTTTGTGTTGAACGTTGGTTGTTTATTTCATAAACCCTAGATACATATTTATAGTCCAAGGGACTTTCTAATTCAGGCGTGCACCTAACCGTGCACGGGTAAAACTCCAACTCCTAACCGACACGTAATCTAATATGTTACATGATACAAGGGCAAACTAGCCCAAACTTTGCATGTAAGGCCGATTCACGTATTTATTCTATATATATATTCTTCAAGTCCATCTTGATCGCGGCCCACCTCTGACTCGGTCAAATTCTGGTGATAACACATGCCCCCCTGGTTTTGGAAATGACATTTCCAAAATCATTACGCTTTTCTTTTGTCGGGTCATGTCGTGGCAGAGCAGAAACCGCCGCAGAATCCTTCATCATGATGCCTTGCCCCTTCCACTTCTCCATGTGGCCGCAAAATTTTCCTGTTGGGCATCATCTCCTCGGAAACTGCTGTGGCATTGAATCTCCCTCATATCTCTTTTATTTAACCGTTCTAAACAGCTCGCTCCTCCTTCGTCCTCCTCGCATTAGCACCCAAAAACCCTCCTGTGCCACCATGTCTTCTTCCTCCTCCTCCTCCTCCGAGCTTTCCTACGGATCCTCCTCCTCCCGCGAGACGCCGCCGGACATCCGCGCCCCAGAAGAATGGGACCTGGAAGACCACACCTCCTCCATCTCGGTCCGAAGACGACCGGTCCCCGACCGAGCGGGGATGAAGATCTTCGGTTCCTTGCCGTCGGGGACCGGAGTCGGAAAGCGAGGACGACCGGTTCCCCTGGGACGGCTGCCCTACCTCTGAAGAAGAGGAAGAGGAAGACGACGACGACGACGACGACTCCCTCGAGGGCTACCCGCCGGCGAAACGCCTCCGCATGTGGTGGGACGACGACAGCAGCGACGATGAAGACGGGGATGAAGCTCCCGAAGAGGGCTACGGGAGTAGCGACGAGGAGCCCATCGGCGGCGGTGCCGATGAGAGTTCCGAGGATGACGACGAGGGCAGCGATGGCCCGTAGATTAGGATCTACTAGTGTAGGCCTAGCAGTAGTAGATTGGTCAATAGACCCTTCTTTTGTTCTTCCTTCTTCGAGCAATCGGCTCTTTCTTTGTAAGAAATCCTGTTTATGAATGAAGAAGTTTCCCCAATTTGACTTTGCCGATTTCTTTTAAACCGATTCTCAATGAGCCGATGGCAACGCATCGGTCTCTCATAATCCGCCCTTCCTTTCTTCGACCACGGGGTGACTGCAATCTTGGTCAAAACTCAAAAAGCCGATGTCAGCGCATCAAGCCTTCATGAACTATCCTTCGTCTTTTCGAACAATGAATTTGAGTCCCGCCGGATCACCACCCTTGACGGAAATCGCGGCGCAGGACCAGCCGATGGCCACCCAATCGGCTTTCAAAAACAAAGCATCCACCAGGCCAGCTGCCCCCCGAGTCTCAGTCAAGGCGAGAACAGTAATGGATCAGCCAAATGTGCCGCCATTGGCCTCACGTCATAACGCAGAGCAAGCCGATTTCAACAAAATCGGCTTCCCAGAGCAGAGAGCCTTTAGGGTGAGCTGCCCCCCGAGCTTCTTCAGTCCACTTCTTCGTCTTTGCAGGTCAGATCGGCTCCTTTCCTTCGGCGGATCTGATGGAATCCATCCTTAACCTCGATCCGCACGTCCGGGCTGCTCTTGGCATTCCATTGAATCTCTGCCTATAACAGTTGTACCTCTGGAGTCGATGGTCATGCACCGGCTTTCTATCCTTAAGTCGATGTCTGCGCATCGGCTGTGCTTAAAAATTTTCGAATTTTTTCCGGCCGATTCATGTATCGGCCCATCATCAAAGAACATCTTGGGCTGCTGGGCGTTTGAAAGATGCTTCTACTTCATATCCTCGTGTTTTATCCACCTAGGTGCCCCCCGAGCCGATTCTTTCAAGGGATTTGATGGTATCGGCTCTGTCGGACCAAATGTTGAGCCCAGGCAGAATGGATGGTGAGGATAATTTTGGCCGATTGCTGGAATCGGCCTCCATATTGAACTGCTCAATGAAGGCTTTGTAATGTTCCTTCATAGATCTTTGGGAGCCGATCCCAAGGACCAGCCTCGCCATACTTGCTCATTGGTTTGTTCTTGCTACTCGGTCAGGCCGGTGGATAAAACCAGCCCAACCTCTGACTTTATCATGTTGGTGCGCTTGCTCGTCGTCCACCTCGAGTGCATCGTGTAATCGTGGAGCACTAAGCTTCGTCGGAAGGACGAGCACCATGTTTGTGCCAGCCGATGTTTCATCATCGGCTTTCCTTTGCTTGGGGCGCCACTCCATTTTCCGTGGACGACCCTCTTCATCCAGGGTTCGCTGAACTTTCGCAGCCAGATCAGGTCGTGCCTTCCTTAGCGTATGCAAGTATAACTTTCGGCTTCCTCCAGGCCGCGCAATCGCTGAACCCTGCGCTTTTGGGAACGGCTGAGTCCATCAGGGCACCACCTTGGCAGGTGGTACTTGTCTTCTTCTTCTCCCTCGTCTTCTGAATCCTCGAGATCTTCCAACCGAGGGGACTCAGCGCGTTTGCTTTGTGGCGGGAGAGGCCCTAGGCGCTTGAACACGGACACGTTGGCTGTCTCCTACTTCTTCTGGTTGCATTCGGGCAATTGCCGATTGTGGGCAATCGGCTCATTCCTGAATCCCAGCGAGTGTCCGAAGAAGGGACAGTCCCGGTGCCTGTCCTCGTCGTCTCGCTCCCCTGACTTTTCCTTGGCACGGCGCTCGTGCTCCTCCTCATCGCGATCGTGCCGACGATGTCTTCTGGCTTCTCTAGCCAGACGATCTCTTTCATCATCATCGCTGGATCGTCGGCGTTGGTCATACTGACTCACATACTTGTTGAGGAGGTGATCAGAGAGAGGTCGCTGATATCTCATGTTCTTCACTTCTCCCTCTGTGACGTAGCGCTTGCCGTCTTGGCGGAGCCGATCGCGTGGAGCGGCTTCCTCTGTGTCTTTGCTATGAGAGCAGCTGCCCTCATCTCCGTCCTTTCCAGAGTGGTGCCCAAGTCCTACCATGTTGATATTGCACGAGAAATCTGGCTGGCACCCTCCATGGTAAGTATACTCCACCATGTTAATGGCGGGGAAGGGGTGTGTGTCGACCTTCATGGCGTACTTGGTTGAAAATTAACCGTCCATTTTCTATCGCCATTTGGATCTGCTGCCGCCACACCCTGCAGTCGCTAGTGGTGTGGGTGAACGTGTTATGCCACTTGCAGTATGGCTTTCCGTTCAGCTCCTGCACCGTGGGGATCTTGTGGCCTTCGGGTACCTTTATATGCTTCTCCGTGAGTAAGAGATCGAAAATCTGCTCTGTTTTGGTCAGGTCGAAGTCGAACCCTTTTGGAGGGCCTTGTGGCTTCACCCATTTGCAGGACACGGGGCCTGCCGCTCGAGTCCATTCAGCCACTGCTACCTCTCGATCTCCCGCAGCACCTTCATCCTCGTCTCGCCTCAACCGGGGCCACCGCACGCTTGAATTTGTCCTGGTAAACATCCGGGTGGCGCTGTTCATATGCGGACAGCCTTCGCACCATGTGCGCCAATGAAGGGTAGTCTGCTTGGGAGGCCACGTCCTTGATCGATGATGAGAGACCCACCACCGCCAACTCGACTGCTTCTTTTTCACTTACGTGAACCGAAAAACATCGGTTCCTAATGGTCCTGAAGCACTGGATGTATTCTGACACCGTCTCCCAGCGCTTCGTCGTACTTGTGCTAGATCGACAATGCCGGCCTCGGAAGCCTCCGAGTGATACCGCTCATGGAACTCGTTCTTCCAACTGCTTCCAAGTCCGGATGGAATTCGGTGGCAGCGATGTGTACCACCCGAAAGCCGATCCCGTGAGGGACCGTGCGAAGAACCTCACACGCAACTCGTCCGATGCTGAGATCGTGCCCGAGCTGTGCCAAATATCGGCTCACATGCTCGATGGAGCTGGAACCATCCGATCCACTAAACTTTGTGAAGTCCGGGAGCCGATATTTGGGTGGTAGCGGGATCAATTCGTAATCGTTGGGGTACGGCTTGGTGTAGCCGAACGTCTTCCTTTTCGGCATCATGCCGAACTGATCTTTCAGAATTGTACAAATCTGATCCGCGATGATGGCTGAAGGTGTCGAACCCTGAAGATTCGCCGGGGTGGCATACTTAGCCAGCCATGCTTGCTTTTCCGGTTCTGAGCCAACTGCAGGAGCTGGGCTCTGGAGGTTTGTCGGAGTGGCGTACTTAGCTAACCACGTTTGCTTCTCCAGATCGGCTCCCGACGTTCCTCCTGCTGTTCCAGAGGCCCCTGCTGTTGCAACCTGGTTCGAGAGTGCCCAGGTATTGCAGTCTGGTACGTATGCGCACGCGTATCCGTGCGGGATCTCCTTGGGTGCCTCAGGTAGGATGGTAGTCACTAGGATCACCACCAATCTTGTAGACGACGTATGCCGATGAGTTCGGCACTTCCGGTGCCGCCCATGCGAACGGCAGCGGAGGATGGGACTGGAGTGGCATCTCTCCTTTGTAAGTCCCCAGAGCTGGTCCCGACGGATAATACCGGTGGCTCATGATTTCCTGGACCACGCGCAGAGCGACACGCTCCAAAGTGTTCACCAGGCTCTCAGAGTGGCGGTGCAGCGAATGAGCCACCATGTAGTTGATCTCCTGACGCAGCGACCTGGTGCGTTCTTCTGACGGGGCGGACAGGTCCACTCCATCGAGTGCGCCTTCGGTGAGAACCCCTTCCACCTGACGCCGTGGGAGCGGGTTCTGTGGAAAGAGCCGATGAGTTCGGCTTCAAGGACTGCCTTGATCTCGTCATGCTTCTTCTTGAGCTCGTCAGTCAGATCCTCGTACTTGACCGGAGTGCTTTCCGCCATCTCGGATATAGATGGCGATGCGGCGGATGTCGAAGATGGTCCTACCGGGCGTGCCAGAATGTGTTGCGGTCAGAAACCCACCGGCGGGCAGCGACTGGCAACACCGTAGAGCCGGGAACAACTAGGGCTGCGGCTGGCCCCGGTCCCTCGGAGCGACGGCCCGCAAAGCCTCCCGGTCACACGTCCGATGCTATCGCAAGGGCGTGCCACCTGACCTATACCTGGTCGGGAAGGTGTTGGATGATGCCTCGCTTAGTTTCCTGCATGGCATACACGTAAACGTTAAATACGAGCCTCGATCGGCTCTCGGGTTATCTCGTGAATCGGCTCAAAGAGCCGATCCACCCATGATTCGTACAAGGTGTCCGAATATATGGTGGTCCTGCTTGATCAAGATAAAGCTAATGCGATCTACGACGATTTAGGGTTTTCACCGCATAATCGGATCATCCTACTCACGATTGGGCCTCGTGCTCGCATACGGTGTCCGTAAGCCGATCCTAGATAGGGCCTAAAAACCAACACGAGGTTGATCCCCGGAACATCCTGTCTAGGGCCAGCAAACTACACCCTACACGCCGCTGGATCCTCCAACCCTTTGTAAGGCCTAACTATTGCAGATGTTAAACTAATCCTTGCGTAACAAGGAGCAACCGTAACGGATCGGATCTACTAAACTATGATCAAGCGGGTGCCGCCCCTACACCTAAGATAGGTGTAAGGGCGGCTAGATGTATAAGGGTTGCACTACGACAAGCATATGATACGAAGAACAATGCTAACCCTAACACATCTAAGATAACTACGTTGCTCGCCATCAAAAAGGCTTCAACCACGAGCAACGCATGAACAACGTAGGTAGGCTTGTGCTGCCTAGATCGCAAGATGCGATCTAGGCAGCATGGTGCTTACCGGAGAAACCCTCGAGACGAAGGAGTTGGCGATGCGCCGAGATTTGTTTGTGTTGAATGTTGGTTGTTTATTTCATAAACCCTAGATACATATTTATAGTCCAAGGGACTTTCTAATTCAGGCGTGCACCTAACCGTGCACGGGTAAAACTCCAACTCCTAACCGACACGTAATCTAATATGTTACATGATACAAGGGCAAACTAGCCCAAACTCTGCATGTAAGGCCGATTCACGTATTTCTTCTATATATATATTCTTCAAGTCCATCTTGATCGCGGCCCACCTCTGACTCGGTCAAATTCTGGTGATAACAATTAGCACGAGCCTTTTCCTGACGCTCCTCCTCAAAGAACGTTGCCCACGCACGCCAGTGTTTCTCCTCAACCTCCTGCCGCACCCAATCCGGCTGCTCCGTGTCTATCCAGTGAAACTATTTGCATAGGGGCGGGGGAGACTGCAACACAAACAGTAACATTAAATCACATTCACAAATAAATTTATGCCAACATAAAATTATATCGAAACATACCGGCGGCCTGATGGACGACGAAGCTGAACTACGGGGTGGATCATGCTCATAGCTCGCACACATGAAAAATTTCATGCCAAACTGATCAGAGAAATTCTCCACCTGCTTAACCTTAGCAAGACGGCCGCACCAACACCGCTCCACAGTCACATCGGGGGGCAAACTTGCAGCCTTCGCCTTCACCGGCCTAAACTCCTGGTCAGAGCACGACACACTCATGATGGCTAAGGGTGAGCAAACAGAAAAAAGAGAGATAGAAGCACTTGTGCAGCGAAGAGTGTCGATGCCTGCTTTTATAGGCAAAAATCTGAGAGCGTGGCGGAAAAATATAGCGGGAGATAGTGGCGGGATAAAATTGGCGGGAGATGGTGGCGGGAAGAACTGGCGGGAAGGATGGTGGGAAGGAGTGGCGGTAAGGGTGGCGGCAAGGGCGGGAGGGAAACACGGCGGTGTGAACGCGAAAAGGCGGGAAAAATTCAGCCGTCAAACAACTCGGGTTCACCTAACCCGAATTATTGAAATCGGGTTCAACTAACCCGAATTCATAAAATCGGGTTCAACTACCCCGATTTCATATTCCCCTTTCATTTCTTTTTCCTCGACGCACGGTACCAGGTGAAATCGGGTTGGCCTACCCCGATTTCTAGAAATCGGGCTCCTCTACCCCGATTTCTTTGTTTCGGGTTCGTAGACCCCGACAGTGTATTATTCCGCTAAAAGATGAAAAACAAATATTATTTCTGGATTTAATAATATAAAGCGTATTATTTAAAAAAATCGCCAAATTTGAGTCAAATGGGAACAAGAACAAACCCATATGTAGATAGGAATAACATGGAGGCACATAGGAACAACCATATAGATTGAGTGAAACAAAAACATTTTTATTCAGGAATAACTTTGAATCATTTGGGAACATCACCATATGTTGAGAAGGGAACAAAACCATTAGTAACGAGGAAGAACATGGATCATATGAGGAAACAGCCTCATAGATTGAGGGGAACAAAACTTTTTTATAAAGAGGAACACCTTTGAGTATATATGAGAAACAACGTTATATGTTGAGGAGAAGAAACTAATTTATAGCGAGGAACAACTTGAGGCATATAAGGAATAATCTCATAGGTCGAGATGGACAAACTTATCTATAATGAGGAACAACCCTGTAGATTGAGGAAACCAAACTATTTATTATGAGGAACAACTTGGAGCAATATAAGGAACAACATAATAGTTTAAGAGTAACAAAACCATTTATAATGAGAAAGAAACCCATAGGTCGAGGGAAACAAACCTTTTAATAAAGGACAAACAAAAAGAAGGAGTACTCGGGAAACCATACAAATAAAGAAATGCGAAAGAAATCAAGAACAAAGAAAATTGGAGATAAAATATAAAACAACTAAAGCATAAAGAAAAAATGGAACAAGAAATTATAAGCATAAGAAACTAATCTAGGAACACAAATAAAAAATTAAATAACACAACTAAAAAATGCGACAAGATGAATAAAACATACGTTTTTCACTAAAAAAAATAAAAAAATTATAGATGTAAAGAAATGGACAAAGAAGAAATAATAAAGCAATTGAAATGGAATAGAACATAGAAAAACGAAATATAGTAGAGAGAAAAATGGAAATGAAATATACCAAAGAAAAGGAAAAAAAAAAAGGAAAAGCACCTAGACGTGTCCTACTTTAGGTGGAACTGCTAGAATGCAAAGTTCAAACATAGCACGAAGCCACGAACGAACGAGGGAAGGAAACTGGTGAAAAAAGAGCCCACTTTGGACTAGTACAAGTAAAGCCCAATAGCCCAATTTTTTGCAAAAGCCCAAGTCCTAAGAGAGAGAGAGAGAGAAGGGGGTGGTGGTGGTGGTGGTGGTGGTGGTGACTCAAGTCACCACCCCACAGTGGTGATGTACTGCCTGGTGGTGAAAGGGAGGTGGGTTGGCTGTCTCTGCCTGATCGAGGTATAAAAGGAAGGCTGAGATGTTGCCCGAGGCCTGTCAATCCCCTCTGCCTGTTCCTCCCAAATCCCAATCCCCCACCACCGCTAGCTCTTCTCTCGCCGCGATCGATCGATCGATCCATGGGGCGCCACTGCGAGTTGGTACCTGAAAGCGTGGGCAAGCGCGGCGAGATTATCGGCCCCGTGGACTATGGGTGCGTGCGGCGGCTCCGTCACCGGCGACTCGTCACCTATCTCTGGATCAACGGTTTCAGCGACACCTTCAGAGGGTATGCCGCGCGCGCATGTTTCTCCCTGCTTGTTTCGCTTCCAATCATTCATTCATGCATTGCTTATTTCAGGCTGCTCAACGAGACGAACTCGTTCATGAGCACCATACATCTGTCGCGGCTGGTGGAGCAGGGCCTGTGGGGCGACGCCATCGCCTACATCTCCCGCTTCCTGGGGCCACCCATCGACCCGCAGAGCGACGAGGCCAAGGTCCTCCACTACTTCCTCAGGCATCACAAGGCATTCCACAGCATGGTCACCGGCGACCACGACATGGACGTCAAGCGCCTCTACCAAACCTACAAGCAGTACCCCAAGCATGACGACTCTGTATCCCGCGACGCCCTCAGGGTCCGGTCCATCACCACCACCCTCCTCTACTCTGAACAAATTAGGTACCACTACTGCTTCCTATTGCCATCAGGATGAGCTGTGGTGTGTGTTGCAGTTATGTTACCCTCCATCTTGTTGTTCTTGAGCCTCAACTCCTCAAGTATATGCTTGGTATTCATGTCCGTAGGGCCTCCCTGGACTGGGAGCGCGTACGTCTCAAGGCATCGGAAATCGTTCAAGACTTGGCTAATAGGGCTCCAGAGTTGACAAGCCTCGTGGTGTTGCCGGGAGGCTCAATGTTCCCGCACGATGTACTTCCCATAGGGTTCGGGTACGCCGACCACTGGTCAATGTGTACATTCTTGTCTACCGATTTCAGTAGAAACTGATGACTGTCATCTAACCTTTGCTAGTTTTGGCCGGAGGCGACACGTGAGGCAACATTTCCGGCCAAGGTCCAAAACCCTTGCCAAGGTTTTTCTTGAGAGGAAGAAGATGTAACCACACGATCACATACCTTAAGATACTCCTCAATTCTGCTCTTCCTGGTTCTTGACAGGCTCACTTTTCTTGCTGCAGGATATCTTCTTCGGCTCAGCAGCATCAGTTAAACCGAGGTATCATCCTTATGATCAGGCAATGTAGCTCCTAAATTTCTATACACCCACAACAGTTAACAGCTGTATTTGCTCTTCTCTGGTGGCAGGATTGACTCATAAGACGAGGAAGTGGCTGGCAGATATTATCGGTAAAACTAGCCTATGCTCTGATCATTCTTCCTGCTTCTTAATTTATATCAGTCATATCCATATGTAGCTATAACACACGTGCAAGCTAGGAGGATATTTGATTTTCTAGGACGAACTCGAACAGCTAGAAAAAAAAATACTTTTACTTTTCTCGAACACAAAACTGTACCTTCTGACATCCCGCTGTAAAACATCTTGGATGTGCATATGTAGCAACTAATGAGCCTATGACATTTTCAGATGAAAGCTTACAAGCTGGTGGTAGTTGTCCTGAACTATCAAGTGAGAAAGAAGGTAATTTCACACGCGTGTCTTGTCCATGGAACCTTTCAACTTAAACATTTTCCATTGTCTCCCACTAACTATATGGGCTATTAGTTAGCCTTTTCAGTTTGTCGAATCTCCTTTTGGGCCACCTCTGTGCAGTACTATTTTTAAATGCCAATGTCAATATTTCCTTCTCGTTCAACTCTACTAGTATAATACTTCTCATTTGCTTTTGTTTAGGTAGTAATGGTAATCCTATTGATTTATTATTTGCAAAACTACAATGGACTATCTATAGTCGCAGAAACTTGTTTACTACTCTGCCTCCCTTCTGTGCTTGTTACAACCAGTTCTTGATTTCACTGTGATTTGGTGCTTCTCAAGTGCTCTGACTGCTCGTTTAAAATGTTCTTGTTATGCAGCCTTGGTTGCCATCGGTGAAGAGGAAGGACAAGGCGTTGCTAGTGGCAGGGATGGGAGTGATCCGATTGCTGCACGCAACCGTTAGACAGAGGAACTAGATTCTTTTTGTCTAAATAAAGTGCCCTGGTAGATTTTTATGTTTTGGTATTCCTGTATTGTTGGGGATGTCAGATGTGCTCTTTAATATACCTCAGCTGCATCTCCTATAATTTTGTTCTCATGGCCATTCTTTGCTCCTATGTCTAGAAGTCATCTTTGAAGGATCTTCCGTATAATATTTTGCTGAAGTTTCCCATCGTTCTTTTGTTGGTTGCTTCACATTGTCTGTCATTTTTATGTGCGTCATTGCTGCAGTCATGAAAGAAGTCCACATACCCCCCTTAGGTTTCAGGTTTGGGCCGTTTAACCCCCTCAGGTTCCAACTAGAGCACATAACCCCCCCAGGTATCACTTACCGGTTAGTTCACCCCTCCGAAGTCGGCCATGGCTGTTTTATTTGACGTGGAGAGTGGTTTTGGCCACGTAGATTATGGTTAAGAGACGGGGAAGAAAAGTCCAATCCTGTGACCACAGTCCTCGCTCCCTACAGCGCCTATGCTCCCGGCGCTCGCCTACTCCTCCTCCCGGTGCTCACCGACGATGCTGTCCTCGAGGTAACAAATACTTCTCCCGGCCCTGGCCGACGCGCTCTAGAGCATCGGCAACGCGGAAAAGGGATGGGGAACTACCCATGCCGGCTGCCGCCACCGCCGCTGCGCCGTGCCGCCGCGGCCACTGCACGTAGATTACTTCTTTGCTGGCGATGAAACTTTGCCCGTCTATGCTGCAGGCTTCTACGGAAGCTCTGTTTACTCGACGGCGACTTGTTGGATGCAGAGTACGAGCTCCTGGACGCGCGGCGAGGTGGGGGTGCTAGCGAGGCGGACGCGCGGCTCAGGACGAGCGCTGTCGATGCAGAGTGCGGACAAGACGTGGCTTAAGGCGCGCTCCTGGACGCGAGGCGGGCGCGCAGTCGGGCTTCTTCAACGCTGCCTGCAGCCTTGGTCGAGTTCAGCCTTGGACGAGCCGACACTGTCACTGGCGCCCGGCGGCGTGCGCTCTATATTCCACTCGAGATCAATCGGATTCGAGCGGATTTTGTAGTCAGTCGAATTGTAGTGTTCAGGAATCAGAACTTGTAATCGCCTCCAAGTCAGTGAAGACAACAACAAGTGGCAATCGCCTTCAAGTCAGTGAAGACAACAGCGCGTCCGTGCGCCACCGGCCTGTGAGAACGCCTTGCCTTTGAGCGCGTCCTTGCGCCACTGGCCCGTACGCTCCTCTCCTTTGTGAAGGCCTGGCCCGCGTTATCGATCCTCTTGGCGACGCCGTCGCTGTCAGGGTGCAAGTGGGACAAGATGCGGGGGCCCATAGATGTGCCGCTTGTGCCTCAATTGATAAGCAGGATGCCGCAACAGTCCACAAAATCTAAAAGCATTTAGGCGGGCCCCCGCCTAAGCCCACACAACGTGCAAATTTCTGAAGCCTGAAGGGATCTGTGCTACTTCGATCTGCGCCACCAGCCTTCCCGGCCCGCCCCGCCCCCTTCCCGGCGCCGATCTCCTACCTTCTCTCTCCACGCGCTAGAGCTCCACTTCCGGCTCCGAGAGATGGCCAGGCGCGCTCCCCCATCTTCTGCACCTCCGCCAAGGCCCCCCTTCCTCCACCTCCTCCTGTGGCACTCGTGCCGGCATGGGCGGCGCCGCCCACGGCCGTTCCTAGGCAGGGCGCGCAGCGAATCAACGCCTCGCTCAGCGTGGTTCGAGATAGAGGAAGGAAGAACGATGGTGGTCTCTAGCGCGTCGGGACAGCGGCCATGGCGGAAGGTCGCTGTGCTCGATACTCGGCTATGCGGGCCTGGAAGTGGGCCTTGTGATTAGCCGCTTAATCCAACATAAATAATCATGTCTACTACGGGCGTCCGCGCACGATTATTTGCGGGGCGGTTGTGGGGCGCCGCAGACGGCCCGAGTCCGCTTGCACCCTGACGTCGATGTTGCCGGCTTCTACGCGGCGCACGACCTCGCATAGGGCGGCGTCCACGCTGGAGGAGGGGGCAGTGAAGGAGATCCAGCGCGTCGAGGGCATCTTCGTAGGCGAGCATCGGGAGGGTCTCCGCATTGCCGAGTCTCTGGAGCGCTCATGGCGATGCTCTGGAGAGCGGTCCACGATCTCCGTGTTGCCGATGCTCTGGAGCGCGTCGGAGAGCGCTGGGAGGAGGATTTGTTGCCGCGCGGACAACAACGAGCTTCAGGAGGACGAATCCGCGAGCGCCGGGAGCGTCGTCGGCGAGCGCGGGCGCCGGCGCCGTAGGCAGAAAGGACGGCAGCCACAGCATCGGACTTTTCTTCCCCATCTCCTGTAGTCTACGTGGCCAAAACCACTCTCCACATAGGCTAAAACAGCCATGACCGGCCTGGGGGGGTTAACTAACTGGTAAGTGATACTTGGGGGGTTATTTGCTCTAGTTGAAACCTGGGGGGTTAAACGCCCCAAACGTGAAACCTAGGGGGGGTATGTAGACTTCTTTCCTGCAGTCATGCTTGATGACCTTCTTTGCACGATTTTATCAGTTTGGCACACCATGTGCGGTTCCAGAGTCACTAAAACCTCTGGTATCTCATCATTTCCAGACAAGAGCAAACCTACTTACTTATGTGTTATGCGTACGGGGAGCTTTAAGTGGTATCAAAGATCCAAAACCCAATTCATTCCGGAAGAAGATAGTACAAGATACTTTCATACGGACATTGGAGTTGTTTAAATTATTTTTTGGTGAGATTATCTTCTTGCCTAAGACTAAGGATGCATTACGGATCCAACAATATCGCCCAATCTGCCTACTTAATGGCAACTTAAAAATCTTCACAAACTATTGAGCTTAACTCGGTGGTAGACCATGTGGTTTGACCAACACATACAACCTTCATGAATGGTGGAACCATTCTTGAGAGGCATGTGTCATTTTGGTAATTGATGACAATTTCTATGTACTAATGTTTTTATTCAGTTTTATATGAATGAATATTTTATAGGTATTACTTAAAGACCATGTGTTCAATTCAAGTATGAATTCCACGAAGATAAAAATATACCTTAAGTATTGTCATCAAGAACATCGATTTTTTTTTAAAAAATGCTAGAAAACTCCGGCCGTTTTCTGGTATTGGGCTTTTTCATGCACCAATCAGCTGGACACTCGGTTGGCCCAGAAAATATTATCATGTACCCTTAGTTGGCCCAGAAAATATTATTATCATGTACCCTTAAAACCCAATCGTCAACCCTATGTGTAACCGAGCTGGATGGGGTATCGGTCACCAAATCCCCATCATGTGACCGTCGCTTAGCCTCCAACGCTGCAAGTCGACCTCACTCTAGCTGCCTCCAGTAAGGAGTTGAGAGTAGATCCGACATCAGAATGGCAGGATCTTATAGCTCCGACATCGTGTTGTCAAGTGGTGACATGGGTGAGAGTGAACCTTCAATCCGTGCACGGGAGAGCTCCTCGGATGCACACGCTTGCGAGGTGGCGTACTATGCACGATTTTTTCACCCACTCCCGTGCCCGCTTCCCCTTCTGCGGCGGAAAGGTCTCGAGCCGCCGAATGCTGGTGCATCATCATGTACCCGGTGCTTACGGAAGAGGAGGACAAGAAGGGGTAGGATCCCGCATCATAATTTAATGTTATTTCATCTATTTTTGCATGTTTGATGATTATTGGAGAATTAACTGCCGGGGTCAGAATTCTGCTGGAAAAAGGCTGTCAAGATACCATATTTCTGAAGAACAACAATTCCCAGAAAATACCCAGAAACTCATATTTTGCTGACAGAGGAAGCCAGAAGGGGAGGCTGAGATGGGCCAGGATGGTCCCACACCACCCCTAGGCGCGGGCCACCCCCTGGCCGCGCCTAGGTCTGGTGTGGTGGCCCTGGCCCACCTCTGAGGCCGCCCCCTCGCGTATTTCATCCCCTCGAGAACCCTAACATCGAGGGAGCGAACAGAGAAATATTCTGCCGCCGCTACGGGGCGGAGAACCAGAGAAAGAGAAAAACTCTCCAGCAGGCAGAAATCTGTCGGGGAAATTCCTTCCCGGAGGGGGGACCCCATCGACATCGACACCATCATCGAGCTGGACTTCATCGGTATCATCATCACCATCATCTCCACCACCAGCACCATCATCACCGCCGTCTCCACGCCGTCCCGCTGTAACATCTTGGGTTTGATACTTGTCTAGTTCATAGGGGAAATTTTCCCGGTGTTGATTACTCCTTGTAGTTGATGCTATTGAGTGAAACCGTTGAATTAAGGTTTATGTCCAGATTGTTATTTATCATTATATCACCTCTGATTATGATCCATATTAAGTCTCGTGAGTAGTTTGTTTAGTTCTTGAGGACATGGAAGAAGTCATGTTGTTAGTAGTGGAACTATGTTGAGTAATATGCAATGATTTGATATTTAAGTTGTGGTGCTATTCTTCTAGTGGTGTCATGTGAACGTCGAATACATGATACTTCACCTTTATGGGCCTAGGGAATGCATCGTGTATTTGGCTACTAATTGTGAGGTTGCGGGAGCGACAGAAACCCAAACCCCCGTTAGGAAACCGGTGCACGAGGAAGTGTAGGATCTCAAAGTTTAAGTCTATGGTTAGATTTATCTTAGTTTATTTCTTGTAGTTGCGGATGTTTGCAAGAGGTATAATCACAAGTATACGTTAGTCCACGTTGGGGTAGTGCATTAGCATAGGTTCACCCACACAACACCTACCAAACCAATGAAGATTATTTAGCTATGTGAAGCGAAAGCACTTGACGAAATTCACGTGTGTTCTCAGGAACGTTTGGTCATCATAAGTACAACAATCGGCTTGTCCATTGCTCTAAAAAGGATTGGGTCACTCGCTGCAATTATTATTACTGTATTTTATTTACTCGTACTTTATTTATCTGCAATACCAAATACCCTAGAAAACCTATTTGCTAGTGTTTACAGCGAATCCTAGATCGAAATTGCTCATCAACACCTTCTACTCCTCGTTGGGTTCGACACTCTTATTTATCAAAAGTACTACGATACACCCCCTATACTTGTGGGTCATCAAGACTATTTTTTGGAAGGTTGTAATTTTTAACCGCAGCAGTTTCTACCCTGCCAATAGTTTAGCCCTCACATAGGAAGGGATTACTTAACCACGTAACTTTACCCACTCGGGGTAGGTGTGAAAGCATTCACACAATCCGGGATGAATTTGGCACCGTTGCTGGGGAGTGAAGCGCTATTGAAGAGTGGAATTGGTAAAGAAAACTTTTATTGTAAGTGTTATTTTTATTTTTTCTGCTACTGCTTTATTTTATTATGGAGACGTCTCCATTTAACTCCCTATTTGGGATTATTACTACCACTGCTACGGTAGTAGATGGACCACCGCATGCTCTAATGGATCCTTTTAAAATACCTATGAAAATTGTTGAACGTGTTATGAATAACTACTATTTTGGAGATGGAACTGTCCATCCGGGTGATCATATACATGAATTATGCGAGTTGTTCAAGTGTGCAAGTATCTCAATGGACCAAGTTAAGAGGAAGTTATTCTCTTTATCACTTAAGGGAAGAGTTGTGGAATGGTATAAGATGCTAAAGAATGGCCGATCTATTGGATGGGAGGAAATTGTACCCCTCTTTTATTCTAAATTTTACCCTCCAAATGAGATTCATAAAGATCGGAATCAAATATATAATTTCTGGCCTCAAGATGGAGAGAGTATTGCCCAAGCGTGGGGGAGATTGAAGTCACTAATGCTCAAATGTCCCATTCATGAGCTCCCTAGTAATATTGTTATTAATAACTTCTATGTGAGGTTTTCTCTTCATGATAAGGATTTATTGGATGCTTCTTGTTCCGGATCATTTACACGTATGAAAGAAGAAGCTAAATGGGATCTTCTTGATCGCATTCAAGAAAATACTGTGACATCCTGGCCCAGGGCTTAATAGGATTGATAGAATACTCATACCAACAAGTTGCAACTTCTTTTCCGGAAGCTCATCGGCAAAGAACTACGAGGTTAAGCGTGCTTGGCCCAGAGTAATTTGAGGATGGGTGACCGACCGGAAAGTAGTTCCCCGGGTGCGCACGAGTGAGGACAAAGTGTGCAGGAAAGACATGTGTTGGTCTGTGGGGCTAGTCTAGAGATCCTAGAGAGCTGCCAGGGGTAACAGGCCCAGCCGAGGGGTGGTCAGGGTGTTACAAATACTGAAGGATAGGAGAATGGTAAAGGAAGAAAGTCAGGTATAAATTATGATTATGAATGCATTGAATCGTTTATGCAAACTTATGACTTTCGGTCTTGATTCTCAAATTCTTGCAAATTGTTTTAAAGCTTTTGCCTCTTATCTTGATGTTTCCAAAAAGGAGTGGAGCAAGTACATGCATCTTATAAAGATATTGTTAATTGTGTTCCTGCTAGAAATATTGAAGTTTGTACTGCTGATGGTGTTTTGCCTGAACCTCATATTGAGAAAAGGTGAAGAAACATTCTATTGTAACTAGTGTGGTTAATCTTAGAAGAGCTCTAAGCTCCCAGGGTTCCCGTGGCCTGTGGTTGCTCCAACTGTTGTCCCAGCATGTCAGCGTCCTTGTTGATTTTTTTCCCAAAACACGTGCAGCAGTCAGCAGTGTGTCCATGGCGGTTCGTGTTGTGAGGCGGTTCCCTGGGTCGATCCAATCAGCCAAAAGAAAAACTCTAGCTGAAATGGTTCGCCACTCCATCCCCACATCGTCGTCATCCTTCCATCCCCTCTATCCCCAAATCACCCGGCCCCGTATCCCTACCGTGTTCGCCGCACTGCCGGCCGCCGTCCGCCGCCCACCCCACCCGCGCTAGGTTTCCAGCCCCTAGCGGCGGCGGCTGTTCTTCGGGTGACATCACAGGATGGCCACGCCGGCCACAGTCTGCTCCTCCTTCTATCCTCGGCTAACTTTGTCGTGTACGGCGGCCGGCAGATCTCCGGTCTTCCAGCTCCTCCCTCTTCGTCGCACACGACAGCATAGGAGGGTTGTGACGGGAAGGAGTGCTCACAATCTTCGTTGGTGAGTCCCAATCTCTCTACTTATCTCACGGGAGCAGCTAGCAAGACTCGACAGAGGACCGAGGGCAGCGCTTCCCATCAGGCGGGTAAGGATACAAGTGGGACGATCCGGTTTGCCTCCGTTACTGAACCTCTGATCCGGCTGGGAAATCGCAGGGTCGAGGGGACAATGGTTGGCACAGAACTTAGGTAATTGGCTACTTCCTAAACCTATAGGTTTCTAGGTTGGCCCGTTGGTGCTCCATGATCTGCTTGAATACACACACACAACGTCTTGTCATGCTTGCTGTTGCTAGGCGCTAGGCCCTATGTAGCTAGGTTCACCAACTAATTTGTTTTGTAAGAAAGTGTTCCCCTCCATTGTTTGTATTGTTAACTAAAATTAAAATTCATTAGTTTGCCAATAAGTCTTCTAGAAATGGAAGCTTGGAAAATATCCGTAAGAATACAGAACTAAATTATGAATCATGAGCATTTTGAGTTAGAAATACTACATCAACTTCTCCACAGTGAACTTCTTGATTAGTTAGACAAGGACATTATTATGAGTCTGGGGAAACCCTTGCAAGCTCTTCTCCAATCAGAAAATACCCACTCTTGAACTGATGCCATCAATTACGAACAGAAATACACAATCATGGTTAACACAGTCGAAAAAGGCACATGCGGGAACAATCGAGGGATATTGGATTCATTATACCTTGTTTACTAATACTGTTAACCGCTCTTGCACCTGGTCCATGATGTTGTGAGCGGTTTAGATCTTCAATACATCCAAGTGATCAGTTGTTTAGGATGCCAATGCAATTTGGATTTGTATAGCATACAAAGTAAACTTTTCACTCTTTCATTTCTTACGAAGTTTTCTTGTTTTTCTTATCATGATCACTCTTTGTTAATATATCTTCAGTTAATGCCTTCCTTCTGAAAAAGTACTCGAGTTGACACGTCGTAAAATTGTATCATTATTATGAGATTAGCTTTTACATGCCTTAGGTTGGGAGTTTGGCTCAAGATCTTTCAATGAAACAAATTATCTAGGATAAGCATTGGCGACTGAGGTACATTTGCCATAATTTCACGAGAACTATTCCTAGCACGATATTTACCAATTTGTCGGTTTTGTCAGATAAATAAAATCTAGCACAGACTGTGTTCAGGGTAAATCTTGCACAAACTATTTTTAGGGTTAATCTTGCACAGACTATTGTTCTTACTTAGATCTGAACTATGCTGTTAAAAAAAAGACCTGAGCTATGAAGTTATCCTGCACAATATGATTTGTTTGTTCCTGTGTGTATATCATTATTTCCGTATATTGTTTATTGGAAAGGCCACTGAATTGACATTCTATATTTTTTTATTCGGAAGCCAAACTTCGCAGATATTGCTCAAGTCATCGAGTTCGTGAATGAGTACTTAGGAATCAACGTAGTTTAAGGTTACTGTTATCATTTATGTGCTTGAGGATGAAGTAATTTCTGATCAATTCGAGTTCGTGAATGAGTACTTAAGAATCAACGTAGTTTAAGGTTACTGTTATCATTTATGTGCTTGAGGATGGAGTAATTTCTGATCAATTTAAGCAATCATTTTTATCTTCTGTTCTCTTGCTGAAGTTCCTATTGAAAAGATTGTTCCTCCTCTTGACCAAGAAATTTGATTTTGCAGTGCATTGACATGATGTTAGTCTTTCTGTTATTGCCCACATCAAATATGTCGATATACATAATCCTTTCCATCAAGCCACCCACATAATAGTTATGTTGTAAAATCCACAGATGCATGATTTGGGTTTAGGAAATGCTACAGTTTTTACTACCCCTCCTAAGTTATTGCATAAATGATTCTGAGTGCTAATTGCTATCAGGTTAATTTGCCTTTTTCTGTTTTATTTTAGTTGCATCAGATTTTTAGATAGGATTCCTATCATAACTCTGCAGTTTAACTGATACATAAATTACTTGAATATGCCAGAACTGATTATAAACAAAGAAGAAAAGGCAAGGGTAGGTTTCTCATCTGGAATGACTTAATTAAAGGTCCTATTTTGCTTAAAAATTAATTGCCTTACATACATCCTTGACATGATGAAGAGAACGATTTTTTATGCAGATGTTTGCTACATTTCGTAAGGATCCACCCCCCCCCCCCCCCCCCCACACACACACACCCCTAAAAATCTCCAACAGAAGACAACCGCCAGCTTTGTTTAGTTATATCACAAGACTATATATGTATACTTTATTTATCTCTTATGGATCTAAATGGTTTGGTTGTGGCCAAAAGTTTTTCTAACAAGGATTGTGTTATTGTATCTTTGCAAGAGAGAATCCTCTAGCTGTTGATGTTTTGGGTTGCCCGTTCTGCTGATGATGGCCAAAAGATAGGTGTCAATGTGTGACACCAATGGAGTATCTTCCAATGCAAGTAACAAACTTTCCAAAAACTCATCTCCAACATAAGCTAAGTTATTTAGCGTGTCCTGTCAAATAGTTGTACTATACCATGTACAACAGGTATGTATTCTAGAATTACCGATTGAATAACGGTATGTTACTCCATGTATGAACAACAATAATACTCTGTGTCATATAAATATGTGTGCTACAATTATGGTTTTTTAACGATATTCTCTGTCGAGATTACCTGGTTTCTTCTCTCAGGATGCCCGAATGATTAATGTGGATCATGAATTGGGCATATAAATCGATTAGTCTGGTTTTGCGGCCTTGTTAACAGGCCGACACAGCAACTGCGAGCTTCAGGGTTTTGACGGTTGTAATGATCCACCGGTCAAACCGACGTCGAGCTACCTAGCTCTCCCTCCCCACAATTCATTGAGCGAAGACCTACCAACTCTCCTTTTCATACTCGGCTTATCCTTTTCTCTCCGCCATGGTGTCCTGTACTTCGGAGTTCCCTTTACACTGCAATCTATCTGAAAAAGACCATGGTTCAATCCGTGGCCACTCACCAATCCCTTCTCCCAGGTTATAAGGTCCAGCAGCGCTGCATTACATCATCTGTTCTATGAATTAGTGCATCCATCTCACAATTGTTGATGTGGGCGAAGAAGGGGTGTACTGGTGTGAGTTTGAAGCAGATTACAATGCGTTACACCATGCTTTCAGTTTTGATCCTTTTTAAGTAAGAAAATACATTACCAGGTGCACTAAATAAGTGTCATGCATGGACATCGCGTGGCTAAAAAACCGAAAACATCAAGAAACGGCGCAGCAGCGCGCGCAAGGTCCTTCTAGTAAAAGTCATCAATTCTGACTCCGGCCGTCATACTTATCAATCCACACGTGTCTTCTCTTTTAGTTCCCTCCCCTCTTTGTCAACCAATTATATGTTTTAGCACATGTATTTCGCAGGGATTTTATGACTAAAGGGATAATTTCAGGTGAGATTACATAATTGTCCAAAATTTTGCATGAAACATGCAGCAAATGTCAAAATTAGAGCATACATGTGGTTCCACGCGACCTATGCTAGGACGAGATAGCTGATGGCAATGATACCTTGCGGACGTTCTCTCTTCCTGCTGGGGAAGCCTTCCACCGGGCACAGAGGTGACACAGCAACGACGGAAGCAAGTTTCAAAAGGTAACTGAACATATTGCAGCTACTTGCACATCAAATGATCCACTTGCGTCTTCCAGAACTACAAAACTTTGACGAACCTAGTCGCCAGGAACATTTTCCATCATGTTCATTCTCATTCAGATCTCTTGGACTTCCTCTTCCGTGATCCTGACTGTTTCTTACTCTCCTTACGGCTTACATTGTCACCAGCTTCCTTGTGCTTCCTCTTCTTATTCTTCAATGTAGACTTCGCGTTCTCGGGGTTCCCATCCATGAGATGTTCGTACTCTTCTAGACTTGCAAATGGAGTTGAGCTGCTCTTTGCACCTTGCTTCCGCTTTTGCCCACGGGATGCAGCCTTCACGTCAGTAATGTTATCATCTGAATCGTCAGCACTCTCGGCTTCAGAGTCCACGAAAGACATGTTAAGATCATCATCTTCATCTTCATCATTTTCCATTCCTTCATCATCGTCTGAAATGTCAACCAACTCATCAACATCACTGTCATCTCTAAGCATATCCTCATCCTCCTCAAATGCCTTGGCATCCAGATTGTCGTAGTCATATTCGCCATCCGACGCAGACCCATCTTCCAGCTCCTGCATCTCATCGTCGCTTTCATCACTAGCATCATCAGCTTCATCAGCTAAGAGCTCTCCAGTATCTTCATCGACAACTGAAGCTTTCTTCTTTGCCTTCGGCTTGATAGGGCCAGTCTTGTTCATGTAGAAACGATGGAAAACAACATCTTCTGGAGGAACTTCATTTTCTTCAAGTTCTAGCAGATCTTGTCCAATGAGATGATGACTCAGGTCAAGCTGCAGAGACACAACAGATAGATCAGCCAATGAAATTGCGGCAGTGGCAACTCGTAGTAAATCTAGATTATGGAAAGTGCCACATGTGCATGATGATGGAATGCACAGCAGATAACACAGTCAAACATCATGATTGAACATGTGGTCAGGTAACAAATAGGCAGCTATTTTCAGTGGCCAGCAAATATATAGAGAGATAGATTTTACATAATCATATTCAAATTAATTATGAAGAAGATAAATGTGTTTGTGTAATGACCCTTAGGCCTGATCGAGGTGTCACTGCACTTAAATGGGGGGGGGGGGCATGTGCAGAGGAGCACACACGCAGGAAGTTAAGAATGAGGAAAACCGATATATATCTCGCCTAATTCTAGATGCAACAATGGTCATTCTTACAGAAAGGTGGTACAACCTAAAGCACGGAAACACACAAAAGATAGCACTAACTTAAAGGAAGTACTTCGTAACAAGTATTGTGAACTAATCGCAATTTAGCAACGGTTGCAGGACATGCTAGTCTATGAGTGGTTTACTGGCATACTGTCCATGACACATACGGGCATTATCTGACACATGACCAAGGCAAAGCAACAGTACCAATACATCATCTCCTATTAGTGAGGCTACATGGGAACCATGACAAACATATGAAAAAATAACACAAAAATGTGAAACAAATGCACAATTCGAATTCAACAAAAGAAAATAAAGGGAAAAAATCCATACCTTTTTAGCTGGTGCGATTTGTGATCCACCATGCCATTTTCCTTCAGCAATGCGGTTTCCTTTCGGTTTCTTCTCCATGAATTTGTCAAGGAAGGCAGGAAGCGACAGGTCTGTCAATGGATCACCATTATAAACAATATTGTTCCCAGATAGTAATGTCCTAGCCATTGTAAATACTGAAGGGTGCACATGTGAGGCCAATAACGTTAGCTCCCACCAACTGGCACGATCTGCATTGCTGAGAACACAGCAAAAGGCAAAGGTGATGAAAAACACTGTTTGTAGTACAAAAAAAAAGGAGAGAACAAATATCATGTTATAAGTTGCTAGAGATCTTCAGTTAGAAAAATGGTGGCTGACTATGTATACCAAGCGACCAATTCTTTCTGAGATTTTTCTTGTAACTGGATTGCAATAGTATAGCATTTCGAGATAAAATAGATTACATATTAATAATGGTACACGATAGCATTGCCACTAGTGTTTCACAATGTATAGAAAGAAATTATAGAAAGAAATTTATTATACACTTGGATAAGATAGTAGTGCTAATTCAAATGTACATAATAATTCCCAAATTATGCAAAATATAGGGCAAAAATACAATACCAGTAAGAAGGCTCTCTGTGTCGTGGATTATATAATACATGTGATGTCAACCCCTCAGCTGATCCATTGGTTTGACCCTTCTCATGACCAGAGACAACTCTTGCTTGCTTCGTAGTATCAGAACCATCCTCAGAATCAGAATTGTATTTCTCATGTGAAGCCAACATACCATCCTGCATATTTGGAGTTGTTGAAGCAATAGCAGGTTCCTCAGGATTCTCAACAATGTCCTCAAAGTGTTCAATACCATCATCGACAGATTCATTCTGGAGCACAATCGACCTGAATTTTTTCAATGTAAATTATGCATTCAATAAAATTCGATGACGTGCCATGGTATTGACAAGTAACCACATACCATAATGGTGGCTTTGCTTTAAGAACCTCAGACAGTATGAAAAGGCATCCACAAGCATACTGTGGAGGGCGTTGAAGAGCCACCTGTTTAGAGACATCATGATTAATTATAGATCCCTAGTTCCATTATATTCCGTAAAATAATTAATAATACTGGTAAAACTGAAACATTGAACACTTCAAATTTGTATATTTCATTTTGCTACTCCAGTGAGCTGAAAAAATTGTCCTCTAGTTGTGTGCTATGGCGCCAGCTTTGATATACATATTGTCCAGATTTAGAAATGACTATGGTCTAAAATTCGATTGAAGTCTTTAAAATGAGGTTGGTTTTAGTCCTGAAATTTTGCACAACTGCATCAATGTACAACAAATAATCTTCATAGTACTACAAAATTATGAGTTTTCAGGCTTCACTTGATTGGTTGTATTTCAGCCCATTACCAGTGTATTCACCCAGCCCGGGTCTGCAATAGGAGCTAGTATGGCCAGTTTTGGGCGGCAAAAAACTAGTTTTGATACGCCCAGAAAAAGCATAAACTAGTGAGACGTTCATGTCTCTTTATCCACAAACATCGCGCAAACCGAGAGCACCTAAGGGCCGCGAGGCAGCGGCAAACTACCACCGGAGAGAGTGACGCACGGTAGCCAATGATTAAAGTGCAGCAAGTGTCCACCAGGGTCACGGCAGCCAGCTATTTGAAGCATGCATTCTGATGCCACCTCAACGCATCCAGTCTTCTTGACTGGAATGGAAGGCACCGGTGGTTCTTTTCCAAATCCAGTGCCGCCGAGCTCGGAGTTCTTGAATCCTCAGACATGGCAACCGTCATTCCCTCCAGCAGACCATCCTTCCAGGAGGCAACGAGGTGACCAGACATGCTGGTGAGCTCAACGCTTGGATCGGCACTGAGGCCAAGTCTGCTGAATTGACGGTCGAGGATTTGTTCGTAGCGCTGGGGAGTAGCCGGTGGGTCATTACACAATTATGCCTCTTCTCCCTCGAGAGGCATTGAACCCAAACACAATAAATTGCAGAGGCTTCATTTATGCCCAAAATACCACAGAGGAGCCTTATGGAAATTTTAAACCCATTTTCATGGAATTTGCAACTTCTGGGAAATTTTCACTTGGTATTTCCATGTGCAACTGTGTAGTTTTTAGCTCTAGTGTACTTGTTTTAGTGTTGTAGAATAATGTTGTTAGTGCTGTCGAGTTGTAGTGTAACTAGTGTCAGTCCTTTATGCTCTTCCTGGGCAACGAGCAAATCGATTAAGGCTCAATTGCCTTACAGGTCATGCCTCGTGAGCCCCCATGACAACAATGTCTGTAATCACAAACTTAGATAACAAAAGTAATATACAGATCATTCAAGTCAGCTACCACGTTAAAAACAATTCAAACAGCAGACCTGCAGTAGCCGCTTTGAAAATGCAGCTACTCTCTTTAATATTACATCATTCTTCATCGCTTTCACCAGTAGACCTAGAAATAATTCCGGCTGAAATATGCAGACATAACCAGTCAGGTAAACTATAGAAAAAAGACTACTAACAATATATAAGGGTGCAAAGAGCATAGCCACATTTTCATGGTTAGGTTATGCCAGGAAAAGACATCAAAACCAAGTTACTGTTTGAAGATCAAAGTACGCTAAAATAAGAACAAACAGAAAGCATGACAAAAGGACCGGCCACTGAAACCTTTGATGAAGTAACAGCTGAAGGACTCAACAGTTTCGCATATAATGCACGGTAAAAACGGTCACTTGCAATCTGATTTTTTGTCGAGATCTGGTACAAAAGCATTAACGACTGAACACCAACATTGAAGTTCTCAGAGTGCACCTACATGCAAAAAACAAATTGTCAGATAGGGTCCTTACAAAAAGCTCTATGTGCTTCAGACAGCAACTTATCAATGTACTTTTGATCTTTTATATTAGCTAATAACCTCACCAGTCTAAAAAGAATTGGTGTCTGAACTTCCACAATATCATCAACTTCAGAGCTTGCAACATATGGTAATGCTCTATTTACGCCCTGCATAGGTGAAACGATTAATACAGAACTAGAGACACGAGTCATTAACCAGTTTGAGCACCATAAAGGGAAACACATGCATGTAATCATACTTAATACATAATACGACAAAGCAAAGACAATACTACGCAAGTCTGCAGAGTGCAAAACATACAGTTAAAAGTGCAGAGAGAAGGCGGGAATCCATCTCTAAATCTGATCCTGCTGCTGGATTCACTTCATGGCTTTCATGTGAATTAGAGTCATTGACCTTGTCCTTTCTTCCCTTTGTTTTTCCGTTTTCATCTTTTTTCTTGCCATGTTTACTTTGTTTTTCACCTTTAGTATCACGAGGGCAAGACATGAGTACCTGACAACAGTTCCATAGAACAAGAAAGACAATTTTAAATATTTAAAAACAATTAACACCATACAAGTGAGCAGACTATGAAAAGGAACTTTAAGCCATAGGAAAAAATACATTTAATGTGAAATGCAGAAGTGCAGAGAGCCAGAGAGAAACGGGGCTAACAAGATGGAGAACTGGGGATGTGATGAAAAGAGAGTAAAACTAATGGTTGGCAGGAAAAGGGCCAATGGCTAACAACTCCTAAGCACAACAAGAATTATAAACTGCTGAACCACATCCAAACCTTGAAAAGGGCAATGTAGACATCCACCAACCGCTTAGCAAGTTTAGGTCCATCTCCTTTTTTGGCAAGAAAAATATGGCTCAAAAAGTTGACCTGTACAATAGTACCTTCAGTTAAAAAAGGCATAGGTAGCATACTTCCAATACATAGTAGCTTGGATAGATGAGCATATTCCGGTCACTCAGAAAGTGAAACTGTTCAAAAATGTTAACAGTAAGAGAACCAATTTACCAACCTGCACTGTTTATGAAAGTAAGAAGCAACAAGTAAAATAGTAAGGAAAACAAAAACATACAGCTTGGTATTTGGCCCTAAGCCCAACATGTGGTCTGAACAGAAATGAGTCCACCTCATCTATCACAACCATCTGCAAATTTTAAAATGCCCAAGAACACAAAACAATTAGGTTTTTTAAGTCCTTAGTCAGCAAAATATTATACAGTTAACTATCTTGATCAAATAGATAATTCATGACAGTAACACAGCTGATGCATCTTTTAACGAAATAAATGAATATACCTTCATATTGGGATGAGTGGACAGGAGACCTGTTAACAGATAAGCGGCACTTGATGCTGCCCTTCTTTCAGGATCTCCAAGCTGCAATAGATTTGCATCAGGATGACTAAGAATAAAGCCGCTTCCCGTAAAAATTGAAGGTATTGCTTCTCATAAGTAATCTAGTATTGTACTATGAACTATATCTGCTCTGGGCACATTATAACAAGTGAAAATGGAGAAATAGCGGAAAATAACAACTTACTTTGTTAACAAGAGCTGTAAGTAACCGGCGCTCCTGTTCAGATTTACTCTTTAAAAGGGTGGAAACCGTCTGCAGAGAGAGGAAAACAACGAACACACATTCATGACAAGGAACCACATGAATATCCTTAGTGATCCTAGTAATAGCACAAATCAGCGACGATTCCATTTAACGAAGCTAGGATAACTAAATCCTCGAAAAAGAATGCCAGCCATTTGCCAGATAATCTCACGAGGGACCAGTGGCAGAGTTAAAGCTTCCAGATTCGTCAGAATCCCCACACTTGGCCAGAATTGGAAACCAACCAGTTACAGGCAAGAGCAGTTTCGAACCTCCTGTTTTCTCTCAAAATTCAATACTCAATAAGGCAACTATGCTTTCACAACTGGTTGCTGGGGAACTTCGTCTGATTTGACAAATTGCTGCCAGAAACTTTGACTCAAATCTTCATTTTCAAACTAAGCTGGTTTCAAATTTTGTGATGCCTGCCAGGAAATCCAGTTCCCTGCAGGAAGCTGGTTCCCATGCAATATATATCTGAACAAAAGCCTGAGTCCTGACTAGAAATTGTCTTGCTTAATAACCCATGTTAAATCAGTTTGAAAGATGATGCAATATCAACTCAACAACTAATTCTCCGCAATTTAGTTTTAGACAAATTTGAACTAAAACTACGACACTTATTATGGATAGGAAGGAATTAGGGATGCAGCTTCAGTCACAAGACAGTCACAGCTAAACTAGATGTGATGCAAATTTGTCTTGACAAACCATGCTTAGCTGCCAACCGTACTGTTGTAGCAATTTCTACTGCAGCTCCAACACATCTTGTTAAATGTTTGCTATGCTGTTTTGATTTTTCGCAACTTCTTTCTTGTGCTCAATATTTCCAAGTATCTGATGTGATGCAGAAAATAATAGAATATGGCGCACTACAAGTTCCCCAATACACTCATTCTGTGAGGGCATAATGTTATGTCTTTGCCCAGAACCAGAGCAATGATAAGGTTTGTTTCATATAAATACACAATTTGGGCTAACCTTCATTGCTTTGTCCTTAAGACTTGGCAGCATATCTTTCAATGCATCCTCCAGTGCAATAACAAACTTCTCATACCTGTAACAGTACTCAGAAAATTAAAACAGAAAAATAGAATGATCACACACCAACAAACAACATAAAAGAGTTTGTTGATGCATGTATATCATCCATTTCTCCATTAACAATCAATTCAGATCAAGTGTTCTGTAAGAATCATGGTAAATTTCACATGATCCGGATTTTTGAGCATTGGCAAGTGGCAACATAAAGCTACAGTTTTTCTAAAACTTTCACATAACCATAGATATTGGGAAAATTGGTAGCATAGACCCTAGCTAGCCCATTTTCTCCGCTAATCCTTGTTTCTGACAACAGAGGAAGTCCTCCCAGTGCAGCAGGTTTAATAATGGCAAGGGAATTAAGACCTAGACAGCACAGGAGGTCTAGTGCCTACATTTGATAATAGTGAATAGTGATACTAAAACCCTTGTTAGCAACTGTTGCTTTTTAAGTCAGTAAGTGCCTAAATTGAAGGCTTTCTTCTTCCAAGTTCAAACCTACATATAGCATCTACTTAATACCTAGTAGAGTGAAAAATACCTCTGTTTCAAGCAGTCCTCCCAGTACCAGAATAGCAGAAGCGAGTAGCCATCTTTTGTTTCGGGTAAAATGTCCAATGGGCGCTGAATAAGACTTTTCAGCTTTCGATCTGGCAATAACCTAGCAAGAGAATGCAATCAATAACCAAGATGACAAGAAAATAAAAGAAAACAGAGAGTTTATGTGATAATATATTGGACAGTGCTAATTAAATAGTCCGGTTAATGTTCTAAATAATGTCACTAATAAGACAGCCATTACCCTCTCCATTCGCCTTTACACATGCAGCATAGTTCGTTCACAAATTAACTCTCCCACATTACTGCCACAATAAAAGTAGAGAAAAGGGAACAGAATAGGTACGCATCATAACTTGTTTCTTTAAGTATGTATATGTAGACCGGCCCTTGCAAACCTCCCCCCCCCCCCCCCCCCACCCCACCCCACACGCACACACTTTTATGTAGGGAATTTACCCCAAGTAGAGTGAGAAATTTAGTTGAAATCCAGTAAGAATATTGACAAAATGACAAGTGGTAGAGCATATTAAGAGCAAGACTTATTTCAGCCTTTGTGTTGCAGGTGTAAAGCATTATTTGATTTCGCTACACAAATAATACTGCACACTTTACTCATATGTGTGTACCAACTAAGCGAGCAAATAAAACCCACCAGTGAAGACATGGTAAGCAAGAGTACAGTTTTCAGCATTTATGTTCAAATAGAACATTCTTATGCAAACTAATATTAACATGTCAAATTTTCATTGACAATTCGTCTAATTGCGGGCATGTTCAAATGAGCTACGCTGAAATCTGAACTAGTATCAAAGGTGCAAACACAGGTGAACCATTAACCCGTTTCCATCTTGCCATATCCAAATAACTATTGTGTCATCAGATCAAGTTTTTATGGCTGGTGCATTTTAATGTGAATATTTTTTCACTGGACAAACAATGAGCATATTGTAAGTACTAATCATAGTAGAAGAAAATGAGAGAAAACTAAAATAAGAGGTAACAAAAGCAGGTAACGTGAGACGGCCTAGTCAGATGTTTAGAGCAAGAAATTACTATGCTTGAAAGTCAAGACATGCAAAATTCAAATACATGTGTTCTGAAATGCTTTTGCAGGCATGTAGTTTCTTTTCCCTAACTTGTGTAAGCCTGGCAGTCTAGCAAAAGGAGACAGCGAATAATTAATTTAAATTAATAAACCATGGTGCAGCCCATTCAGGTGGCTCCTGCAAGGATGCATTCTATTTAAGGACATGGCAGTGGCAGTGGCAGAAGGATCAAGAGAAAAAAAATGAGGAAATATAGCAAAAGAAACGCCACCAATTTTGCTTTAGTGTGTCCCAAGAGGGGAAAATAGTATAGCTACAAGATAATAAAAGAAAAAAGTCCAGAAGATGCTAACCTCATTTCAAACAATTCCTTCAGTGCATCAAAGCCTGTGAATGCATATCTCTTACCAGCCTTTGATGCGACCATACCTGTATAAAAAAATAAAAGGAGAAAGAATCTCTTTAGGATATTTATAAAAGAAGAAAACAGAAACAAGATAATCTGCAAAATGGCAGATGACATGAAAAGTCTACTCCCTCCGTTTCATAAAAGGAGTGTAAATTTTGTCCAAAGTCAAACCATGTAAAGTTTGACCAAACTTCTAGAAAAAACTATCAACCTCTACAATGTCAAATCAATCGCATTAGATACATTATTAAACATATTGTCATGTATGTCTATACAGTATTATAAGTGTTGATAGTATTTTATATAAATAAACTTGGTCAAACTTTACATGGTATGACTTTAGACAAAATTTATGCGCCTTCTTTTACGGAAGGGAGGTGGTAGCTATACTGATCACACAAAAAAAATGAAGTAATCCCAAACAAGGTAAAAAATGCTTTACACAAACTTAGAACTGCAAGAAAAACAAATTTCAGAACATGTAACTTGAGACGATATCAATTTGCTATTCGTGATATATCTTGAAATTTTCAACAGATGATGAAATTTATCTGAAATCATGTTAATCCATCGATATCATAATGGCCTTCCGGTGTGCATGGATGAGTCCAGCAAGATTCCACTACTAAAAGGATTGGTATATACTAATATTATCAACAGACGAGTAAAATTGCAACCTCAGTTTTAAAAAGGAAATTTACAAGAAGATGAAACTAGAGGCAGAAGGTAAAACTTGACTCATCAAGATGAGTCATCTTGTAAAAATGAGCCATATTTCTGCAGTGGCAAGGAACACATTCACAGACAATGACCTTTGCTGGTGTTTACACAAGACCACTGGCAGTGATTATATTAAGTTGCCCACTACTACCTAATGATACCAATGTTAATAGTACAAGCCAATGAGTGTCAGCCACTTAAATAAAGCCTACTGAACATATTTATCTCTGTGCACAACTGCACATAATGAACAGATAATCTACTCTGGAGTTCCTCGGTTCGGGGATCAGCATGATATAGGTTCACTCATGACTCATCTAAGATCAAAACATTCATGGTTCATTTTCTGATCTGACTCACTGGATCCTTTTCCTGGTTGCAGTTACAGTTCATGTTGGTGAATTGTTTCAAAATACAACTTCAACTCAGAGTGTTCATGTGATAAAAAAGCTGCCACTATGATCAGTTGCTAAGTTATCAGGATCACTTCCACATTCTTTCCCAGCATATGAAGAATCTCAAATCTAGCATTCTAGGTCTGTTTCCATGATATATGAAAAAAATTGCATCAATGTGTTCAATAAGCACTGAAGATAGTATTCAATAGTGCAACTCACCGATCAGAGAGTCAAGGGCCCTCATGTTTGCGATTGGATTGTCCTCAACGAGACACGTGAACGCCGACACCTTATCGGACGATGTACCGGACTTGGCCGACATCTCCAGGAGCTTTAGGTCACCAGTCCCCCGCCGCCCCGTGTCATAGTCCCTCGAGTACTGCGCCATGAGCTTCTCCGCCAGCTCCCGTTTCCGCTCCACCAGCCGCTGCATCTCCTGAAGCCCCATCGCTGGTGGGGCATGCTTACGGTCGCCTAGGACCTTGGTCTCCAGCTCATCAGCATCCGCGTACCACTGCCCAGAGAGAGCACCCGCCTTTACCAGCGGGTAATTGGTGGCAGCGCTAGTAGTGGCGGCGGTATGAGAGCCATGGAGCTCGAGAGGATGCGGCTTCTTGGTGGGTTTGGGATTTGGGGGGTTTGTGGTGTTTGGGGTCGCTTCTGGGGTTTGGGGGTGCTTGGGCGGTTTGGGGGCGTTTATGGGGCCGGACTTGCGGAAGTCGGAGTCGTCGAAGCCGGAGGAGCTACCGGCGCCGGGGACGAGTCCCAGAGAGGAGGCGAACGAGGCGACGTCGGACTTGATCGCGTCAAGGTCGCCCTCCTCCCCACTGGCGGCGAGCTTCTTCTTCTTCTTCTTGGCGGACTTGGGGTTGGGGTTTACGTCGAGCTTGCCCGCATCCGCGGCCTCCTCCTCCCCGTCGGCAGCCGGCTTCTTGGATTTCTTGGTGGACTTCAGTCTGGTGGGGCTTGCGTCGGACTTGAGCTCGTCCATGCTCTTCTCCTCCCCGCTGGCGGCGGGCTTCCTCGCTTTCTTGGCGGACTTCGGTTTGGGATTTGGCTCAGTCATGGCTGGTCGCCTCGGCGATGGGATATGTAGGCAGGAGTGGGGCGGGATAAGGACGGCGAGGCGGCGGCGGCGGCGGAGGCAGAGGCGAGGTGGCGCCGGTGGGGGGAGAGAATAGGAGGCGGCTGGGTGGGCGATGTTGAGAAGGGTTTTTCTCGATGGAGTACAGAGGTTGAGGAGATGGACACTGACGGGCCGTGAGGCCGTGATGATTAAAATTAGGCCCATCACGAAGGCCCGTTTATTCTTTTTGTTTACATCATCTCCAACATTTGGAAAGCCTTTATACCACGTGGGGTTGCTGTAGAGAACCAACCTGAGCTAGCAGAGCCCGTAAAAACGCGAACCAAAATGTGGAGTTGAGTGCATCGAACTCGTGTTTATGGGTCATTTCAGTTTTGGTTTACGGGCTCTGTTCTGCGCCAGCCATTTTCCGAACCCGTAAAGGCAGGGTCTTTCATAGAATTCATATGCAACAGATACAACAATCGATCATAATTAATCAAATAATCATCCAAATTATTACAACATATAAACAATAGTCTAAATCAAATTATTACAACAGTTTTTGGGAAAATTGAACAAATAAAAAATGTCTCAACCAAATTACAACAACTCTCGAAAAATTGGACAACTGAACAAATGTCTCAACAATGATACATGTGACAAACAAATGAATGAAATGGTAGGATCACAGGCGACGGTCATGTCGCTGTCAGTGGTGCATCTTCAGATCATAGACGAGCTGGCCAAGTAGTTGCAAGTGGGTGCTTCCCCATTCGCTAATTTGGCAAACAAAGGGGACCTTTACAGCACGTTGATGTCATTGAGTGTCCCTACAAAAGTTTTTCGGCCGAAAACCTAAAAAGGCCGAAAAAAGTTTTCGGTTTTGGCCCTTTTACGGTCACTGATCAACGCCATTTTTCAGCCCAAACCCGTAAACTGGCGGTTATTTTTCGATTTTGGCCCGCTTACGGGCTCTGCTAGAGATTTTCTGAGGTTCGGTGGTTATGAGGATGGTTGTATCTCCAGGCCACTAGAGTTTTAACCCCGGGTTTGACACATGTGTGTCTCATAAAGGCGGAATATTCATTTAGTGGGAGATGACGTTCTCGTCAACAGCGAGGCGCATGTGATGACTTCGTCAATTACAGGGTGTGCGTGTGTGGCTTCATAGTGGTGAGTGTATGCACGTGTATATGAGTGTATGCGTTTATACTGTGTTTCTCAAAAAACAATGGGGTGTTGTATGCCGACAGGTCGGCACGCACCAGAGGCCGCACACCCCCAAAGGCGGGTTGTCGGGCGGGCCCACCATTCCCCCATTTTCTTTTGCTTATTCGTTTTTTCTGTTCTATTTTTCTTTTTACGTTTTCCAAAAACTAATTCTTTTTAGATTCGATTTTTAAAAATCCAGAATTTTAAAATTTTAGTTTTTCTAAAATCTAAATATTTACAAAAATTGAACATTTTCAAAGTTGAACATTTTTTCAGATTTTTGTTTTTTCCTCAAAATTTAAACATTTTTTGAATATGAACATTTTTTGAATACGAATAATTTTTAAATTTGAATACTTTTCCAATTTAAACATCTTTCAGACTTGAATATTTTAAATTTTGAACTATTTTCATATTTGAACATATTTTAATTTGAACTATTTTTGAATCTGAACTTTTCGAATTTGAACAAACAATAAAAAAAACAGAAAACAAAAGAAAACAAAAAAACTGAAAAAACAAACAAAAAGGAAAGAAAAACAGAAACAGAAAAACGAAAAATGAGGAAAAACGTAAATGAGCCTAGTCGGTGTATAGGATTGGCCTCGCCCAATAGCATGCGGTAATACGCCCGTCACACTAATGGGATGACGTGGGCCGCGGGCAGCGGCCCAATAGCACATGCTTGCTAGTTCACTCGGTTGAAAGTTTTGGTTCGGTTTTTTCATTTTTCTATTTTGTCGGTTCTCTTCTGGTTCAGTCGGTTTTCTATTTTCAACATCTTTGAATTTGAGCAAATTTCAAATTCGAGCTAATTTTGCTTATATTCGAAAAAAATTAAAAATTATTTTTTGTTAGATTCGAATTTTGTTTAAAATTAATTTTTTCTCAGATTTCAAATTTGTTCAAAATAAATTTTTGCTCGGATTCGGAATTTGAAATTTGATCAGATTTGGAAAATTCGAAAAATGGTTATGCATACTACGATTCAAGCTTGAGTCTTCGCGGAAGTGGAGTGGACCGTTGGAACGAGTGGGCTATAACTCAGATCATATACATCCATAGAAAAATATGGTACTACTTCTTTACAGCGAGCGAACAGCCTAATAGACTGGCCTACCCCGGAATCGCTTTAAGCGATGGTTAGTTTGTCACGCTGTTGAGCATTGTATAGGTCCTCCCTGCCTTTAGCATAGGCAGTGTATACGATTCACGCCGCCCGCGGGAAAACTCCCTAGGCCAGGCCCATTTAATAGTTAACGGATTTTGTTTTTGTTCAGATTTTGATTTTACTTCAATTTTGAAGTTGTTCAGATTTTGAATTTGTTTGTACCAAAAAAAAGAACAACAAACCAAGCCAGCGAAGGAAGAACAAACCCACTAAATGGGTTGGCCCATTTGGGATGGCTTCGCGCGGGGTGTACGAATGGCCTTATGCATGAGTACGCGATCTAGTTTTGCATATGTTGGCTCTAGGAATTTGTTAGCCCAGGTAAATTGTCTGCCAATCATTGACACCTCCTTCAATCCAAGCTGTCAATGATCGCATTGAACAAGAAAGGCCAGTAATTGTCAAAACTGTCCCTACTCTTCTCACATGGAAATCTCAACAAACTAAAATCTCCCCTATGAGAATAGGATGAGGGTTTTCCTTTTGCTAGATTCACCAATTCACGAAGAAAGGCGGCTTTAGAAGCTTCTTGAGTAGCACCATACACGGCCACTAGACTCCAGATGAAATTATCTGCTCTATTACGGATGTGGAATTTGATATGAAATTTCCCAACCGAATGTGCTAACACTTTCATTGAGTCCGTTCTGACACCGAGTAAGATACCCCCAGATCTCCCACGGGATGGACAAGATATTCAAGTAAAGTCTATACCACCGGATATACGGTTTAGAAGATTTTGCGAGAAATCCCGTCTCCCCGTCTCAGAAATAGCAAAAAAAAAAATCAAAATTATGATCCCTAATGCAATCGGCAAAATGTAAGTGTTTAGCCAAGTCACCAAGACCTCTGCTATTCGTAAACATGTCATTTATTGGGAAATAATTGAAGATTTGGAAAATCAAAAGGTTTGGAGACTAGCACTCGATCTGCCAAGCCCGATTATAGAGTAGGGTAATGTTGTAGCTGTAAAATTGGGGTTTCATGTGGTAACAAAAATGTTTGGAGACAAAAAGAATATGCACAAATTAAATAGTACGTGAAATCAATGGCAGCAAGTCTATCCACACACACACAAATGCATCATGCATGTCCGGTATCGTTAGATGAAACTAGATGATACCCCGCGCGTTGCTGCGGCAATTAGGTAAGCAAATGCGTGTATAATAATACATTAAAATTTCGAGGGAATAAGGATATTGAAAGAATCTGGTAATATCAAAATCAAGGGCAAGGAGCAAAGAGCCATGTACAAATTATTCGTGAAAAATATCCAATTAGGCCGATTTTATTTTTGCTTCAGCAGTAAACTATATCTTAAAAAAATAGAAGTGAGTAGAATTACTCAATGAAACATTCTATACATAACAGTGCGAACAAAAAATAATACAAAGTAAAAGATTACGCCTGGCAAGAACATTCTATATGTTTTTCCTTGAACAAAATACATAAATTTCTCTGCCTTTTGTGCCTTTCCTACATACAAAGTAAATTGTCACTTGAGCAATAATGTGGAACATTAGCATGACAATTTATGTACCGTACAGTTCACAGTGGAACCATCAATAAGAATTTGTAAAATTAGTTATTGAACACTGACAAAAGTTTATGTTTAGCAATCCAAAAGTTTGCGAAAGAGAAGGCAAATACCAACAAAACATAGTTCGCTAAGTCTGATTTGATTGTTCAACATAAACATCAGTAGTGACATTTTTTCTTGGTTACATTCTGTGGTCGAACTAACCATTAGAAGCTTCTTCTCCAAGTGTATAACAATGACTCACATTCCTAAACAACAAATCATATATGCCGTTATTGGGAAAACGACAAATATGATGCATCAGTTCTACCTGGAGAAAGGATTGAGGTTGAGTAGCCTCAGTATTTGAGCAATGAAGAAAAAAAAGGAAAGCTCACATTAATGAAGAAAAAAGGAAAGCCTCAGTATACTTAATACCTTTCCATCTCCTCATGTTACGACTTATATTAGGCTGTAGTATATCCCGAAATACAATCAAGAAAATAAATATATTAATTTCGAAATATTCAATTTGTTGGGAAGTCTGGAGAACAACTTACATTGTGCAAACTCTGAACACCACTCTTCTTGCATGTAATCAAATATGGGCAAAGAAGTATCAACCACACCAAAACGGCAAGAGGGGCAGGAGGTAGAAACCTACATGGTGTAATCGCCTTTATGATGATGGGAGAAAATCGATCAGCATGTGTAGATCCGAGTCAAGATGTCGGCGTCCCATGGAGACATCTGTTGAGGAATTAAGAGAAGAAAACAGTTCACAAATTGCATGTGGGTCATTAGGGGTGAATAACGTATCAACTCTCAATTCGTTCAGGGAAACTTACCTAGACAGTCAAGGTGGAGGTCTCGCATCCCAAGTTCCCAACAGGTGCGGCCGGTTTCTATCGCTCGCCACAAACATTGGCTACTGGCGCAAGAAGTTCATCATGCTACGATATGTGCAGCATGCCGGCATGGCGCACTATCCGGTCACGACAGCGGTGACTGACGGCGCGCCGCCGAGATGGAGGTTGTCCACGCGATATGCGGCCGGTGCGGCTGAAGCAAGAACTCCTCTGCTTAGCTCGCATAAAAGGGCTGCAGATGAGAAGATGCTCCTTACCTTCGTAAGTTCATACCACGTGTTTTCTTCTCAGTCCTCTTAGAATTGGGTTCCAAGAAGATCAATAAAGAAATGGAGCACCAACTTTAGAGAAACAAACTGGTAATGGCCCTTGCCGGCAAAACACAAATGTATGGAGCTGGAGTGCAATCTGAAGAATTCAAGAACATAAGCTCAAGAATAGGAAACGTTAGGGGAGGCTGAAAATTAAGAACAACTAACTACCTTCCAAGAAGGCCGGCACCAAAGATGAAGAGGCGAGCAGCGGAACAGGTGGCGCGCTAGATGACGGTACAATCATGTATTTAAACATCAAGGCAGAAGCGACTCAACTAAATGGAGCAGTTTCTCCCACGTTTGCAGGGTAATGGATGTTGATGAATGCTAAGATGGAGTCCGTTTCATCTGCATCTGTGGCCAGGAGATGGTGGGTTGCAGGAGCGGAGAAGATAGAGTCATAATCAGCGGCTGCATTTTTATCTTCTTGAGGTTGAACGTGGACTAGCTTGTTTGTTAATGGGCTACTAAAGAAGAGTCAATCCACGTTTAAGAACGAATTAGCTTGAGCAGCCCACACAAGAGGAAGCTGGAGCCGACTCGAATGCTTGAACGTGTGGATGAATACTCGATGACGTGGCTTCACGTGGTGCAAGTAAAATCTTGTAGTGGGGAGCTACTATTAAAAGATAAAAGATTCATTCATTCACGCAAATAATACTCCTACGAAGGAAAAAGTCTATTCTAAACCCTGAACTTAAAGAGGTTGGGCGAAATGAACCCTCAAGTTCAAATCCATGTCGTTTTGTACCCTGAACTAACCAATCCCTGTCTAAACTAAACCCTGAACCAGTTGGTGATGTAAATATATTTATTTCAAGGAAAATGCTTGTAATCAGCCCACCGATTCGGGCCAAAAGATCGGTCGGTGTCTCCCGCTCGCCCGGACGTCCGTGTACATCGCTTTTTTTTCTGCATGCGTCCCTATGGGGTTCACTACTGGGTGCGTTTTAGTTTCTTTTCTCTGTTTAACCCGCCCGCCTGCTTTTCTTCTCTCTGCGGGCCTGCACCTAGCTCCTAGTGCTAGCCTTGTCTGTTCCGACTTCCGAGTATGGCCAGCATGCTCTTTCTTCTCACCATGCAATTAAAACTTTCTCATGTAATTGGACCCACATCTGTCGTGTTGTTTTTTGGCTACTATGCACGTGCAACAGAGATGTGACGTGAGGTGGCACTCATGTAGAACTCAAGAAATTGCTAATGTTGGATTTTGTAGAGTTTGCTAGCATTCATTGTTAACTACTGTAGTATTGTTGTAAGCAGTCAAATAAATTGGTAAAACTGATGCTGACTATTGTTGTAAAAGGACATATTTTTATTGGCTTTAGTTTTTATTTATTGTTGCCAGAAACTAGGTGATTTTTTTGTTGTAATCACCTACAATTTATTATTAAAATAGCTGGTGATTTTTGTTGCAAATTAATTTCAGCAAAAAATAAAGTTTCTAAACCTCTATTTTATAGGTGCGAATACCTGATTCTATTTTTGTTGTAAACCTTTCTAATTGTTGTTAAAATAGTTGGTATTTTTTGTTGTGGATTGATCTACAACAAAAAATAAATTTCTTACTGTTTGCATTACTTTTAAAAAATATTGTGACGTTTTATTGTAATACTGTATATATTTTGTAATTGCAGTGAGAAATTTTGTTGTAACACTTTGTGTGTACCAATAATTTTCTTGTATTTCCTCCGGTTTATAATACATGCATAAAAATAAATGTATCTATACAGTAAAATATTTCAGATATATTTATTTGTGAGCAATTATTTTGAATGTATGCATCACCGATGGGCGATGGAGTACACTTTCTTGCACCGGTCAGCTAGCAGCTAGCATGCATCTAAAGGTATAAACGATTCCCCCCATAGGGGGATTCACAACGAATGAAGCATGTGGACCATCGGATCTTTACAGTGGTTGTCAGACTTTGAATCTCGTCCGTCTATTCTGGGAGCAGCGCTACTTCCTGATTGGTTGTGGAGCACCTTACCGCTAGAGAAAACCATGCAACATCCGTGTTCTACCCACCTCTGGTTGCATCTGGGTCACATGGCCGGTCGGGTCCACGCATCAGTCTCTACGGGTCGTTTTCAATTTGGGCTCGCTAGGCGCCGGCCGTGGAAAATATCTCTCCGCGCGGGGTAGATCGGGCCTTTCCTTGCCAATCGCCGCGCGTGCTCTCTTCCCCCAATCCCCACTCCTCTTCCTGTCGCCATCTCCTCCCCTCCTGCTCCCGTACGCGTGCGGCGGCCGCCGCCGCCATCCCTGCCGCCAGCCCCTCTTCCTCCCCCACGTCTCTTTCTGGAGCTCCACTTTACGGAAGAGAGATGGACAAGGAGGCCAGTGGGGCGACGACATCGACCATGCTGAGCAACGCGCGGGAGCGCCACCGGTGGAGCGACGACATCGAGGGAGCTGAGCAGCCCAGCAAGGAGTTGTGCACGAAGGGGTGGAGCGGGGTAGTCCCCTTCCCCATCCCTCAACCGCCGCCCTTCAAGCCGCCGACCCGAGCTAGAGCGGCGATGTGGGCCGACTTGCACGTGCGTGCGCGCAGGGAAAAGGCAAAGATATCATCTCTGCATCGATGGGATGCTGGTCAAAACTTGGTTCGCTGGATCGATGCAGGAGGCCAAGCGAGCTAGGGTGGAGCGTTGTGGCGATGCACAGCTCCCACGGGCGGCGGATCGATTCGGAGGTGACCTGGTTGGAGAGGGACTGCTCGCTTCTTGGGGGCTGGAGGCGTGAGGATCCGGTTTAGGTGGCGAGCATGGTGTTGCGGCCATGGGACAAGTCCATGGCTCAAATTTCATCTCAGATCTGTTCTCTCTCGGTATTGGCTTAGAATGAATCAAGACTACTAGGGCTTGTCACGTAGAACGGCCGACCTCCGAGTTCCTAAAATTAGTTTTATAGTTTATTTATCTGACTTTGTTTTGTTGTGAGGGATTGATTGGAAGTTTGGGTTAACCTAGGAATATTAGTTTCAGGTTGGGAACTTTCTTGATGATGCCGCTGTTGGTAAGAGCCTAGAGGAAGATGATGAGGAAATATGGAGTGGTGAAGAGAGTCTTGATAGAGGATGAAGAGAGACCGCTGGCCGTGAGTCGCATCTCCCATCAGCCTCCATTGTCCATCCTGGATTTTCTTAGTGTCGCGTGGAGAAGGAGTGGTGAACAAAGGCTTGACGGAGGACGAATATAGACCGCCGGCGGCAAGCTGCATCTCCCATCGGTCTCCATTCTCCATCCCTGGATTTTCTTAGTGTCGTGCGGTGACTGGCCAGGCTCTGCCGGTCGCCCGAGCTCCACCATGACCGTTGCTGCCGAGATGGAGAAGAGGACGTTATGTCGAGTTCCCACATGTGAGCCAAGATTCATAGAAACTGGTCCATGCCTCAAGTTTGGTTTACAAGAAGAAGTGGATCATTTGGTTAAATACCTGAATATTTATTCCTTAATTTGTCTTGCATTATTTAGCAGAAAGAAAAAAACCAATTGCTGTAGTGATTCATATGTGGAGAAAGTGTCTCTGAAATATTTATCTGGAAATGAATACTTCGGAGACAAATGATTGATGCTTGAATTGGCATGTGGTCTTCTTTCATCCTTCAAATTATCTAGGATTCGTACATTAAGATCTCCAGCTACTGGTTTCCAGAAAAAAATGTGCTATAATTGTTTTTTTGCATTTCATATTTAGTTGGATCTATATCACTATTCATATGCTCCCCTTGTTGTAGATATTTTACTTTCATCTCTATCTGTTCATCTATTAACAGGTTGAAGTTATAGGGAGGTCAGCCACATTGCTCATACCTCCATCACTACCATCACCTCCTGCCCAGCGGTCTTGAGACTGAATACATGTATCAGTCGATTGGGTTGCTCACCTCACTCTATCATCTTATTATTTGGCATCCATTATTTAGTCGTGTCTTCCCTCATCATCCTTTTCATTGCTTGCGCAGGTCGATCGGGTCTAATTGGTAAGAAGCGGTCTGCCTCGCTGCGTATGGACCAATAACTTCGGAAATCCAACTTCCAACCTTGAATCTAATGATCTGACGACAACTTCTCTGCTGTAGAATACCGCGGTACCGCATTCTCGCTTTGCACCACCGTTTCGGCCAAAGGTAATAGACTCATTCTTCTATTTGTTATGTGGGATGCATTTATGAGTTAGGATTTCACATACATGCTAATATATGGGATGCATTTATGGGTTAGGTCTGCAAAAGAAATATCAACGCTAATTGTTGTTTTCATAGGAAAAAACAAATATTTACATAGTAGTCTCCTAGGACTTCCTTAGCTTTGTGCATATGCCTGGTAGTAAGCTGAGATTGGCCACTCATGTATTTTCTGCTTACTGAATAATGGATTAAATAAAATATTTGCCAACAGAGACAACCAAATATCAAAGCGCATACAATATACGTACTAGACAATGTAAAGGTGTGAAGTTCCCGTGTGCTCAACGGCAACACAGAGCTTCTACGCCTGACTTGCCATTCTTCCTGCAGCATGGTTGAGGTTTGTCTCTGCGCGTTCATCTTCTCTGAGCTTTCCCTTTTGTCATTGTATTATCTTTTGGTGGAAATTAAGAGGACCATACCCAGTATGTAATCATAGAGTTTGCAGCATGTCCACTAAATGTTTTTTTCCAACTAACATTTTTATTTACATCAGGTTCAGATCTTCGATTCATGTAATATACTCCTAAATTAAGCGTACTGATGGCAGTTTGGATTAGATTAGGTGGCTGCCGACCCTCATGAGGCCTCTGAGCAAACTAAATCTAATGTGTTGTCTGATTGTCTCTCGGTGATGTGCTCTTCCGGTTTCCCTATTTTCTTTTGTCATTTCTTTACTAGGCACTCCAATTTTACGAATTCTTTATCTGATGATGCTTCTGGTGCCTTTAGATATATTGTGGAGTGATAAACTGATAAGCATATCATATATATCCTCTAGATGTGGAATGCTCTCTTGTTATGCAGTTCAAATCTGAAACTCTATATTGTCTCTCTCTCTAGCTAAAAGTTATAGAACTGCATGACACTTCTCCCCTCTCAAAAAATCCTATTAGTTATTACACATGCAATATTATCTGGATTGTTACTATTTTCTTGCTACAAACTGGCATGGGGTTTAGTTATGTAGCACCTGCAATATGTTTGAAAAAAAATTCTGTATAACCGGAAGCGTAACCATAGAGTGATAAAAATATGTTGGATATAACAAAAAAAAAAGTGGCCAGACCTCAGTAGAGTGATAAAAGAGCCATAGAGATAGTGGCTTACATGCTAATCAATGAATAATTACGTAAGTTTGTTTGGTGACTTCGTGATTCCTTTGTTTAGTAAACCGTAGTACTTGTAGTAGACACTTTTCATGAATGGCTCCAGATTTTTTGAAGTTATTACATAAGGTACATTTCTTTTTAGCGAGATGAGTAATTTCTGATTCTATGCAATAGTTCTTAAAAAAATAACCTACGAGGTCAAGAGATAACACTTCCCATATGCTCTGTTTCCTTTTCCCTTCATCAACAATCTCATTGTGTGATTGTAAGGCAATCTTCTTTTTGTTGATGTTATTCTACTGTTTCGTCATAAAAACAGATAGAGGGAAGTTCTTACTGGTTGCTCGAAGGTTCAGACATGGGGCACATAGATAATATTTCCTATTTCTGAGGAGAGTTCCTTATAATTATAATTGTTTAGAGAAGGGTTAGTGATTATAGAAGGATAGAATATATGTTTCCCGATGGATCATGCTTTCTATTATTTGTTAAAGTGAGGTATTAATGTTGGTGGAAGATTCAATGCTCATAGAAAGTACTGGCTACTGAATGGTGAATGACACTACTTTACATTGTAGGTAACGGTGAAAACATTTTCTTTGGTAAGGCTGTTCACTATCTCATGTACCTACTTGAAAACCTCTTTTTCTAATGTTTGAAAACCTCAGTTTGGACTCTCAAGTATGTGTACCAAAGACTTCTATTAATTTTTCATGTACAAACACATGTATTTTTGCATCTCCATTTTTTAAAAAATGCTGCATACTATACGCTCTTATGCCTTACCATTATCGAATATATTGCTTGGGTTGTTGCTATTACTATTTAATTGTTAGGATATATTAATTATGTCAGTTTTGGGCATGCTCCAAGATTATTCGTGTAAATATTGAGGTAACATTTTTGTACATGCTGATAGGTATTCCAGCCATCGGTCAGATTGGTACAAAGGATGAGGTATGGCAATACTTTTCTTGCATCTCAATTCATCCTACTATCGATTACATAGGATAAAATTGAGTCAGGAAGGTCTTGATCCCACTCATTTCTCATGGTTGATATTCAGTCAGAACATCGACATATCAGGGTAAGTAAATCAGTGTTGGCTTTTTTTTCATTTTAGAAATATTAGATATTAATGTTTGCCAGCATCCGTGGATCAAAGTAGGACGGTGCTGCATCGACAGGCATGGGATGTCCAATGTGTTTTAATCTCGATGGTCTGATGCAGAACTTTGGGAGGAGCTGGCTGTCGCCATCGTATAGAGGAGCGTCAACCGCTACTCCGTCAGAAGGAGCTGTCGCTACCACAGCCAGGCGTTTGTCCTCGCCTCAGCAAGGCTGTGGTGCCCCTGGTTACAAGATAAAGGTTTGTCTTTCTCCCCCAGCCCCGTCAGCCACATTGACGAGTTTTGTTTGTTTTCTCTTTTTCCTGCCAAGCTTGGAACACCTCCATGTCATGGTCATGTGAATAGCTATCCTAGCTAGTGCACTGCTGCAATTGCTTATCATTGTTGAATTCATTTTGATGAATTATCGTTGGTTTTGTTCTAAACTTCAAGGCTTTTCTTGATCTCATATAATCTGATGGAAGATTGAGCTTTTCTGCAATATGCTCTTGAATTTTTTGGACCTAAAACTATTATTTGGACCTACTTGAGTAACGTGAATAAGTGGAACATATTCTTATCTTTTGTCATTTTAGATTTTCCTCGATTCCATTACTTAGTAGGTGGATTACAATTCCGAGAGTTACTAGACGATTCTCGAGTCGCAATGTTGTTTGTCCTTTTGGATTGCTTTCTGAAATGGAATAAGTGAACCACTTGATGGATAGAAAATGGTTACGATAGTTTCTTAAACTTAAGTGAGTCTTCGTTGCTGATTTTGAACTGTAACAGTTGGTTGTGTTGTTCACCAATCTCGTCTGTTATTTTCATTGATTCTTTTTATAAAAATGTACTGCATATGACAATCTAAATTTTCACCATCTCATATTAATGAAGTAAATTCAGATTCACAGTTTTCGAGATCTACTGTACACATCCAACACCGAACGTTATCATTGCACAGCAATAAAATCTCAAAATACGCTTCATAGGAATGGGAAGATTGTTTACTCTAAGTGGGGGTGCTGATTTTGTGGCCGGCCTGTTGGCACATCTATGTTCTTTTTATGTGAACTTATCATATTAGATTAACATGTTATTTTAGTTTAAACAAAATATTTTATTTCTTTCTTACTTAATCTGCTATTAATTTCCGTTTGCCAAACATATGATCAGATGGGTCATGGATTGCGGCTATCTAGCTTACCATATCTTGGGACCATAACTTTTTATAATTTGGTTAAGTTAAGCTGATAATTAGCATTTAGTATGCCTTGTGCAACGCTATTTTATTTCGAGTTTAATTATTTTGGTAATCGGACGCTCTCGTGTTGTTTGTAAATTTTCATGATATATACAGGCCATCTTCCAGATACGTGATGTGTTATTCCTTTCTTTTGTAGTGCAAGGTTGTGAAAGATCACGTGATACTACTCTCATAATGGGTCTCAGTAGATTGTCCAGTATTTTCTCAATGAAAATGTAAGTGTCACATTCCTAAATGACACCCCTCTCTACAATCTCAATTTGTGCATCCAAGAGTTTGTCTCTCGGTAGTCTAGGAAATGGTTGATGCCTACTCTAACATTGGGGAGCCTGATTCCCGATGGTGCGGTTGATATGGCCAAATGAACTTCTAACAAGTTGGTATGGACATTCTTATTGTTGAACATGTTATTTCTATTCATAAAGTCGTACCAAGTCAATTATATTTATCTGCTCTACTTCTGTCCCTGCCTCTATTCTTGATCCATGCAAATCTAAGTTTAGTATTCAGATCTAATCATACAGCAAGTGTACACGTGCAACACACCTTCACAGACTTATAAATGTTATACTTGAGTTAATTTGGTTAGAACTTCAATAGAAACTCACCTTCACTTGCTTATGATGTAATAATACCAAAATCCATTGTAATGTAATTTCTGAACCTACTTAAATTGTTGGGCAATAGATAACCGAGTTCAATGTGCTTATATTGATGCAGGCTTTTATTTATTTTTGCATATGATAAAGAGAATCGGCTAGAACTGAAACTATCTCTGATGCGCGCACATAGGGAGAGAAAGACTATGCCAGAGAGAGAGAGAGAGAGAGTTCAGATGTGTGTATGTTCTACGCCTTATCATTAACAGGAAATTAGTTATAATGTCCTTTTAATTTCAATATGAGGAATTAAGCTAGGGCATTAAAGATATAAAATCTTGAGCACGAAACGTTGTGGACCAGAGGCTAAGAATCAAATATTTAGAGAGTGGCAACATTTTTTTCTCCATCGAAGGTGCCATAAAAATTTCCATACATTTTATGCAGGTGGCTGACCAATAGTTATTTGGAAATTGAACTATTACTACTGATGTTTCTATGTTAACATATATATGCCAAAGCTTGTGCATTTATGGTTGAGGGCATCAAGATTATTCCGTAGAAGAGCAAGCAGTTTATAGGTAGAGCAAGCAGTTTATAGGTTCTTGATTATACAGCGAGCACCATGTAGTAACACATGTCATATTATTGCTGATTTAAATAGTGTTTCACCTATCAAGATAGTTTGTTTTCTTATTTGATGTTTTATTACTATCGATTTCTACAGATTGCTATATGTAGTGTTTTACAAACTGTTTGCCGTGACTCCCAGGCAAGCCCTAAAATGTTCATCTATTTTCCTGATTCAATAGAAGTGTTTGCTACTTCATTCATGATTACTTGTGTTTTATCCTAATTTCAACTTATTGGCTTTGTTTTGTAAAACCTAAAAACTGTGTTATCATTTTCCCAACTGAGTTTTATCTGTCGGTACATAAACCGTAAATTGGTGTGAATTTTATGGGATCCAAGGTGCACCCGAAACTGAGATTTGCATGTGTAAAACTATCACATTTGTTGATCTTTCTGGCTACACATACAATCATCATAAGCTAGGCACCGTCCATAAGCTTTTTCAGCTATGTTCATGATTTCGTCTGATTTTTTCCTAATTTCATCCTATTAACTTTTTTAATGAAACCTAAAAATATATTATCATTTTTTTCCTAATTTTTAGTATCGATATATAAAGTGTAAATTAGAACGAATTTCACGGGATCGTGCGCCAAGGCGCACATCTAAATCTAGTGGCCTTTTGTATCTCACCCCGCTTGCATGGAAAGAGAAGCAGCAACGTCTGCAGACATACAGCTATCTAGTATGTACGCGGCAGGAGAGATGTCAGTGCGCGCAGAATGCACAAAGTGGGCTAAGATTCGATGCATGCATACCGTGTTCCTGGGTCGTACGATGCGGAGGATGAACCGTGGGCGTGCAACCGATCTTAGAGTATCTCCACTCGTCCCCCCGAACAGGCCCCCGGCGAGCGTTTTTTCCATCCGGACGGCGTAATTCGGTCCAGTCGCGCTCCCCGGTTCCTCGTTTTCGTCCGGATTTGGGCCTAAATTCATCCGGCGATCCCACGCCATCCCCGGCCCCCCGGGGAGCGCTCGGGGACTCCGGACGAAACGAAAGCGCGCGTGGCCCCAACTTGTCGGCGACAATGGCCTCCGATCTACGGCAATACCCTCGTCTTCCCGATCTACGGCAATACCCTCGTCGAACGAAAGCTTTGAAATCTTAAGTGGTGCAACATAGATAGATTATATATATTTCGAATATAATTCGAATAAACATAAAAATTACATACTCCCTCTGATCCATATTAATTGACTTCATATGGATGTATCTAGAACTAAAATGTGTCTAGATACATCCATATAGAGTCAATTAATATGAACCGGAGGGAGTATAAAAACTTTAAAACAAACTTAAACTACTTCTTCTTCCTACGTGGCCCCGCCTCATCGTCGTCGCGGCGACGCTTCCGGCTCGTCACCTCCTCGTCGGAGGAAGTTGAGTCCTCCTCCTCGTCAGTGCCCTCAGCCTCTTCGTCGTCCTCCTCCTTTTCCTCGGCCTCTTCCTCCTCCTTTTCCTCGGCCTCTTCCTCGTCCTGCTCCTTGGCATCTTCGTCCTCCTCCTCGTCCTCCTCGTCATCATCCCATTCGTCCTCGCTGGTCGGCGGAGGGGAATCGTCGCTGCTGGACGATGCAGCTTTATCCCACCAATGGCGCCATCCAGGCGGCTTCCCCTCGCTGTCGGTGTCCGATGGCCAAGAGAGATCACTCATGGTTTTGAACGGGCAACTAACTTAGTGGAAACATACATGATGATGTATATGGATCACTGGGCATAGTTGTGTGCGGAAGATTCTTATACTTCATGAAAACTTCAAACAATGAATTGAGTATATATATGTGGATATATTCGATAAGGAAGAAGTTTGAAACATTTGAATGGATTCAAATAAATTTCAGCATGAAGTAGAAATCATCGTAATAGAAAAGTCAAATATCTATGATTGGATCATAGTGGAAATATTTGAATTACTAGTTTTAGCGAACATCTAAGAGAGTTATGAAATTGTTCTACAACTCACATTTCTTGGAGTATCATAGTGATGATGAAGTATCCGAGAGATGTATCCAAACCTAGTTGGGTCAATGATGAGATAAAATATTAATGCCATTATATTTTTGTGAATTATGCTTTAGTGACTACCGCTTTTACACTAAATAGAGCATCATCATGATCCGTTGAAATGACACCATACAAGTTATGGTATGGGTATAAACCCTAATAGTCTTTTCTTTAAATTTTGGTCTAAGAGTTTACAACCAAAATCGGATGAATGTCTTTGTTGGTTATCCCAGAGATTTAATTGGGAATTATTCCCACAAGACAAAGACAAAAGTGTTTGTCAATGTTACTTATTTCCGAGAAATTGTTTCTAGTGAAGTATTTTGGGAGGACAATATAATTTGATAAGGTTTATGAACTCGAGCATAATGATCGAGTAGCGCAGCATCGGGATTGGTTTCGGAAGCGGCCATAACGATCATGGCTCCCATGACTACAAAGTGTTTTAGCCATGGAGATCGAAGTACATATTGAATCTTGTAGGTATGGTTTACTTTGTGATCAAATAAATGATTTGTGAACAAAGGATTGATTTTGAACAAATGATAAACCAACTACAAACAAAGAAGTTATAATGGGCCTTGACTCCGTTAAAATGGCTATACGCCATGAAATCCAAGATAGATGAATACTTTTTGAAAGTAAATGGATCTATAAAATTGATGGACTTGAATGAAATATCTTTGAAGAAGCTTGACTTGTCGAAAAGTAGTTTACGACAAAGTTCAAAGAGTTGACTACGACAAGATTAGATCTTCTGTAGCAATGCTTATAGTCTATATGGATTATTCTAGTAATCACTACATATTTCTTTTATAAAATATGTTAGAAGGATGGCAAAATACATTACTTATCAGAAGTGTGTATTAAAGGTGTATACAAGATACAACCAAGAGTTTTGCTGGTCCGTGGAATACTAGATAGGTATACGAACTTCAATTGGATGAAGTAAGTATCGCGGAGTTGAATCTTCACCAAGATGAAATAGTCAAAGAGTTTTTGATTTCATCGAGAGACGATGAAGAGGCTTGCATTTGCAAGAAATTAAGTGGGAGCGCTAAGACACATTTATAATACTTTATGTAGGTGACATATAGTTGGTTATAAATGATGTAATTATATACTTGATTAAAAAGGTTTCATTGAGAATTAACTTCAATGAAAGGATATGGATTGAAACAAATTTAGTGTCAAGATCTATGAAGATAGATTGAAACACATAAATAAGTTTAAGTCAAAGTACATATGATGGATATTGAAGTAGTTCAATATAGAAATATTAAGAAAATGTTCTTGTCATGTGAAGTTTTAACAAGACTTGAGTGTATCTGACACTCAATGAGTAAAAACACATGAGTGATTATAGATCACGGATAATATGTACACAATCAGATATCATGTGCTATAAAGTGTTATGAAGCATATACCAGAATGATTCATATGATGATCATTGGACAACAGTAAGAATATCCTTGAGTACTTTAGAAGAACTAAGGATATATATATATTTTTGTATGAAGAAATGACAAACAAATCGGCTGTAAGGTGTTACACCGATATTGGTTTTGTCACATATAAAATATAATTTCAATCTCAAATTAGACTAAGTGTTGTTTAAAAGGTAGCACAATGAGCTAGAAGTTGTCTATGCTAGATTTAGAAGAGTTCTAAATATTGTGACGGAATCTGCAAAAGAAGGCACAGTATGTCATTGTTTTGACAATGACAAAGGATGTTAAGTCAAGAGGTTCTTTGAGAACTTGGTGTATTTCCGAGGAGTCAGAACTTTGAAGCTATATTGTGTGTGACAATATTAGTGACATATTTCAGACCGCGGAATTAAGGTTCCACCAGAAGACCAAACATATTTAAGGCCGACTCATTTGGAAATGAGTGATGCGTTGAGACGCAAATGAATTACAAAATACATACGGTTTCGTAGCATGTCAGATCCGTTGACTAAAACCTCTCTCGTGAGCGAAACATGATAAAGCACCAGAAGGCCAAGGTGTTATATCTTTTACAAATGTAAACTAGATTATTGACTCTAGTGCAAGTGGGAGACTGAAGGAGATATGCCCTAGAGGCAATAATAAAGTGGTTATTATTTATATCTCTATGTTTATTATAAATGTTTATATGTCATGCTATAATTGTATTAACCGAAACATTAGTACATGTGTGATATGTAGACAAACAAAGAGTCCCTAGTATGCCTCTTAACTAGCTTGTTGATTAATGGATGATTAGTTTCATAATCATGAACATTGGATGTTATTAATAACAAGGTTATATCATTGTATGAATGATGTAATGGACACACCCAATTAAGCGTAGCATAAGATCTCGTCATTAAGTTATTTGCTATAAGCTTTCGATACATGGATACCTAGTCCTTATGACCATGAGATCATGTAAATCACTTATACCGGAAAGGTACTTTGATTACACCAAACACCACTGCGTAAATGGGTGGCTATAAAGGTGGGATTAAGTATCCGGAAAGTATGAGTTGAGGCATATGGATCAACGAGTGGGATTTGTCCATCCCGATGACGGATAGATATACTCCGGGCCCTCTCG
>NC_061509.1:183831150-183842252 GCF_022539505.1 Lolium rigidum
AATTTTCATAACTCATATGCTTTATTACTACCGTTGACAAAATTGTTTCATGTTTTCAAAATAAAAGCTCTAGCACAAATATAGCAATCGATGCTTTCCTCTTTGAAGGACCATTCTTTTACTTTTATGTTGAGTCAGTTCACCTATCTCTCTCCACCTCAAGAAGCAAACACTTGTGTGAACTGTGCATTGATTCCTACATACTTGCATATTGTACTTGTTATATTACTCTATGTTGACTATTATCCATGAGATATACATGTTACAAGTTGAAAGCAACCGCTGAAACTTAATCTTCCATTGTGTTGCTTCAATGTCTTTACTTTAAATTATTGCTTTATGAGTTAACTCTTATGCAAGACTTATTGATGCCTGTCTTGAAAGTGCTATTCATGAAAAGTCTTTGCTTTATGATTCACTTGTTTACTCATGTCATTACCATTGTTTTGATCGCTGCATTCATTACATATGTTTACAAATAGTATGATCAAGGTTATGATGGCATGTCACTTCAGAAATTATCTTTGTTATCGTTTTACCTCGCTCGGGACGAGCAGAACTAAGCTTGGGGATGCTTGATACGTCTCCGACGTATCGATAATTTCTTATGTTCTATGCCATATTATTGATGATACCTACATGTTTTATGCACACTTTATGTCATATTCGTGCATTTGCTGGAACTAACCTATTAACAAGATGCCGAAGTGCCGGTTCTCGTTTTCTCGCTGTTTTTGGTTTCAGAAATCCTAGTAACGAAATATTCTCGGAATTGGACGAAACGAAGACCCGGGGGCCTATTTCGCCACGAACCTTCCGAGAAGACCGAAGAGCATACGAAGTGGGGCCACGAGGTGGCCAAACCACATGGCGGCGCGGCCAAGGGGGGCCCGCGCCGCCCGTGGTGTGGGCCCCTCGTCAGCCCCCGACTCGCTCCCTTCCGCCTACTTAAAGCCTTCGTCGCGAAACCCCGAGGTGAAAAACCACGATACGGAAAACCCATGCGAGACGCCGCCGCCGCCGATCCCATCTCGGGGATTACGGAGATCTCCTCCGGCACCCTGCCGGAGAGGGGATTCATCTCCCGGAGGACTCTACACCGCCATGGTCGCTCTCGGAGTGATGAGTGAGTAGTTCACCCCCGGACTATGGGTCCATAGCAGTAGCTAGATGGTTGTCTTCTCCTCATTGTGCTTCATTGTTGGATCTTGTGAGCTGCCTAACATGATCAAGATCATCTATCCGTAATACTCTATGTTGTGTTTGTCGGGATCCGATGGATAGAGAATACCATGTTATGTTAATTATCAAGTTATTACATATGTGTTGTTTATGATCTTGCATGCTCTCCGTTACTAGTAGAGGCTCTGGCCAAGTTTTTGCTTTTAACTCCAAGAGGGAGTATTTATGCTCGATAGTGGGTTCATGCCTGCATTGACACCTGGGACAGGTGACGAAAGTTCTAAGGTTGTGTTGTGCTGTTGCCACTAGGGATAAAACATTGGCGCTATGTCCGAGGATGTAGTTGTTGATTACATTACGCACCATACTTAATTCAATTGTCTGTTGCTTTGCAACTTAATACTGGAAGGGGTTCGGATGATAACCTGAAGGTGGACTTTTTAGGCATAGATGCAGTTGGATGGCGGTCTATGTACTTTGTCGTAATGCCCAATTAAATCTCACTATACTTATCATGCCATGTATGTGCATTGTTATGCCCTCTCTATTTGTCAATTGGCCGACTGTAATTTGTTCACCCAACATGCTTTTATCTTATGGGAGAGACACCTCTAGTGAACTGTGGACCCCGGTCCATTCTTTAATACTGAAATACAAATTTGCTGCAATACTTGTTTTACTGTTTTCTCTGCAAACAATCATCTTCCACACAATACGGTTAACCCTTTGTTACGACAAGCCGGTGAGATTGACAACCTCACTGTTTCGTTGGGGCAAAGTACTTTGGTTGTGTTGTGCAGGTTCCACGTTGGCGCCGGAATCTCTGGTGTTGCGCCGCACTACATCCCGCCGCCATCAACCTTCAATGTGCTACTTGACTCCTACTGGTTTCTAACTGAGGGAAACTTGCCGCTGTGCGCATCACACCTTCCTCTTGGGGTTCCCAACGGACGTGTCAATTACACGCATCAGCTGACACCTCCCAGGGTAAGTGCACTCCACCATGTTAATGGCGGGGAAGGGGTGCGTGTCGACTTTCATGGCGTACTGGCTAAAAATTAACCGCCCTTGTTCTATCGCCATTTGGATCTGCTGACGCCACACCCCGCAGTCGTTGGTGGTATGGGTGAACGTTTTATGCCACTTGCAGTATGGCTTTCCGTTCAGCTCCTGTGCCGTGGGGATTTTGTGGCCTTCGGGTAACTTTAGCTGCTTCTCCTTAAATAAGAGGTCGAAAATTTGCTCAGCTTTAGTCACGTCGAATTCAAACCCTCTTGGAGGACCTTGTGGCTTAACCCACTTGCAGGACACGGGGCTTGCCCCCGAGTCCATTCAGCCACTGCTACCTCTTGATCTCCCGCAGAGCCCTCATCTTCATCTGCCTCAACCAGGACCACCGCACGCTTGAATTTATCCTGGTATACCTCTGGGTGGCGCTGTTCATATAACGACAGCTTCTGCACCATATGCGCCAGTGAAGGGTACTCTGCTTGGGAGGCCACATCCTTGATCGGTGATGCAAGACCCACCACCGCCAACTCGATCGCTTCTTTTTCGACCACACGAGCCGAATAGCATCGGTTCCTAACAGTCCTGAAGCGCTGGATGTATTCTGACACCGTTTCTCCGCGCTTCTGTCGCACTTGTGCTAGATCGGCAATGTCAGGCTCGGAAGATTATGAGTGATACTGTAGGTGGAACTGTTCTTCCAACTGCTTCGAAGTCCGGATTGAGTCTGGTGGCAGCGATGTGTACCACCCAAAAGCCGATCCTGTGAGGGATAGTGCGAAGAACCTCACACGTAGTTCATCTGATGCTGAGATCGTGCCCAGCCTGCGCCAAATATCGGCTCACATGCTCGATTGAGCTGGAGCCATCCGACCCACTAAACTTGGAGAATTCGGGGAGCCGATATTTGGGTGGTAGTGGGATCAAATCGTACTCGTTGGGGTACGGCTTGGAATAGCCGATTGCCCTCCTTTTCGGCACCATGCCGAACTGGTCTCTTAAGATTGTACTGATCTGATCCGCGGTGATGGCTGCAGGAGTCGAACTCTGAGGATTCGCTGGAGTGGTATACTTAGCCAGCCACGCTTGCTTCTCAAGCTCTGAGCCAACTGCAGGAGTTGAGCTCTGGAGGTTCGTCGGAGTGGCATACTTAGCTAGCCACGTCTGCTTCTCAAGATCTGTTCCGAAGTTCCTCCCGTCGTTCTAGAAGTCCCTCGCTGTTGCGGTCCTGGTTTGAGAGTACCTAGCTGCTGCAGTCTGGCACGTATGTGCACGTGTATCCGTGAGGGATCTCCTTAGGCGCCTCATACAAGAACTGGTAATCACTAGGGTCACCACCGATCTTGTAGACGACGTATGCCGGTGAACTCGGCACCTCTGGTGCTGCCAACGCGAACGGCATCGGTGGTCGGGACCGGAGTGGAATCTCTCCTTGGTGAGTCCCTAGAGCTGGTCCCGACGGAGAATACCGATGGCTCATGATTTCCGGATCACCCGAAGGGCGACACGCTCCAAAGTGTTCACCGAGGCTCTCGGAATGGCGGTGCAGCGAATGAGCCACCATGAAATTAATCTCCCGACGCGGAGACCTGGTGCGTTCTTCTGAAGGGGTAGACAGGTCCACTCCATCGAGCGCGCCTTCAGGCGAGAACCCCTTGCACCTGATGCCGTGTGAGCGGGTTCTCTGGAAAGAGCCAATGAGGTCGGCTTCGAGGATAGCTTTGACCTCGTCATACTTCTTCTTGAGCTCCTCAGTTAGATCCTTGTACGTGACCGGAGTACCTTCCGCCATCTCAGATGTAGATGGCGATGCAGTTGATGTTGAAGATCGTCCCACCGGGCGTGCCAGAATGTGTTGCGGTCAGAAACCCACCGGCGAGCAGCGACCGATAACACAGTAGAGCCGGGAGGCTTCCAAGACTGCGGCTGGCTCTGGTCCCTCGAGCGACGGCCCGCAAAGACTCGGCACGCACGTCCGATGCTGGTGCAAGGGCGTGCCACCTGACCTATACCTGGTCAGGAAGGTGATGGATTTGCTTCGCTTAGTTTCCTGCATGGCATACACGTAAACATTAAATACGAGCCTCGATCGGCTCTCGAAGTTATCCCGTGAATCGGCTCAAGGAGCCGATCCACCCATTATCTGTATGAGGTATACGCTCACATGGTGGTCCTGCTTGATCGAAATAAAGCTAAAACGACCTACTACGATTTAGGGTTTTCACCACATAATCGGAACATCCTACGCGTGATTGAGCCTGGCGGCCACGCACGGTGATCATAAATCGACCCTAGACAAGGCCTAAAAACCAACATGAAGTTGTTCCCCGGAACATCCCGTCTAGGGCTAGCAAACTACACCCTACGTGCCACTGGATCCTTCAACCCGTTTGTAAGGCCTAACTATGCAGATATTAAACTAATCCTCGAAGAACAAGGAGCAATCATAACGGATCAGATCTACTAAATAACGATCAAGCGGGGTGCCGCCCTTACACCTAAGACAGGCGTAAGGGCGGCTAGACGTCTAAGGGTTGCATGAACGAAATCATATGATATGATGAAACAATGCTAACCCTAACACATCTATGATAACTACGTTGCTCGCCATCAACAAGGCTTCAGCACGAGCAACGCATGAACAACGAATACACGTTACTGCCTAGATCGCAAGATGCGATCTAGGCAGCATGATGCTTACCCGGAAGAAACCCTCCAAACAAGGGAGTTGGCGATGCGCCTAGATTGGTTTGTGGTGAACGTGATTGTTGTTTATTCCATAAACCCTAGATACATATTTATAGTCCGTAGACTTTCTAACGTGGGAATAATCCCAACCGTGCACGAGCCAAATTCTATCTAACCGACACGTATCCTACTATATTTACAGATACACGGGCAAACTAGCCCAAACTTTGTATACAAGGCCGATTCATGTATTTCTTCCCAGTATATTCTTCAAGCCCATCTTTAATCGCGGCCCACTTCTGATCTGGTCAAATTCTGGTGATAACAGAAACCAATGAAGCTAAAGGAACATTATTAGGATCAACATTAGATCTACCATTCACAAGCATAGACATAATAGCATCAATCTTATCACTCAAGGAAGAGGTTTCTTCAACAGAATTTACCTTCTTACCTTGTGGTGCTCTTTCCGTGTGCCATTCAGAGTAATTTATATCATATCATCAAGAAGCTTTGTTGCCGCCCCCAAAGTGATGGACATAAAGGTACCTCCAGCAGCTGAATCCAATAGGTTCCGCGAAGAAAAATTCAATCTTGCATAAAAGGTTTGGATGATCATCCAAGTAGTCAGTCCATGGGTTGGGAAATTCTTTACCAAAGATTTCATTCTCTCCCATGCTTGAGCAACATGTTTATTATCTAATTGCTTGAAATTCATTATGCTACTTCTCAAAGATATAATTTTAGCGGGAGGATAATATCTACCAATAAAAGCATCCTTACATTTAGTCGAAGAATCAATACTATTTCTAGGCAGAGATAGCAACCAATCTTTAGCTCTTCCTCTTAAGGAGAAAGGAAACAATTTTAATTTTATAATGTCACCATCTACATCCTTATACTTTTGCATTTCACATAGTTCAACAAAATTATTAAGATGGGCAGCAGCATCATCGGAACTAACACCGGAAAATTGCTCTCTCATAACAAGATTCAAGTAAAGCAGGTTTAATTTCAAAGAATTCTGCTGTAGTAGCAGGTGGAGCAATAGGTGTGCATAGGAAATCATTATTATTTGTGCTAGTGAAGTCACACAACTTAGTATTTTCAACAGTACCCATTTTAGCAATAGTAAATAAGTAAACCTGATAAAGTAAATGCAAGTAACTAATTTTTTTGTGTTTTTGATGTAGAGAACAAGACAGTAAATAAAGTAAAACTAGCAACTAATTTTTTGTGTGTTTTGTTTTAGTGCAGCAAACAAAGTAGTAAATAAAGTAAAACAAAGAAAGACAAAAACAAAGTAAAGAGATTGGAAGTGGGAGACTCCCCTTGCAGCGTGTCTTGATCTCCCGACAACGGCGCCGAAAAAGAGCTTGATGCGTGCGAATCGACACGTCCGTTGGGAACCCCAAGAGGAAGGTGTGATGCGTACGAGTAGCAAGTTTTCCCTCGGAAAGAAACCAAGGTTTATCGAACCGAGTAGGAGCCAAGAAGCACGTTGAAGGTTGATGGTGGCGGAGTGTAGTGCGGCGCAACACCGGGGATTCCGGCGCCAACGTGGAACATGCACAACACAATCATAGAACTTTGCCCCAACGTAACGGTGAGGTTGTCAATCTCACCGGCTTGTCTGTAAACAAAGGATTAGATGTATAGTGTGGATGATGATGATTGTTTGCGAAGAACGAGTAAAGAACAATTGCAGTAGATTGTATTTCAGATGTAAAGAATAGGACCGGGGTCCACAGTTCACTAGCGGTGTCTCTCCCATAAGATAGCGAGATGTTGGGTGAACAAATTACGATTGGGCAATTGACAAATAAAGAAGGCATAACAATGCACATACATATATCATGATGAGTACTATGAGATTTAATCAGGGCATTACGACAAAGTACATAGACCGCTATCCAACATGCATCTATGCCTAAAAAGTCCACCTTCGAGGTTATCATCCGAACCCCTCCGGTATCAAGTTGTAAACAACGGACAATTGCATTAAGTATGGTGCGTAATGTAATCAACACAAATATCCTTAGACAAAGCATCGATGTTTTATCCCTAGTAGCAACAAGCACATCCACAACCTTAGAACTTTACGTCACTCGTCCCGGATTTAATGGAGGCATGAACCCACTATCGAGCATAAATACTCCCTCTTGGAGTCACAAGTATCAACTTGGCCGAGCCTCTACTAGCAACGGAGAGCATGCAAGAACATAAATAACATATATGATAGATTGATAATCAACTTGACATAGTATTCAATATTCATCGAGATCCCAACAAACACAACATGAAGGATTACAAATAGATGATCTTGATCATGATAGGCAGCTCACAAGATCTAACATGATATCACAATGAGGAGAAGACAACCATCTAGCTACTGCTATGGACCCATAGTCCAGGGGTGGACTACTCACACATCGATCCGGAGGCGATCATGGCGATGAAGAGACCTCCGGGAGATGATTCCCCTCTCCGGCAGGGTGCCGGAGGCGATCTCCTGAATCCCCCGAGATGGGATTGGCAGCGGCGGCATCTCTGCAAGGTTTTCAATATCGTGGCTCTCGATACTGGGGTTTTCGCGACGAAGACTTTAAGTAGGCGGAAGGGCAGGTCAGGGGCCACACGAGGGGCCCACACAACAGGGCCGCGCGGCCAGGGTCCAGGCCGCGCCGCCCTGGTGTCTGGCCACCTCGTGGCCCCACTTCGTCTCTCCTTCGGACTTCTGGAAGCTTCGTGGAAAAATAGGCCCCTGGGCGTTGATTTCGTCCAATTCCGAGAATATTTCCTTACTAGGATTTACGAAACCAAAAACAGCGAGAAAACAGCAACTGGCTCTTCGGCATCTCGTCAATAGGTTAGTGCCGGAAAATGCATAATAATGACATCTAATGTGTATAAAACATGTGAGTATCATCATAAAAGTAGAATGGAACATAAGAAATTATAGATACGTTTGGGACGTATCATAAGGCGGCTCATGAGATCATTGTATTGAAGTACATGGGGGAGAGAGTACCAACTAGCTACAGCTAGAACCCGTAGTCCATGGGGGAACTACTCACGGAGCATGATGGAGACGGTGGCGTCGATGGAGATGGCTTCCGGGGGCACTTCCCCGTCCCGGCGGCGTGCCGGAACAGAGATTTTGTCCCCCGAATTGGAGTTTCGCGATGGCGGCGGCGCCCCTGGAGTCTTTCTGGAGTTTCGTCAATTCGTATCGCGTTTTTTGGTCGAAAGGGTCTTATAGGCGAAGAGGCGGCGCAGGGAGGTGCCTGGGGCCTCCTCACCATAGGCTGGCGTGGCCAGGCCTGGGCCCGCGCCGCCTTATGGTGTGGTGGCCCCCTGGCCCGCCTCCGACTCCCCTTCGGCGTTCTGGAGCCTTCCGGGAAAAATAAGATACTGGGTCTTTGTTTCGTCGAATTCCGAGAATATTGCCCGAACAACCTTTCTGGAACCAAAAACAACAGAAAACAGGAACTGGCACTTCGGCATCTTGTTAATAGGTTAGTTCCGGAAAATGCATGAAATCATTATAAAGTGCGAGCAAAACATGTAGGTATTGTCATAAAACTAGCATGGAACATCAGAAATTAAGCATCCCCAAGCTTAGTTCCTGCTCGCCCTCGAGTAGGTAAACGATAAAAAGAATAATTTCTGAAGTGACATGCTACTTACATAATCTTGATCATACTATTGTAAAGCATATGAGATGAATGCAGTGACTCAAGGCAATGATATATAGTTTGCTAACAAATAGATAATATATAGCAAAACTTTTCATGAATAGTACTTTCAAGACAAGCATCAAAAGGTCTTGCATAAGAGTTAACTCACAAAGCAATAAATTCAAAGTAAAAGCATCGAAGCAACACAAAGGAAGATATAAGTTTCAGCAGTTGCTTTCAACTTTCGACATGCATATCTCATGGATAATTGTCAACACAAAGTAGAATAATAAGTGCAATAAGCAAGTATGTGTAAGAGCAAACTTTAAACCCCAAGTTTTGTGTGTTTGATGACAACACTTGAGATATCTCACCGTGTGCCTTGAGTATCATTGTTAGATTTGCAAGGGCACGGTGACCTCGCCGGATGCGTCAAGATCGGAAGACTGAAGCGTAGTTGATAGGTTTTCTGGTTTTGTGTGTGTTTAGCGAGGTAACATGGTTGGAGAGAAAAAGGGAAGAAAACCAGATTTAGCCAGGCCGGTACTACCGGTACCTGTAGCGGTAGTACCGCTATCCCTATAGGTATTGCCCTCGGTACCGCTCTGAGTCTGCGCTGATTTCGTCTCACAGAACACGCTGCGGTACCCCTGCAGTACCTGGAGCGGTAGTACCGCTCACGGTACCGCTTAGGTACCGTAACCGAGTTACGGTCGTACCGCCCTGGTACCGCTCTGGTACCGCTTTGGATCCAGTAAGGTTTGGACCCTATTGCGGTACATCAAGCGGTACCTCGTGCGGTAGTACCGCTCTGCGTCCTTTGACTAGATCTGGGAGGATTTTGAACTCAGAGCGGTAGTACCACTTCCCAGAAGCGGTAGTACCGCTTAGGCCAAATCTGGACATAACGGTTGGATTTGGAGGAGCCTATTTAAGGGCCCCTTCTTCCCCAACACGATTTTATCTCTTCCCCTTCTCCCTCCTCCATTGTTGCTGAGCTTAATTCTTGAGGATCTCCCTCCCCATCCAACCAATCTTGCCCAAACTTTGAGGAAGGGTGGAGGAGACCCCGATCTATAGTTCTACCAAGAGAGATTTCACCAATACTAGCTATTCCTTAGTGGATCTTGGTGGTAGGGTTCCTTAGTGGGGCATTGGAGAAGAGTTCCTTTGGTGGAGCATTGGAAGAGTTCCTTGGTGGGGCATTGGAGAAGAGTTCCTTTGGTGGAGCATTGGAAGAGTTCCTTTGGTGGAGCATTGGTGATGGGTTCCTATGGTGGAGCATTGGAGATGTGCAGCTATGGAGTCTAGCTTGGTGATGTACTAGATCCATAGGGTGTTGGGAGCATCCTTGTGTGTGGAGCTCGCCCCAACCTTGTGAAGGAATCACCGCCTCGACCGGTGCCTTAGTGGAAGAGGGAGAGAACCTTCGTGGAGCTCTCTCGAGGAAGAGGGTGTGGCCTTCCTTCGTGGTGTGGCCGCCTAGTCTCTTGTGTGAGACTAGCACCTCCTCAACGCAGACGTACTTCCTTTAGTGGAAGGAACTGCGGGAAACAAACCTCGCCTCGCCTCGCGCCCCCCCCCCGGTTGTCTCGCTCCTTACTCTCGTTATCTTGTTGATTCCTTTACTTGTTGCACTTGTCCGATATTCATTGTAGGATCACCCCTATTACTAAAGTTCACACCTTTACCTTCCGTTGCATAAAAATTGAAAAAGACTAAAACTTGCCGTAGCGCCATTCACCCCCTCTTGTTCGCTACGATCCATTCAAGTGGTATCAGAGCAAGGTTTTCTTGCTCGGGCTTTACCGCCTAAGAAATGGCCGAACAAGAGGCGGATAAGAATGGGTCACCTTCCCTTGTGCCACCCGCTCCATCATCGCCCATCGATTCCACGACGGCTACATTGGATGACCTCAAGAAATTGGAGTCATCCATCGTTTCCCAAATGAAGGCGATGATGATGGAGTTGATGGTACAAAAACCAAACCTTCCACCAAAAGCAAGTGCCGAGGATCCGCCACCAAAAGCTAACCCCTTCCTCTTGTTGATTTTGTCGCGGAAGCGACAAAAGATCCACAAAAGGAAGGGCTTGCGGATACTCGGCACTTCAACAAAAGGGAAGGATGATGACACACCGGTTGCGGAACGTCTAGGGGGTTATCATGCGGTGCCACCACCAAATGATTACACCATTAACGTTCCAATACCGATGCCGCATATCTTGTCGCATGGTTCACCACCGTCTCTTGAGTCAAACAACTTTGAGAATTGGCAATTCTTAATGCGTTCACATGTGCGCAGCGCTTCTACCGAGCTTTGGCGTATCATCAAGGAGGGCTATTCACCACGAGATCCCAAGAAATTGACAAGGAGAGATGTGGTGGATGACCAACTCAACGCCACCGCCATCAACATGATTCATATGGCCATCACCCCCAAGGACCGCGCTCATATCCGCTCGCTCAAGACCGCCAAGGAAGCATGGGACAAACTTGAGAAGCTCTTTCGTTGATCTAACATATGCAAGTCAACCTCTACAAC